>NC_077231.1:123508149-123835468 GCF_027887165.1 Monodelphis domestica
CAGAAACTGAACTGTTGGAGAAGCCACCATGAAGAAGCCTCCAGACCACAAGTTGCACAAAATTGAACTTTGGGTGTGGTTGATTGAACATTTATTTGTATGTATACTTTTATGCCAAAGGGGACTGCCCCCTAACGGCTTTTTGTCAATGTGTTCAGAAATTATTGGTTTTATTCTTTTTTCTCTTATCCTCACACTATTGTAATCTTTTAAGTTTATTATGTTTTTATGATCCTTTTGGGGAAAAATTAATTTTTCCACAAATGATCACACGGGGGGATGTAAAAAATAGACTCGAATACAGGACTACAATCCCCATGAGCCTTTGCTCCACTTCCCCAGAATGCCTTGTAATCTCACCTGGGCCGAGATCGAGAAGATATTTAAGCAAAGGCTTTTGAAGGGTTTGGGCCTTTTTTTTGGACTTCCGTTTTTGGAGCAGGAGCGTCTCTTCCATGATGTGAGGTTATTTTGTCTAGGCCTCTGGCCTAGGCACATGTTTCTTACTTGTATATTTTTAATCTTTAACCTTTAATAAACCTCTAAAAAAATATAATACTCCTTGCAGAGAGAAACTAATTTCTACCTGCCTCAGATGCCTCAGTCTCCCCCTCTCCCCTAAATTTTACTCTTTACACTGTGTTGGTAAAGAAACTTACACAGACTTATACAGAATAGGGAAACTATTTTGCCTAAGTCATATATCTGGGATACTTGTGCAGCAGAAATTCCAAGAAAATATAATTTGCTATTCTCATAAAGGAACATTTCCCAACAGGGTAATTTTGGATTATTGACTTCTCTTTACCAACCTTGCTGTTTCTGGATATTTATTTACATACATGAGGACATTTTAGTAGCCTCTGAAACTTATTTATTGAAAAGGAAAGTGAACAGTACCGCTAAATCAGATGAACAACTCCATCTTCTAGAGATCAGGATTAACATTACACTCAAAAAGCAAATACTTTTCTACATTGTTTAGTGGGATCATAGGGCTTATACTTGGAAAGAACATTTGAGATTGTTAAGTTCTTTTATTTTATGGATGAAGAAATTGAAGTTCAGAAAGCTGAGCAGTTGCTTTTCCAGTTACACAGGAAATAAATTGCTGAGCCAAAATTTAAATTCAGTTATTTCAACTGAAATTCTAGCCCTTTTTTCTGATACAACAGGGGTGCCTGGAAAGTATAATTGCTTCAATGTTACCTCCCATATTCATCTACTTTGGTGCTCCAAATTCCAGAGGAGCTTCTTTCTTAAGGACTATGAATAGACCCCCTTTGGTAAGATACAAAATGCCTTTATGGGAATTATATCACTTATTGACTCTTCAGACTTTTTTATGTACTGAAGTGACAAATGAGAGAAGTATGGAACCGGTAATAATTAAATAGAAAAATAATCAGAAAATATGGACAATGGGAGAACAATTGTCCTGTGTTGTGGGGTAGAAATGGGGAGATACAGCATGAGTGTGTCAGATGCCTGTGAAAGAAACAAGGTACCAAAAAGGAAGGTGGGAAATGGCAAATACCAACTTGATTGTCTTACTAGGTAAACTCTAGAGACCAATGCATTTGCTTTAGACAAAAAATCCAACTTTCCACACAACTAAAACTAGACTTGAACAATTGGAAGAACATTAACTGCTCATGGGTAGGATGAGCCAATATAATAAAAATGACCATCCTACCCAAACTCATCTATCTATTTAGTGCCATACCCATGGAACTTCCAAAATTTTTTTTTACTGATTTAGAAAAAACCATAACAAAGTTCATTTGGAAGAACAAAAGATCAAGGATATCCAGGGAAATAATGAAAAAAATACAAAGGAAGGGGGTCTTGTGGTCCCAGATCTCAGACTATATTACAAAGCAGCGGTCATCAAAACAATTTCGTACTGGCTAAGGGACAGAAAGGAGGATCAGTGGAATAGACTGGGGGCAAGCAACCTCAGCAAGACAGTATATGACAAACCCAAAGATCCCAGCTTTTGGGACAAAAATCCACTATTTCATAAAAACTGCTGGGAAAATTGGAGGACAGTGTGGGAAAGATTAGGCTTAGATCAGCACCTCACACCCTACACCAAGATAAATGGGTGAATGACTTGAACATAAAGAAGGAAACTATAAGAAAATTAGGCGAACACAGAATAGTATACATGTTAGACCTTTGGGAAGGGAAATACTTCAAAACCAAGCAAGAATTAGAAAGAGTTACAAAATGCAAAATAAATAATCTGGATTACATCAAATTAAAAAGTTTTTGTACAAACAAAACCAATGTAACCAAAATCAGAAGGGTAGCAACAAATTGGGAAACAATCTTCATAAAAACCTCTGACAAAGGTTTAATTACTCAAATTTATAAAGAACTAAATCAATTGTACAAAAAATCAAGCCATTCTCCAATTGACAAATGGGCAAGGGACATGAACAGGCAGTTCTCAGCCAAAGAAATCAAAACTATTAATAAGCACATGAAAAAGTGCTCTACATCTCTTATAATCAGAGAGATGCAAATCAAAACAACTCTGAGGTATCACCTCACACCTAGCAGATTGGCTAACATGACAGCTATGGAAAGTAATGAATGCTGGAGGGGATGTGGCAAAGTGGGGACATTAATTCATTGCTGGTGGAGTTGTGAATTGATCCAACCATTCTGGAGGGCAATTTGGAACTATGCCCAAAGGGCAATAAAAGAATGTCTACCCTTTGATCCAGCCATAGCACTGCTGGGCTTGTACCCCAAAGAGATAATGGACAAAAAGACTTGCACAAAAATATTCATAGCTGCGCTCTTTGTGGTGGCCAAAAATTGGAAAACGAGGGGATGCCCTTCAATTGGGGAATGGCTGAACAAATTGTGGTATATGTTGGTGATGGAATACTATTGCGCTAAAAGGAATAATAAAGTGGAGGAAATCCATGGAGACTGGAACAACCTCCAGGAAGTGATGCAGAGCGAAAGGAGCAGAACCAGGAAAACATTATACACAGAGACTGATACATTGTGGTACAATCGAAGGTGATGGACTTCTCCATTACTATCAATGCAATTTCCCTGAACAATCTGCAGGGATCTAAAAAAAAATACTACCCACAAGCAGAGGATAAACTGTGGGAGTAAAAACACCGATGAAAAGCAACTGCTTGACTACAGGGGTTGAGGGGATACGACTGAGGAGAGACTCTAAATGAACACTATAATGCAAATTCCAACAACAGGAAAATGGGTTCGAGTCAAGAACACATGTGATAACCAGTGGAATCATGCGTCGGCTATGGGAGAGGGAAAGGCTGGGGGGTGGGGCGGAAGGGGAGGAAAAGAAAATGATCTTTGTTTCCAGTGAATAATGTATGAAAACGAACAAATAAAATAATGTTAAAAAAAAAGAAATCACTTTAAAAAAATCCAAATCAAGTTTAGAGAGTAGCCCCACATCCAAGGAGCAAACAAATGCAGCTGGATTAGGACTGCATTAATAATCTAGGGATAAGCACTGATGTCTGCTTATTCTGTTGAGGAGAGGGTTCCTACAGACTGAGACATAACATCACCACCGAAGCCAAGTATGCCATGTAGCTTTTAATAACTTCAGGCTTTACCCCTGCCTCCCCCATGCAGGGGAACAGCTGGCCTTCCCTCATTCTTACAGTGGCTTTTACTTTATGATGTCTTGAGTAGTCACAGGCTATTGTTTCTACATGAGTGTCTCCTGATGCTTTTTGGGAAAGCATGGTTTCAACCTATAGCTGGTTATTACTGTTGTTTTTTTAACACTATTGTTGCTTGGATTTCTTTTGTGTGGGTTATGAAAGAAGTCTGGGTTGGTTAAATAGCATTTAACCACCAAACTTTACACTATCCTCCAAAATTGGTTTCAGCCTCACCCACTTTAACCTAGGCCACCCACGATCCCACCACACCCTCTGCCCCTCCTCACCTCACTGGGCTCAATGGAAAGGTGGCCCTTGTAACACACATGTGAGTAGCTGTGAGCTACTTACTACCTTATCCCTGGCATCTAAGACTTCAGAGAACCTAAGAAAAAGAGGGATAAAGAAGACATTTTTTTCTTTTCTTCCCTTCCCTTTCTTAAGCTCCCCATTCTACATGATTACCACCTTATCTGCTTTAAACCTGCAACCATAGAGAAAGGAAATAAATGGAAATTTGGCATAAATGACTTTTGGCATCAATGGGTCTTAGCCTTCCCTACCTGAATCCTTTTCCCTCTTGGTGGCTCTAGGTGAAACTATCCATTCATGACTTTCTTCCTTCCCCTCAGACATCTCTTGCTCCCAAACTTTGCATTAAATTTTGCTTCTTTATATCATGTATTTGTAGTGTTCCTTCCAAGAAAGTTCCTTCCAGAAAGTTCCTTCCAAGAAAGCAGCACTATGTTGAGCATGTGCATAAATATTGACCTTCTTCCAAGTTTACATGTCAAATAAGGCAAGATATCCTTTTGTGTTCTCATTAGAATAGAAGGGTCATGGTAATCTAGTCCCTCGACATCAGACAGGACTGAGTCTACTCTTCCTCAGCCATTTGAGAATTGACCTTATTTGTAAAGGTTTCCAAGACACTCATTTTTCACTATTCTATATGTCAAACAATTATTTTGGAGGGATTTTTCCTACCTACAAACTAAATTCCTCATGTGGCAACCATTTCTTCCAATTTACTTGGCTTTTCTTTGAGAAAATAGACCATGTCATATGTTCCCAGTATATTTTCAATGGTAGAGATCATGGGCTTTTCAATATCCAGAGAAGAACTTGTTACCATTCTCTAAGGCATAGATTTCCAAATTGGAATTGGTGAGCTTTTCTTCTTTTTCTTTTCATATTAATAGTTGTATTTCAATAAAATTTGATTAACTTTTTAAGTTAATGTATTTCATTTTGGGCATTTAAAAATGTTATTCTGAGAAGGCCACAGTCTTCATCAGAGTACCAAACAGAACTGACAACATGAAATATGTTTAAGAAGCCTTGTCCCTGGTCACATACTTTAACATTGTTTCTGATAAGTCTTTCCAGACCCTTGAGTCATCTCAGTTTCCTTAGATTTCTCATTAACTCTTTCATCATATTTTTTTCATCATTTGTTTTGACTGTGTCTCCTTGTCACTGGAAGCCTAGTGTCCACTCACAAGCCAATCCCACTATTGATCATCAAGAGAGCTTTAAACTGCTGTTTTTCTGATCTGGGTGAGTTTGCTCTTCCTTAGTTAGCCTCTTGTTTCTCTATTCTCAGAGGCTCACCATATTAGTGCCAGACTTAGTGTAGACACCTGAGCAACTTTAGCTCCAGAGTCACTCAGAATTCCTCAGCTCCACAGGCATTAGAGTCCATCTCACCACACCTGGTCCAACCCTTTCTCATCATTTTCAAAGCCTAAACAAAGTTGTCTCCTCCCCCCCCAAAAAAATCCCAGAATAGAATACAGTACTTAAAAAAGTTGACCATGCCTGAGTGTAACAGAAGATTTACCTTAAAGACTATATTTACAAATCTCAGAACTGCTATATTAGATTCTGTTTGTGGTCCACCCAACCCAGCATCTCTGTCTCTGGCAAAGGCAAAAATATCTTCTTCACTATTATTTCTTTGTTACACAGTATTACATTAACTTTTTAAACTATCATGTTCTATTGTGAATTCATGGTCAGTTTATTTTATTCTTCATCATATCTTCCTGATATCTTATTTTGAGTTCATGAAATTTGATTTACCTTCTAAAATGAAGGAACTTCCTGGAATTTGTTGCTATAAAATAATGTTATTGTATGCCATATGTTAATATAACATATTATAATAATTATTTCATAATAATTTTATATGCTTTTGTGCTTGGATGGGACCTGTGATTTCACTGCCACAAGGAAATCCAAAAAAGGAAAATCTTTCCACCAGTTCAGAGCATGGCTTTGACTTTTATAGTCTTAAAGAGTTGCTTAGGGACAGTGAGAAGTTAAATAATTTGTTGAGGGTCACATAGCAACTTTGTATTAGAACAAGACTTGAACTTGGGTCTTTCTGACTCCTAGACTACCTTTTAATGTTCCATGTTTCTCTTCATATTTATACAGCACTTTCAAATTTACAAAACGAGCTCTTCACAACAATCTTGTGCCATAGGTGCTAGAGGCAATGCTATTTTGATTTTACAAATGAGGAAACTGAGTCTGGGAATGTTTTAGGATCCAGGACAGCATATAGCTAGAAAGTACCAAATATGGACTATAAAATTCCATTTAACTGGTAATAATATGTTAATGTAAAGACATTAATGAAGAGTCATGAGACCAACATTATAGTTTTATATTGGCTTTTTTGAACTTGACCTTGTGACTCTGCACTTTAGTTTGGTTATGTGTGGCTAATTTAGCTTAATGGGAATGAAGCCAATGGTACCAAGGTTATGAGTTAATTTGACTCAAGGTATTCAATGACCATAACTGTAACCAAGTGGCACAGCAGATAGTGTCAGGCCTGGAGTCAGTAAGACTTGAATACAAATCTGGCCTCAGACACTTATTAGCTATGTGACCCAGGGTCTCAGTGTCCTCACTTATAAAATGGACTGGAGAAGGAAATGACAAACCACTCCTGTATCTTTACCAAGAAAACCCCAAATGGGATCCTGAAGAGTCAGACTAAAATGACTTAACAATAACAACAATGGTTTTGTCACAGATGGATAGATTACTTACTATATCTTGTGATGGTGTCATTTGATCTCTCTGCCCTCAGTTTCCTGAATTATAGAGTTATGGGTTAGAGTAGATCTTTCAGTACATTTTAAACTCAAAATCCTATGATTTTCTGCTCTTATAATTAACCTAGGTTCATTATCTAATATGTGGGTGTGAGTAGTCTATGAAAAGATCATGCATGTATAACAGCAATTAGCTTAGTATAAATATCCCCATTCTTAAAAATAAATAAATAAATAAACAAACAAATAAATAAAGTAACTCCCAACTCTTGCTTTACTAAGGGTAGGTCAGCAAAATTAGACACTATACCAAAAAAGAGCATATTTTATTTTAAAAACAAAAACAATAACATCATCACTGTTTATCTCCCAAGGCTAGTGTGAAGATAAACTGAGATCATAGAAGACAAAGATCTTTGCCAATAAAAGCACTATCATGTGTTTGATGACAATGATGATAAGGATCCACCCTCAGCAAATTTAAAGTGTATTTTTAAAAGTTGGAATACATTATAAAATTTCAATGTGGCATGTAGCTGTGAGGAATTGCTAACATTATTGAGAAAATCAGGGTCCATAAAGATTTCAGGAGAGTAGAATGATGGACCAAATCCACTAACTGAAATTTAATAATTATTATTCTGAATATTTTGAATAGATAGATGTGAAGTCTTGCACTTAGGTCAAAAACTTCAATTTCAGAAGAACAGGATTAGGAGAGCACATTTGTTAATAGTTAATTTGGGAAGGATCTGTGGACTTTAGTAAACTACAGTTTCAGTAGCAATCAGTGCTGATATGGCAGCCAAAAGCTGGAGTGATTTTGAACTGCCTAGCAACTACAGTCATAGTTCCAGAATAATGAAATAACCAGCATACTGTTACATGATCTGATCTGGCTATGGAGTTTGGAGCTTAATTCTATGCAGCATATTTGAGAAAGGACATTGGTGTGCCAAGAGAAAGGCAACTAGATGGAGCCCTGGATTTGGAGTTAGGAAGACTTGAGTTCAAATTATGATTTAACACTAGCTATATGATGTGGAACAAGTTACTTAACCTTTCTAGTCCTATTTCTTCCTCTATAAGCTCAGAGGGGAGGTAGAACATTTGGTTTAAGGTACCTCTTAGCTGGAAATTTATGCTTCTATGACTGCCCACCCTTCACCTGGACACTATAAAAACTATTCCACTCCACCCATGGTACCTGCATATCTCTACATCCCTTTTCAGCTTCCATTTGTGTTTTATGTCCCCTCACTATAATATAAGTTCCTTGACAACTGGGGCTGTCTTTCTGCTTAGAATTGTATTGCCAATGCTTGGGACAATGCCTGACACATAGCAAATGCTTAATAAATACTTGTTGACTTGGATACAATGGGGAGAGGACTCAGAATTATGTCAGGATCAATTGAAGCAATAGATTTTTAGTCTGGAAAAGAGAAGACTTGGGAAGGGAAGATTCTAATTATGTTTAATGTGTTTTCACATGGAAGAAGAATTTTTCTTTTCTCCTTGGTTCCAGAGAACAGAATAAGAAGTAGTGGGTAGGATTACTCAGTGGATAGAGAGCCATGCCTATATACAAGAAGTTATGGGTTCAAGCCTGACTTCAGATACTTCTTAGTTATGTGACCCTGAGTAAGGTAGTTAAACCCCCATTGCCTAACCCTTATCACTCGTCTGTCTTAGAACCAATAATAACAATCCTAAGACAGAAGGTAAGGGTTTAAAAAGAAAAAAGGAATCAATGGATAAAAGTTGCAGAGGGGTTAGCTTTTTACTTCATGTAAGGATAAACTTCTGAATATACAAAGCATTTTTCCTGACAAGTAATGTTATGCTCTTTTTTAGTAGTTGTATGATCACCATCACTACAGATCTTGATCTCTATTTTTGTTTAGAGTTTGTTAGAAATATTATAGAAAAGATTCCTCTCATATATAGGTTATAATAAAAGACCTTCAAAATCCATTCAGCTCGGAGAATATATTTATTTCTATGGCATCTCCACGCTCTCTCACCAAATTATTAATTCACTAATTTCTTCCCATAAAATCACTATCATTATGAATTTACAAGATAGTTTGTTTATAGTCTTTGCCAGATATTATTCCAACCCCATGGGCTTTCTAACAATACGCTAGCATTTCCAGAGTGGCTTTGACACCACATCCCATCTTTCCAAGAGCTCATTTCTAACTTTACCCACCATTAACCTGCCCATTGTTCTTTTAGATAGACTCTAGAAAAGAATAAAGAGTTATAGTTGATCTAGAAACAATGCTTATAGTTAATTGTGTATGCTATCTCCCCTAATTGATCCTGATCCATTGAAAACAATTTACTAGGAATGACCTTCCCACAGTTGGACACTCACCAAAGACATATTGTCGAGACTATATTTTTGAGGTTAAGAAAAGATGGCAATTCTAAGCTCTTATAAATGGAGCATATATCAGAACTTCTGAACTGGAGGGCACCTTGGAGATCATATGGATCATAAATTTTGAGCTTTTACTGGCCATCTAGTCCAATAAGGAAACAGAAACCTAGGGTTGTGGAATGACTTGTCTCCAAAGTCAAATAGCAGGGGCAGGACCAGAAGTCATCTCTCTTGACTCTTCAGTGCTCCTTCTACTAAAACACATTGTTATTTTGAGACTCAGCCTAAAACAAATCATTCAATTGAATGTATGAGAGTTTCAATCAGCCTTCCTTGGCAATGGTTCTTTGTCCCTCCTCCTCCCCCACAAGGACCAGAATCCTGAAGGAAAAGAACTCTCTCAGAACACTGCCCAGTAGTGTGGCCTTCCTTCCGGAGCTTCAACAGATGACACCCAAATGTAATTGTTACCCAGATTCCCTGCATGCCTGAGAACAGATGGAAGGACTGAAGAGGACTCCTTCATGGAATTTTTGGAAAACCTATTAAAGGAGGGGGGTAAAATGAATCTAAACAGGTTAATTAGAAAAGCTAAAAGTACTGACAACCCTATCTAGCCTTAAAAAGGAAAGAACTTGGTGTGTTTTGGGACAGTTCATTATGATTTGGAAAAAAATGAACCTCCTACTTGTGCCCTGATCCCCCACTACCCTCACCCCCCCCCACACACACACTGCTTGCCTGATTCTTTCCAACTCAGGACAATCGCCAGTTTTGAATTTCATCTATCATTTGAGACCATATGTGGAAATTCTGATCACTGACATTTTTATTTTTATCTACCAGACTGAAAAAGCTTGTCTCTTTTCCAAATGGTCTTATTAAAGAGGCAGGAGTTGACTCCAAATGTGCTGCAGGCAGAATGGTGACAAGCAGGGAGAGGGAGCTTGGGGAGGGTGAGGAAGAGGGTTGGACTGCAAGTTCTGACATGTACCTAAGGCTCTACTGGAAGATGTCTTGTTCATTCACAAAGCTTCTGCTGTCTCTGTCCTCTTCCTGAGCACTGAAGATACTTTGTCTTAGGTAGTCTGTCCCATTCTTTCTCCTCCAACAATGGCATTTCTCTCTTAACAATGGAGGTCTTAAGGGCAAATAAGAGAAATGTCACTATCAACCCCACCTCTTGAAACCTGTCCTTGTTTTCAGAGATCTCACTTGATCTTTTTTGGCATTACTTGTCCTAGTTATTTTTCGTCTAAGGATCTGTTTTGTTGGAATCAGAAAGGAACACAGTGATGATTAAGGGCTTACATGGGTTATAACATATCAAATCAAGTTACTTTAATCTTACTTATTTGAAAGTAATGCTAATGAAAAAGGAGGAATGCCACACATTGAGAGTAACTTAATTTCATCAAAACATTTGATACCATATCTTTTCCTGTAGACAAAAGGATGAAATGTGTTCTGTATGATCATTCAGTAAGAAAAACTCCTGACTGGTTAAGTAATTATGACCCAAGAATGTCAGTTAAGGGTCAAGTGAAGCCCTAGTGTTGTGTTATGAGACTAATTCTCGTCCCTGTCCTATTCAGAAATTAGATTAATCAAACTCAGAAATAGCATAATTTTAGACAGAATACCTAATAGATTAGTAGGGAGCAGCTAGGTGGCTCAGTGAATAAAGATCCAGACCTGGATACAAGAGGTAGATTCAAATCTGGCCTCAGACCATGCCTCACTATATGACTGGGCAAGTCATTTAACCCCCATTACCTTTCCCTTACCACTTTTCTGCCTTGAAACTAATAAGTATCCAAGACAGAAGGTGAGGTTTTTTTAAAAAAGAAAATATATTAGAAGATAGAATTTTTATTCCAAAAAGGGTTTCAATAGGCTGGGATGACAAATGACAAAAAATATGAACTTATAAACATTCATATCACTTGCAAAAGCCTACTTATTCATTATTACTTCATATGAAAGGGGTCTTAAAAAAAGGACAGTGTCTATTACATACTCATCAATGATGCCCTGGATTTGTGTTTAGATATATCTCACTGATTAGGGATAGATGGGAGAATAGGCAGAGTTGGTAGTTACTGATATTCTCTCGATTTTTTTTTTCATTTTCAACAAAGTTCAAGGTTTTTTCTGAACATTTGGTATCTTCAATTCTGTCAGATTTAGTCTATATAAGTTCCTCAAAGCCTTTAGAATTGTGCTGCTTCCAGCATGGATTTCCTTTATAGATGCTTGGTTCATTATGGCTATCTTTCCTCTTTTTGCCCTTTTTGTCACCATTTTTACATCCTTAAAAGCACATCTGGGACTGGATAGAGAAAATAGTTTCGTATAATAACTTTTCTAAATCTTTTTCATTTTTTCTCTTTATAACATTATTTTTCAATTTTCATCCATAAATCCCTTTGGATGATTATGTTTAATTGGGCCTCTTGATAAAGTTCCTTTGAATTGCTTTTAGCCTCTACTGTTTCTAATGGTACATAATTGTCCATTATTCACTTCTATGAGCTTTTAAAAGCAAATTTGTGGAGGTGAAGCAAGATGTCAGAGGATAGCAGTAAACCAGCTGTACTCCTCTCCAAATAACTTTAAAACAACTTCTGAAATCAAATTCTAGAGGAGTGGGCCAAAGAAAGCTCAACTTATGACATCTTTCCAGCCTAACACAACTAAGGTCTTAGATTAGGAAGAGAAATCTATGATAACATGGTGAGGGTCAACCCAAAGTGCAACTGGAAAAGGATGTATTATAAACCTTGGAGGTGGGCTGGAATAGCAGCAACTAGTTTGGGAACTCTAAGGTCAGATATGATAAGGGGGCCAGAAAGAAATCAAAGTGTACTCTTTGATAACACTGGGTGAAGCTGGTGCTGATTGGCCACTCTATTACCTGGAAACAATTCTGGGTCATAGCTCTGGTGGGGATAGGAGTGCTAGTACTTGCAGCTGCAAAAGAGCAGGGATCCTTCCTGGGTAACAAACAGAGTACAGACCAGAAGAGCAGTGACCACATCTCTCTCTGGATCATATCACTTTGGAAGCACCAAAAACTTACAGACCTCATAGTACTAGTTCTGAAAACAACGGCACAAAAAAAAGTCTTCAGCATGATATAGTGCTTCCTAACCTCTAGGTGAAGAGAATTCAACATTAAAATGAAGTTCAAAGTCAAGAAATAGACTTGAAATTGAAAATGAACAAACAACAACAAATGCAACTTAATCACATAAAGAGATTTTAGTGGCGATGAAGACCAAGACATAAACTCAGAAGACTTCAGTGTGGAAGGGTCACATGCAAAGCCTCAAAGAAAAATGCTAAATGAATATAAGCCCAACAAGAATTTCTGGAAGATTTAAAGAGATAAGAGTGGTAGAGGAAAAGTGGGGAAAAGAAATGAGAGTGATGCTAGAAAATTATGAAAAGATAATTAACATTTTGTTGTTTTTTTAAAAGGCACAAAAAAGGAGGCAGAGTCAAGATGGTGGCATAAAAGCAGTGAAAGTTCAGAACTCTGAAGGCTCTTCCTTACTGATTAAAAACTAAATGCTCCTAGGGGACTGAAAACCAGACCTAACAATAGGACAGAGACAAGGAGCCCTCCTGCTGGACTCAACTTAAAAGGTATGCCTCCCAAAAAAACTTGAACTTGAGAACACTCAGGCTTAAGGGGAAGGAAGAAGGAAGGTCCCATGACCCCTCCCCCACCTAGAGTTAAAAAACTTCCCCCTAGAATGGTGTCTGTAGGACCCCTAGAGGTACAACATTGCTTCCTTTTGATGCCTGACTCCCCTTTAAATTTTCTGGGGAGAGACTTTCTATACAAACTCAGAGCCACAATAACTTGCTCCCCATATGGTTCCTTATCATTAGAAATACTGGAGGAATCTTTAAATTTACTCCCTGTACTTCTCTCAGAGAGCCAGGAGGCAAAAGAGCCTCCCACTTTTGAAATACCTATGGATATACCGGAGTCTCTTTGGGCCACATCTTTTTCCAATGTAGGCTTACTTAAATCTGCTGTTCCTGTGCAGATAAAAACTAAATCTAGCCCACCTCCTTCCATCTCTCAGTATCCCCTCTCAAAGGAGGCAATTGAGGGTATTACCCCAGTAATTAACTCATTAATTAAATAAGGAATAATAATCCCTTGCAAATCTGAATACAAAATGCTCATCCTGCCCATTAAAAAACTAAAAAGGGTGCCCAATAGCAAGCACCTCTATAAATTCGTACAGGATCTGAGGGTGGTGAATAACCACATTATAAGGAGACACTCCATAGTTTCCAACATAAATACTATTATTTCCTCTATTCCTAGCACAGCTACATACTTTACAGTAGTAGACTTGTGCTCAGCTTTCTTTTCCATACCTATACATGAGAACTCCAGGCATATTTTTGCTTTCACCTGGAAGGGCTCACAATATACATTGAGTCGTCTGGCACAGGGTTATGTGGAAATCCCAAGTTTATTTGCACAAATTTTGATCCAAGACACAGATAATATAACATTTAAAATAGCAAATTAATCAAATATGTAGATGATCTACTGTTGGCTTCAACAGACGCAGAAACATGTCAAGAAGATAGTAAACACCTTCTTTTGGAATTGCACAAAAGAGGACATAAAATCTCGAAGGATAAAGTTCAGTGGTGTCTCCAAAAAGTAGAATATTTGGGGTTCATCCTGACTGTGGGTACTCACTATATTTCTCCAAAAACAAATTGAAAATATTCAAAATTTAAGTGCTCCTACCACTAAGAAACAGTTGAGAGCAATTTTAGGAGAAACAGGGTTTTGCAGACAATGGATTCCTTGCTATGGGGAAATTACTAAACCCCTTATAGCATTAACAAAGGATTTGGTCCCTGAACCCCTCAAATTAGAGCCAGAACACTTGTCAGCTCTATCAGATCTAAAACAGGCTATCCTGTCTGCCCCTGCAATAGGCATCCCAGATTACAACAAGCCATTTACTTTATATATACATGAGTGAAGAGGAATCGTTTCAGGTGTTTTAACTCAGACTTTGGGGCCTTCTCAGCTCCCAATTGCTTATTATTCTGCCCAACTGGACCCAGTAGCAACAGGAGTACCACCATGTCTTATAGGAGTAGCTGCTACAGCCTCACTAGTGACAAAAACTGTCGTATCTAGTATCAGGATGCCAATTAACAAGTATTTGCCCACATGAGGTAGAAGCATCGTTGCTAAGGCATAGAACACAGGCATTCTTGGATCAACGAATTACAAGGTATGAAATAACCTTGTTAAATAGCAAAAATATTACCTTGAAACACTGTACAACACTTAACCCTGCCACCTTGCTTCCAGATTTACCTACTTCAGGAGAACCATTACAAAATTGTGAAACATTAGTGTCCATGGCAGAGAAGTATCGAGATAATCTCTTGGACACTCCCTTAGACAATGCACATCTGATCTTATTTACTGATGGTTCCTCTTTTATGAGGGATGGCATACCCTTCACTGGAGCTGCCATAGTCTCAGAATTTGCAACTTAGTGGTCAGCTTCATTACCCTCTAACATTAGTGTTCAAGGAGCAGAACTCATAGCTCTGAAGCACCCTTGTATAATTGCCAAGGATAAAAAGGCAACAATTTATGCAAAGACTAATTATGCTTTTGGCATGTCACTCAGTCGGGATGCTATGGCTCCAGAGAGGATTTTTAACCTCAGCTGGAAAATCTATAGCTAATGCAGAAATTATTAATGAAATCCTTTCTGCTCTATAGCTGCCTGAAGCCCTAGCTGTAGTTCATTGCTCTGCCCATACAGGTGGCACTGACCCTGTCCCTAGAGGAAATGATCAAGCAGATGCTGCTGCAAAGCTAGCAGCCATAGAAGGACTTGAATTAATTTGAACATTAACAACCACTGATGACTTAAATCTATCACCTTCCTATAATGAAAAGGAAGTGGAAAAATGGAAACAAAAATTCAAAGCAAAACAGATTAATGGAGTATGGATGTCATCTGAAGGAAAACCCCTGCTCCCTAGAAGTTTCTATCACCAAATTTGCCAATATATTCATAAAAATGGTCATTTTGACACCCAGGGCATCATGGACTCTTTTAAGAGAGTATGGATAGCCCCTGGTATAACTACTATAGCCTCTAAAGTGTGTTCAGCCTGCTCTACCTGCCAAGCATATAACCAACATTCATTTTGTGGCAAAGCTTTTGGTGGACATACTCTGGCTTACACACCTTTTGAACATCTACAGATAGATTTCATAAAAATGCCAAAGGCTGGACATTATAAATTTTGTCTAGTCATAGTAGATCAACTGACCAGATGACCAGAAGCATTTCCTGTGACCCGAGCCATAGTGGCTTTTGTTGCTAAGGTACTTTTAAAATAAATTATTCCTCTCTTTGGTCTGCCAGCACGTATTGATTCAAATAGAGGAAGTCATTTTACTGATTCTGTCTTAAACCAGATATATTCTTGCTTGGGGATAACTCCCAAATTCCATGTTTAATATCATCCCCAGAGCTCAGGCCAAGTTGAGAGGATGAACAAAGAACTTAAAACTATGATTGGAAAATTATGCACTGAGACACATTTAAAATGGCCTGGAATTCTCCCTCTGGCCCTATTTTATCTTAGAAGCAGGCCTAGAGGAGACCTACACATCTCACCATTTAAGATGCTTTTTGGACATCCACCTATACAGGCTAAACCTTTTCCCCCTGCAAATACATCACTATTAGGGGGAGATACTACTATTGCTTCCTATATACAGGAATTACAGCACAAACTACGTGAACTTCATGAATCCGGAGCTCCATATAAGCCAGACCACTAGACTTTTCTCTTCATGACATAAACCAAGGAGATAAAATGTATATTAAGAATTTCATGTGTACTGGAGCAACTCAGCCTTCATGGGAAGGACCATTCCAAATATTGTTAACTACTCCAACATCTATAAAGGTTGGAGAGAAGGACTCTTGGATTCATTGCTCACATGTAAAGAAAGTATCTTCTGTTGAGACTGATTGAGTGTACCCTATCATATGCATTGGAGATAATAATCCATTGACAAGTGGATGCTGTTTTTTGAGGACACATTGAATTACTGATTTTTTCCTTATTTTTATTATTGCTTTTCTTTTATTTTGATTAGAATATTTGATTTTTCCTTTTTTCTTATTTCTTGTACTAATAAGGTACATACAATTAAAATTAATATTTTTTCTGCAGTAATATAAGTTTAAGACAGATAGATAGATAGATAGATTTGCTTGCTATAATTATCTTGCTATAATATCAATACATACCCAAAAGCTTTAAACTATGGGAACCTTCCATTTATTGATAAAATATTATGGGATTGTGATTAATGCTTGTGTCTGATTCTAGGAAATGGGATAAAAAAACAAGGAGCACAGACTTAACCTGAATAGTGCTAAAAAGAGCAAACAGGAAAAACTAGTGTGAGACTAGAGGTTGCAACACTTGACATATATTAAGTCATAGGACTTCCTTGTATCTACACTCTTTATGAAGTACTCATACAAGTACAAAATTTGACTATCATGCTGGCTCCCTATATCCCTGAGAATGTCAAAAATCAGACAAGGGAATGACACTTCCCTGTCAAAATAGAATTCTAGTTCCTTTTCTTCTTATAGTATGGCAACTTTCTGTAGTCTTGACTGCAAATGGATAAGTGAAATATTACTGCATTCTGTCATACAGACTTGTGGGATAGAAACTACTTTGAATTGGACCTATACAACGGCCTATTTTGAATTTTTTTTTCTTTATGGTTTGTGGTTGTTTGTGGTTGTTTTTCTCTTCTTTTGATAATTGACTCGTACAACCCCATAACTAAATATTGCATCCTGAGCTGAACTGGATGTTTTTTAATACCCACTTCAGGGGGGGGGGAATTGTATTTTAAAATAAAATCCAAGATTTTGAATTTTTTTTTGTTCAAGAAAAGTTCTTCAAGGAAGAAGCTTGCTAACTCCTAAATCCAGAGAATGAACTGTTGCAGAAAGATGACAGAAAACCCACACTACATCAAGATCAAGAATGAACTTTGGGTGTGGTTGATTGAACTGAAGTTTAATTGAACATTTATTTGTAAATGTACACTTTTATGCCAAGGGGACTGCCCCTAATTTGGCTTTCTGTCAATGCGACTAGCAAAACATTGGTTTTGCTTTTGTTCTTTTCTATTCCTCCCTCACTACTCTAATTTCCTCTTAGAAAATTAAATATTGTATACATCTGTAGTTAGAAGTGCTTTAGGACTACAAGATGATTATGTTAAATGATCAATGGGGAGACTAGTCTCCCCATGATCATCAGGGGGGATTGTGAATCTTAAAATTGCTCAGACTATACCTTAGAAGATTTGGTTAAGCTATTCCCCATTTTTAACAATGAAAGTTCTTGGTCAGGAATGTATTGAGAACTTTAAAATTGCTCCACCCTGCTCAAGACAGTGCCTTAGTGGAAGATAAAATTGTAAACTCCTGATTGAACAATGAAAAGTCCCTAACTCATACTTATAGTAAAGCTAGAACCTTAAGCTAGGTCTATTTTTAGATCTAATACAAAAAGGTGCTAAGTACCTATAAATGTTAAATTAATCACTAAAAGGTCAAGTAACTTAGAAAAGGCAAGCTTAACAAAAGAGGTGTGAAGTTTTTGTCTACCCAGAGAAGATGAGAACTAAAGAGTGGTGAGAACTAAAAATGGGCAGTCCTTGGAAAAAGCATCTATTGTGATTGGTAGATGTGAAAATTTAGGGGAGATGACACAAGAGGAGATTTCTTTAAAAGGAAGAGACTTATTATTGAATTTGAGTTAGTTGGAGTTTGCCGTGGAGGTTGGAGTTTGGAGTTAGTTGGAGGAGCTGGGTCTCTGAACTCAGTTCAGGAATTGAGGATTTCAGTGAAGGACTGGATTTTTCTTGGGACAATCTTGTGGTGAGTTATAAAAGGCTTACTAGTCTCTCTTAAGGCTCAGGCCTAGGCCATTTGGCCTAGGCTCTTCCTACTATTTCCTCTTACTCTCTCTCTCTCTTCCTTTAATTCCTTCATTTGTATTAATTAAAATCTCCATAAAACCCAGCTGATTTGGGTGTTTTCATATTTGGGAATTTTTCCCATGGTGGCCACTTACTTTTGATTTAAATCAAGACACTAAAAATTATGTTTACAGTTTTGGCAATTCATAGTCTTGAAACCCATATTTTCATGGTTACAGGCTCCAATCGTGGGTGGAACCTCTGTGTGGACAAAGGTGCTGGTCTGGAGGGAGTACCTTGTGGGCAAAGCTGAGCCAGGCTCAGAATGTTGAACACAGGTGATGAGGAAGCAGTTGGAGAAGAAGCACAGAGCAGGCAGTCTATTTGCAGCAGCAGAAACACTTCATATTGACACCCCCTTCCCGAGGCTTTGACCTCAGGGCACATCCAGCTCTGCAAGTTCAACTCAGCTGGGCTTAATCTCATCAAGCCATCTGAGGGTAGGGAAGCTCAATCTCCAACACCCTTTCCCCACAGACTGTGCTGAGAGATTTGCTGACTAAGCACCAAGGATGAAGGCTGACAGAAAAACCCAAAACCACAGATACAGCACATAATGAGAGGAGCAAGAGTGCAGGCAACTACAGGGGGGAAAGAAGGGGAAAATATGAGCAAACAACAGAGAAAGAAAAAAGAAATTACAATCGACAGCTTCTTTCCATGCAATGAACAAAGAGCAAATGAAACAGAGGAGGATGAAGGAATGCCAAGCAAAAACACAGAAACTCCAGAGAATAGGACACAGGCTTTGGAAGAACTCAAAATGCAATTCAAAACACAATTAAGAGAGGCTGAAGACAATTGGGAAAACAAAAACTTAAAAATTAAGATAAGTCATCTGGAAACAGAAAATAGTGTCTTGAAAGCCAAAATTAATCAGCTTGAAAATGAGGCAAAAGAGATGAAAGATGACCTCTGGAGAAAATCAGACCATAAGAAGAAGAATGATTAAAAAGCAAAGGATGAAATCCAGTCTTTAAGAACTAGAATACAACAACTAGAATTAAGTGACCTCACAAAGCACCAGGAAACTATAAAAAAATCAAAAGAACAAAAATATTGAGGAAAATATGTAGCACCTCATTCACAAAACAGAAGATTTAGAAAATCATTCCAGGAGAGGTAACTTAAGAATCATTGGTCTACCAGGAGACCATGACAAAAGAAAAAGCCTGGACATCATCCTATAGGAAATTATTCAAGAAAACTGCCCCAATATTCTAGAACAAGAGGGAAAAGTGGAGATTGAAAGAATCCACAGATCACTTCCTATACTTAATCCCCAACTGACAACACCCAGGAATGATATAGACTCTAAATGAACATCCTAGTGCAAAAATCAACAGCATGGAAATAGGTTCTGATCAAGGACAAATGTAATACCCAGTGGAATTGCTCATTGGCTATGGGAAGGTTGGGGGGAGGAAAGGGAGAGAAAGAATATGATTCTTGTAAGCAAGCAATAATATTCTAAATTGATTTAAAAAAGAAATAATAATAAGATAAAATTAAATATAAAAAATAAAATTAAATAAATAAAAAGGCACAAAAATACTGAAGAAAAGAACATGTTTAAATCAGAATTGACCTAATGGAAAAGTGGCACAAAATCCAATTTAAAAAAACCCTTAAGAAGCAGATTAGGCTAAATAGAAAAGATGGTAAAAAACTTTACTCAAAAAATGAACTTCTTAAAGAGGCATAATTGACCAAATAGAAAGAGGTTAAAAAAACAAAAACAAAAACAAAAACTCACCAAACAAAAGTATTTCATAAAAATTAGAATTGGGCAAATGGAAGTTAATGACTCCATAAGACATAAAAATAATACAATAAAATTTAAAAAATATGAAAATATGATGATATAGCTCATAGGAAAAACAACTGACCTGGAAAACAGATCAAAGCAAGATAATCTAAGAATTATTGGACTACCTGAAAGCCACAATAAAAAAAAGTATGAACATCATATTCAAGAAATTATAAGAAATACTACCTTGATATTCTTGAACAAGATAGTAAGGTAGAAATTGAAAGAAATCACCAATTATCTTCTAAAAGAGATCCCAAAATAAAATCACCCAGGGATATTATAGCCAAATTCCAGAATGCCCAGGACAAGAAGAAAATATTATAAGAAACCAAAGTAAACAATTCAAGGATCATGGAGTCACAGTTAGGATAACATAAGACATAACAACTTCTATATTAAAGGATCAGAGGATTTGGGCTATGATATTCCAAAAAATAAAGGATCTAGGATTATGATATATATTATATATAATATTACATATTATATATAATATATATAATGCTCAACTGAGTATGGAAACCTAGCTTACACAATAGAGAAATAAAGATAAGGGGATAAGAGACATAGGAAGATAATAAAAAGGAGAGCATATAAAAGGAAGCAGTAGTCAGAAGTAAAACAGAATATTGAAGAGGGACACTATAAAAAGAGATGGAAAGGGGGTAGAAGGAAAACCAGAAGAAAATATGATAAAGGGAAATACATAATAATTATAACTATAAATGTAGATGGGATGATATCACCCATAAAACAGAAGGAGACAGCAGAATCCAACAATATGTTATTTATAAGAAATATACCTGAAACAGAAAGACATGCATAGCATTAATACCTGGAGCAGAATCTATTACGCTTTAGCCTCAGTAAAAAAGGCAGGGGGTAGAAATCATGATTTCAGACAAAGCAAAAGTAAAAATAGACATAATTAGAAGAGATAATCAGGGAAACGACATTTTGCTAAAAGATAACATAGACAATGAAGTAGTATAAAAAATTTACAGCAAGTTCCTCTGATAAAGGTTTCATTTCTAAAATAAAGAAAGAACTCAGTCAAGTTGATAAAAAATAAGAGCTATTCCTCAATTGATTAATGGTCAAAGGATAGGAACAGGCAGTATTTAGAAGAAGAAATCAAAGTTATCTACAGTCATATTTTTAAATGATGTAAATTCATTATTGATTAGAGGAATACAACTTAAAACAACTTTAAGAAACCACCTCACATCCATCAGAAATGATTAATGCTGGAGGATATGAAGGAAAATAGATGCACTAATAACCTGTTAGTAGATTGTGAACTGGTCCAATCATTTTGAAGAAGAATTTAGAACTCTGACCAAAGAGCTTTAAGATTCTACATATCCTTTGACCCAGCAATGCTATTACAAGGTTTGTACCCCAAAGAGATCAAAGAAAAAGAAAAGGATTTACCTCTCTATATAAAAATATTTATAAAGCAACTCTCTTTATATAAAGGCAAAGAATTGGAAATTGAGAGAATGCTTGTCAATTAAGGAATGACTGAACAAGTTGTGGCATAGGATTGTCATAGAGTACTATTTTGCTATAAGAAACAGTAAGAAATAGGGGGTCAGAAAGAAAAACAAAATAGGAAGACCTAATAAAGGGTAATATGGGAGAATAACTGAGAAGTCATTGTGTATAGAGTAATAGCAATGTTGCAATAATGATAAACTGTGAAAGACTTAGCAAATGATCAATAAAGATCCCAAACGATTCCAAAGTATTAATGATGAAAAAATGTTCCAGAAAAGAACTGATAAACACTGAAAACAAATTGAAGTATACTTTTTCTCACTTTATTTTTTTTTGCCTTTTCGTGATATGATGAATATGGAAATATGTTTTGCCTTATTTCACACCTGTAACTGTCATGATTTTGCTTAGTTTCTCAGTGGGTAGGGGAGGGGTGATATGGAAGAAGATAATTTGGAATTCAAATTATGAAAAGAAAAATGTTTAAAATAAATAAATGCATTTTTAAAGAACAAATTTGTGTTCTAACTTGCTTTTAATATCTACATCTCTCTGGTAAGTCATATGTTTGCTGAACATATGTTCAGCTCTTAGGTGCTCTATGAGCTCAGGGATATCAATTTTCCTCTAAGTACTGCTTTGGCTGCATCCCATAAGGTTTGAAAGGATGTCTCGCTGTTGTAATTTTCTTCAACGAAATTATTAATTGTTTCTATGATTTCTTCTCTAACTATCCAATTTTGGAGTATCATGTTATTTAATTTCCAATTAATTTTTGATTTGGGTCTCCGTGTACCCTTGCCTCTTAAAACTTATTCTCTTAGTCTCTTAGTCTGTCTCTTAGTGTGTTAGCCGCTAAGTCATGTGTGATCCATATAGGAGCCCCCTTATATCTGAAGCTCCTCTTTTTGGCTTCTTGTAGGATTTTCTCCTTTTCTTGGAAGCTCTTGAATTTGGCAATTACATTCCTGGGGGTTGTCTTTTAGGGATTTAGTATAGAAGGTGTTCTATGAACCCTTTCTATTTCTATTTTGCCCCCTTGCTCCAGAACGTGGGGGCAATTTTCTTTTATAATCTCCTGTAGAATAATATCAAGTTTATTGTTTATCTCTGGTTTTTCTGGGAGACCGATAATTCGGAGGTTGTCTCTTCTCTCTCTGTTTTCCAGATCAGTGACCTTCTCAGTGAGATATTTTATGTTTTCTTCTAATTCATTAATTTTTTGGGTTTGCTTTATTGATTCTTGCTGTTTTATGATCTCATTTTCTTCGAGTTGCTTAATTCTGGTCATTAGGGACTGGTTTTGCTTTTCAGCTTTGTCTGCCCTTCTATTGGATGCTTCGAGCTCTTTTTCCAATTGAGCAGTCTTATCTGTCAGACTGCTGATCTCTTTCTCCCATTTTTATTTCCAGGTTTCCATCTTTTGGGTAAGCTCCAGTTTGAGATCTTCCAGAGCTTGTTGATAGTTTCCATTTGGGGAGGCATGTTCTGATTTTTTTTGGATTTCCTCCTCATTCTCTTCTTTTCCTTAGGTACTTCCACCATAAAAGTTTTCAATAGTCACCTTTTCCCCTTTCTTCCTGGAGGCTTGATTTTGGGCCATGTGAGCCATCCCTTTGGTGGTTTTATTCCCCTTTCCCTTTTGGTCTGGGGTCTGGGTGGTATGGGCAGGTTTTCTGTGAATTTAGGTTGCCTCAGACTAGTTCTTCCCAGTCTCCATCATTTCTTAGAGAGCTGGACCCCTGATCACAGCCACACTGCCCAGGTGTTCAGCTCCACCCACATAATCAGTGCTTGGTCTGCCCCTGGTGTTTAGCTCCGCCAAGATGTTCAGCGCAACCACCCCAAGTACAGCTCTGCTGACCCCCATGCTCAGCGCCGGGTTCTCCCGTGAAACCACCCTGAGACGTTTTTTCCTGGCAGTCCCCAGATCCCAAGGACCCTGGAGTGCCCCCCTAGACAGAGACATTCCCCACTCATGCGCTGTCCCAGTGAGCGCTCAGGTAGCTCACTCTGGTTTGGTGGGGGAAGTGGGGGTAGGGAAGGGAGGCTCAGTTCACGTTTCTGTGCAAGCTTTTCCTCCTTCTTATTATAGTGTGGAAATGTTCAAACCCCAAGTACCTTTGCCTCTGTAGGGTACTGGGAAGTCCTGTTCCGCCAAAGGTGATTTTTGTGCTCCTTTGATGTAGTCTATTTCGTTCGGTGCCGGGGAAAGGAAGTGTGTGGTGTCTAGATTGCAGCCATGATAACATAAATCACTCTTTTAAATAATTCTGAGTGAAATACTTTTCCATTGTTTTCATAAATGCAGAGAGGTCTCAAAGACATGTAGATAGGGTTTCCTAAAAGGAATGAAGAATTTAGTATTGATCACTTGAAACTTCTTGTCTCTCTTCTCTGTCAGTTTTCAAACTCTTTGTATCCATCTCCGCTAATAACTTGATTCCAAATATGGTCTCTCTTGGTTGCAATGTCTTTTAATGGATGAGTAACTCTGCTGTAATATGCCATGGTCAATGGTCATGAGAAATAAGAGAACTATCTTCCAACCCCTCCTGTCCTTTGGTAGAAGAATAAGAGGAAAGGCAGAGTAAATACTTCTCAAGAATTTAATTACTCCATTAGTGGGTCTCCTCTATATTTCTAGGACCATTGCTCCTTGAAACTACTTTCTCAGAACTGACAAACTTGCTTTTTTTTTACCAATAGTTAGGGGAGTGACTGACTTTGGCCAGCCCACTTCTCTAATATTGTCAGATATCACTTTAATGTAGAAGAAATAGAGAATAGACACATATTAGTATTGCTTTTAACCCATTTAGTCCTTGATTCTATTACTTCTGTAATTTATTAACTTGAATGGGGTAGGAAAAAATAGATAAAAAAGAGTATCTTGACAAATTCTCCTCCAATACATATATAAATGTATCATACTCTATATTTTTGTTGCTGACTCATTTCTGGAATTCCCCCTCATGCCTCTCCCCTGAGACCTTCTTTATATCCTAGCATATTGTTTACCTTTATTACACCTAAGTACTCTATATGGCAGAAGTTATTAACTGTGCATGTGCGTGTGTGTGTTGGACTCCTTTGACATACTGGTAAAGCCTGTGTGATCCTTTTATTTTTCACAACAATGCTTTTAAATGAAGAAAACAAATAAAATACATAGGATTTTAAAGGAAACCAGTTACATTATAAAGAGCTATCAAAATTTTATTTAGAAGTTCAGAGATGTCAGGTTAAGAACCTCTGGTCTAGAGTATTTAAATTGGGACATAGAAAATTATCCTTCTTTTTAAAACTTTTTTGATTAGTTTTACAAAAGAGTAGGCAAAAATATTCTTATGATTCCTTGTTAGGTATGCTTCATCCCTGGCCAGGAACCAGACATTCCTAAAGTGTAAACTGTAGTTGAGAAATCAAATACCAATCACAGATACCATCTTAATCAATTAAATACTTCCCTATCTTACTTTTCTTTTGTGGCACCTTTGCCTTTGTTGGACAATAGTGATGAAATGTCTTCAAATTTTCTTGTATAAAGCAAGGCTTTCTAGATTCTTCTATCATTTGTGCCTCTGTGAATCACAAGGCATGAGTTGTATGCATCCACTTAGACAAGTCTTCATAGGTTTTCTGTTATGTCTTAGATATATGTCTCAAGAGGACAGCAGCTCCTTCTATTGTTATGAGCTTAACAAATAACTGCTTCAAAAACCCTCAGTGGAATTACCAACTGAAACTATTTGTCTCTTTCTTTTCTGACCCTTATTCTATAATCTTACACCTGATAGCTCCTGTGGGTACACATAATCATTTCTTAGAATAAAAACAGCTGTTTCTTTAGCACATTCAGTTCCCTTTTCTTTTGGAAGAGTTTCATCTTTGTTCCTTAGCTCCAAATGTTCAGTCATCCTTCCTTTTATTCTTCTTCTGGGCAGCATTCTTATATTTGAAGTCAAGTCACTTAAGGGCAAGTCACTTGGTGGGTCTCAGTTTCTTCAACTCTTAAATGGAGATAATAATAGCACCTACCTCAGACTTATGAAAATAAAATAAGATTTTGTAATATATATGCATATATATCTTTGTAAACTTAGAGTGCTATATAAATATTAGCTATTATCTTTCAAATGAGAGTGCTACTGGCTCATATTTCCTCAGTCTAGAAGTAGCTTGGATCTCATGCTTCTTATTTATATAATGAAGGTTTCCATCAAATATTTTGTGAGAGTTGGTCTGCGATTTAGATAGCCCTGGGGTTTAGGAGCAGCATTTGAAAGATTTGATATATAAAGAATAACCTTCAGAAATAATATACCTAGAGATATGAGGGTTACATTTTTACAATGCCTCCTCTTTCCATTCCACTCCCAAAAGATTGTAGGACTTACAGACTAGTATTTTTTTTTGCAATTGTGTGCTTACAGCTACCAGTCCCTATCCTTTGGGTTTAGTTTGTTATAAAAAAGTCACAGCCCTAAGGGACATGGATAGGCAGTTCTCAGATAAAGAAATCAAAACTATTAACAAGCACATGAAGAAGTGTTCTAAATCTCTTATAATCAGAGAGATGCAAATAAAAACAACTCTGAGGTATCACCTCACACCTAGCAGATTGGCTAACATAACAGCAAAGGAAAGTAATGAATGCTGGAGGGGATGTGGCAAAGTAGGGACATTAATTCATTGCTGGTGGAGTTGTGAACTGATCCAACCATTCTGGAGGGCAATTTGGAACTATGCCCAAAGGGCGACAAAAGAATATCTACCCTTTGATCCAGCCATAGCACTGCTGGGTCTGTACCCCAAAGAGATAATGGACAAAAGACTTGTACAAAACTATTCATAGCTGCGCTCTTTGTGGTGACCCAAAACTGGAAAACCAGGGGATGCCCATCAATTGGGGAATGGCTGAATAAACTGTGGTATATGTTGGTGATGGAGTACTATTGTGCTAAAAGTAATAATAAAGTGGAGGAGTTCCATGGAGACTGGAACAACCTCCAGGAAGTGATGCAGAGCGAGAGGAGCAGAACCAGGAGAACATTGTACACAGAGACTAATACACTGTGGTATAATCGAACGTAATGGACTTCTCCATAAATGGTGGTGTAATGTCCCGGAACAATTTGCAGGGATCCAGGAGAAAAAAACACCATTCATAAGCAAAGGATAAACTATGGGAGTGGAAACACCGAGGAAAAGCAACTGCCTGAATACAGAGGTTGAGGGGACACGACAGAGGAGAGACTCTAAATGAACACTCTAATGCAAATACTATCAACAAAGCAATGGGTTCAAATCAAGAAAACATCTAATGCCCAGTGGACTTACGCGTCGGCTATGGGGGGGTGGGGGGAGGAAAAGAAAATGATCTATGTCTTTAACGAATACTGCTTGGAAATGATCAAATAAAATATATTAAAAAAAAAGAAGTCACAGCCCTTAATTAAAAGGTCTATAAATGAAAAATTTAAGTTCCATACATGTAAATGTATACATACATATTTTTATGCAAAGCACTGTGATAATCTCTATTCTCTTTTGGGGGTGAAGATGAGTAAACTTAAGAAAGCCAGCTACCATTGGTGTCTATAATACTGTTCCTCTCACTTTCTTCTTAACTTTTGCAGTCTGAATTCTGACATTTTCATGCAATAGAAACTGTTCCATTATTTCTTTGGAATCCCAGTTCCCCATAGTGCTTGACATATACTAAGTGCTTAATAAATATCTGTAGTCTAAGCACTAAGGATACAAATGGAAAAACAAGACAATCTCTGTTTTCAAGAACCTCACATTCTAATTAGAGGAGATGATAGTTATTTTGGCTACAGGTTGATTTTGGCTGCAACTGAAATGGTAAAGGTCCCATGTGTACAAAATAGTGGTAGTCTCTCGTTGACCGAGAATGACAATTGTCTTTGTGCATTTTCATCTATTGATGTACCCTCATGTGGCTTTGAAGTCCAAAGACTGAGGCACAAAGTTTGTGGCACATGGGGCATGGGACCCAAGTTGTTACAGGAGGTGCGGTTGTGTCTTGGAGTCGGTGTTCATGTGCAGCAGCAAGATGTCAACGTTGTTCATCTTCAAAGGTGGTGGCGGCATGGTTAATGTGGGTTCGCCAGCTGCTTCTGTCAGAGGCAGCGAGTTCTAGCTGCTTTGGTGTAATGCCAGCCCACTTCAAGTTTGACTTTAGCTGATCCTTGAATCTTTTCGTTGATAGACCTTGTTTCCTGAGTCCAGCTGACAGTTCACCATAGAATACCTGTCTTGGTATTCACTGTGAGTCCATGCAGATGATGTGTCCAGACCATCGTAGCTGGGTTTTGAGGACCATTACTTCAATGCTGGTGGAGTTGGCTCTGTCGAAGATTTCCTGATTGGTGATTAGGTCCTGCCATTGGATCCTCATGATTGACCAGAGGGAGCGATGGTGGAATTGCTCTAACTGCTTCATGTGCTTCCGGTACAGTGTCCATGTCTCGCAACCGTACAGGAGTGAGCTGAGGACCACTGAGTTATACACTTTGAGCTTTGTCACAGTGCTTACACCACTGTGTTGGAGGACTTTGCAGCGCAGCCACCCGAGTGCCTGGCTGGCCTTTTGGATCCTGGCATTGATCTCATGGTCTAGGGACCCGTCGTTGGCGATGGTGCTGCCCAGGTACTTGAAAGTGTTGACGTTAGAAAGCTGCATGTTGTCGATTGTAATGTACGGCTGGTTAGTTGGCCTCCCTGGTGCAGGTTGGAACAGCACCTCTGTTTTGCTGAGGCTGATAGTCAGGCCAAACAGTTTTGTTGCAGTAGAGAACCTGTCCACAATGATTTGAAGGTGATTTTCTTGGTGGGCCATGAGATCACAGTCATCTGAGAAGAGAGCTTCCAGGATGAGTCTCTCTGTTGTCTTTGTTTTTGCAGCCAGGCAGCGAAGGTCGAATAGTGAGCCATCCAGTCGGTATTTGATGTAGAGGCCCAGGTCTAGATCCATCACAGCATGTCATAATACTTGGGTGAAGTATAGGTTGAATAGTACCAGAGTGAGGACACAGCCTTGTTGACACATGCCATTGGAGATGTTGAAGAGATCAGAAGTCTCTCCACCAGATAGGACTTCCCCTGTCATGTCGACATGATAGAGCTGGATCAGTTTGATGAATTTTGCTGGGCAACCAAGCTTGCTGAGGATCACCCACAATGCGTCCCTGTTCACTGTGTCGAAGGCCTTTGTTAGGTCTATGAAGACAATGTAGAGACTTAGGTTCTGCTCAAGGCATTTTTCCTGCATTTGCCTCACCATGAAGACCATGCTGATGGTGCTGTGATCTGGTCAGAAGCCACATTGTGATTCAGGCAGGTTCTGCTCTGAAACAGATGACAGGAGTCTGTTGACACAGGCAAGGATCTTTCCAGCAGTGAAGAGTAGTGAGATGCCTCTGTAGTTGTCACAGGCTGCTCATGAGCCTTTGTTCTTGTATAGGGCTACGATGGAGGCATCTCTGAGTTCTGGGAGCATGTCTTCCTCTTTCCATATGCTGGTCAGAACTATGTGGAATGCCTGGAGCGCCTTTCTATTTAAGGCCTTGTACACCTCGGTTGGGACCCCATCTTTACCGGGTGCCTTGCCTGCACTCATTTGTTTAATGGCTTTTTGGACTTCCTCTATTGAAGGAGGGACGTCAAGTTGTTCAATGGAGTGGTTTTGGGGGATCTAGTCAAGGGTGCTTTGGTCTACTGAAGAGGGTCAGTTGAGAAGCTGACTGAAGTATTCTTTCCACCTGTTACTGATGCCTTTTTTATCTTTTATGAGAGTGTCACCATCAGAGGATAGCAAGGGAGTGGTGGTGGGTTTTAATGGCCCATAGACAGTCTTGAGGGCACTGAAAAATTGTTTGTAGTTTTTCATATCAACAAAACTCTGGATTTCTTCTGCCTTTTTTTCCCACCATTGGTCTTGCATCTTCCTGATCTCAGGAGTATGAGATCAGGAATATGAAGACCAATGATGATGTGTGCAAGAACAAAGCAGATAACACATCTTACATGTTATTTCCACTACTAAAGTCAAACTGCTTTCTGATGTTGAACCATTTGACAGTATCAAGTATTTGGAAGCAAGAACTTTCTTTGAGGTCTTCAGAAGTTGTGCCTGCCTAGTAGGTTGAGGTCAAAGCATCTGAGGAAGCAGTATCCAGCTCCAATGGTCACAAGGATTGCTCCCCTGCATTGTTATGGGGAAAAGAGCTATTTAGAAGCAGGGTCTCTGATGTAGGAGGAACTATTATTTATGGTGCTTTTGTACTCAGGGTCTTGGGATGTCTCCATCAGGGTCTGAGGGTAAGTAATGACAATGATCCCCCCATTCCATACTGCTTCCCTTTTCTCCCTCTGGGTGCCCTACTGCCTTGATTATGCTGGTAGTTTGTCCACAGTTGGTGTTAATGATGGTGGGGAGGCTGTAGTTCTTTTCAATGGGGGTTGTTTCCCTGGATGATGGTTTTGTAGGGTTAGTGATCTGTGGATCTCTGCTGTTTCCAGGGTCTTTATGCTGTGACTGGTGTTTGGTCTTGATGGTTAAGGGGATTATGAGGCTATTCTCCATAAGAACTTATGGACAAAGCATTAGTCACTATTTACAGTTGATTCACAATGTCATTAAGTTTACTACATGTCCACAAAACTTTTCCATGAAATAATGCTCAATATCTTCTACTTAGCAAGCCCTCACTGTCTACTGAGTTGAATTGGGACCTATTTTCACTAACTTCCTGTGTCCTACTTAGCTATATTTCTATGATAGAAATATAAATTTGAAGCCAAATCAGTTTCCATTGGGAAGGGATCCTGGTATGACAGAAAGAAGTAAGCTTGGAGTAAAATGCGAGTCCTTGATTCAGTACTAGTTAATGAATTGGACTTCATGACCATAGTTTCCACAGCAGTAAATTCAAAGAAGCTATTAACATCACAACCCCTCATCTCATTATATTGTACTTTGTAGATATTTTGTATTAACTCATATGAATATGTATTGTTTTGTCTGATAGAATGTAAGCTCCTTGAGAATAGAGATTGTTTTATTTTTATTTAGATCCCCTTTAATTAATTCCCTATCTGGCACATAGTAGGGACCTAATAAATGCTCATTCATTGAATATTAGTTGGTCTCACAGAAATGCTCTATCACACTGCTTTGCAGGTATCCTCAGTCCAAGAATTTCAATCTTCACTCTAGAATCTTGTTAATATCATGAAAGCCACATCCAGCTTTCTTTCCATTTTTGCATTAAAATTTACTTTGATTGTTTTGACTTGCCTTATTATCAAAACTATGTTGTCTTCAAATTTTCTTTCTCCTTCAGTTTGATGTTCTTTGTCCTCCTTATTATTCCTTTTTGTTCAAGTCTCCATTTTTTTCACCTCCTTCTTCTTAAAAGCATCTCCCAGGGAGGCTGAATCTCGGGCTCAATATATATATATATATATATATATATATATATATATATATATATATATATATATATATGTTATATAACAAAATTTCAAATTGTTTTTGACTGCCTTGATGCTGAGCCAGTGTAAATCTTGAAATCTCTCAGACTTGTGAATGTTAAAAAATTTCCATATTGAGGATTCCTCCATTGGAACAAATTCCCTACTGGAAAACATTCCCCATTTTGATGTGAGAACTCGCCAGGATCAGAAATGGGAGGACCTCTACTCCACCCGTACTTAAGACTGCTTTAGGGGAGAAAACTCCTTGCTATGGGAGGACCTCTACTCCACCCTTACTTAAGACTGCTTTTGGGGAGAAAACTCCTTGCTAAACAATGAAAGTACTTGGACCCATTCTTATAATAAGGCAAAGAGTTCTTTGAGGCATGCCTGTTTTTTAGAATTGATACAATGGGATAATAGGTACCTAAAAGGGTCGGGCAAGTTTTCTCTTAATGAGATTAGTCGACTCAGCTGTGTTTTCTCTGGTTCAGACTTACTGAGGAGATTAGTCGACTTAGCAGGAATTCATATGGGCTGTCCTGTTAGAAAACATCTATGGTGATTGGTAGATGGAAGAACTTAGGGGAGGTGACATAGGAAAAAAACCCCTATATAAGAAAAGGTATCTCTTGAGCAAGGCATCCTTGGAGGCTTGGAGAGGCTTGGAGATCCCTGGAGATAGATTCCTTGGAGATAGATCCTTAGAGATAGATCCTTTTGGAGGAGGCTTTTGAAGGCTTTGAAGGAGATTCTTTTGGAGATTGCTTGAGAAGGAGCTCTTGGAGGAATTCTCTAAGGAGGTCTCTCAAGAGAGGCTGACTCTGGCTGGAACTCCCTCTGGGGAGACTCTGTCCCTCTGAATCCCTTACATGGACAATCTTATGGTGAGTGATAACTGACTGGTTTCTCTCTTAAGGCTTAGGCCTGAGTTGGCCAGGCCTGCCCTGGGCCGACCTATTCTTTTCTCATTAATTCCTTTTCTCTCTCCTTCTCTTTTTCTTTTAATTCCTAATTGTATTATTAATTAAATTCTCTATAAAACCCACTTGACTTGGGCATATTCATAATTTGGGAATATAATCCCTGGTGACCACCTTATATTTGATTTAAAAACCAAGATACCGTAGTGAAACATATTTTCTGCGGTCAAATTTACTCACCCTCTCTTATATCTATCACAATTTAAGCATCCCACTATTTTAACTGATATACCAGTCAACCAGTCAAATTTTTAAATGGGAGGAATAGGAATAGTATCCTCCTCCTAAGTTTTTACATGTTCCATAACTATTTCTGGTGTCCCAATAGAGCAAAATAACCACATAGGATCCTATAAAAACCAAATATAATATTTGTGGACAATATTTTTATTAAATATATGTTAATAACATGACTTTATAAAATCTATTATCCTCTTTAACAATCCCAGTCCTGAAGTCTCAGTGTAAAAAGTTAGTATTTCATATAATAGTAAACATTGACTTTATTTTTCAAGTAAATACTCAGCTGTTATCCTTTACTACTGAGGGCTGGAGAAAGGGTAAAAAGTTAAAGTGGCAGACATTGTTGTGGCATACAACACTTACCTCCCACCTCAGGTTGTGAGGATAAAAGGAGATGATATTGTAAATCTCTTAGCACAGTGGTCCTACACAGTAGATGCTTACTAAATGCTTGTTCCCTCCTCTAGCTCCACCCTGTAGTTTCTTTCTGAAATTGAGAAACAAGTTTCTGGACTGAAGCTTTTAAAGATACTGGTTTGGATGTTTGGGGGAAGGAAAAGAAGCCTGGATCTAGTGAAGGAAAGAAACTTACAAACATCTGATTTTGAGATAATTTAGTTAATAAATTTGAGATAACAGTAACAATCTTATGCTGATTTAAGAAGTGGGGAGGGGAGCTGAGATTTGGAGATGGATGCTTATTACTAGAATCTATCTCTCTATTAAATTAGTCCATCAATAAACATTTATTAAGCCCCTACTATGTGCCAGGAATTGTGTCAAATTCTGAGGATACAAAAAGAGGCTGAATAATTATAACTACAACAGCAATAATAAATAACATTTATATAACATTTATTCAGTGATATACACTGTGCTAATTTTTTATAGTCATCTGATCCCCACAACAATCCTGGGAGATAGATGACATTCTCCTCATTTAACAGATAAAGAAACTGAGGAAAATGGAAATTAAGTGGATTGCCTATGGTCACAAAGCTTGGTCTAAGGCTGGATTTGAATAAAGTTCTTCAGATCACAGGCTCTATCCAGGGTGCCACTTAGCTGTCAGATACATTTTCTACCATGGGAGAGCTCACAATTTAATGGGAGAGTCAATAAGCAAACAAATGTATACAATTTCATTTGATTTGATACATATTCATTAAGTGCTTCCTACATGCCAGGTACAATGCTGAACTCTGGGGATATAAAAAGAGACAAAAGACACTCCCTACCCTGAAAGAGTTTACAGTCTGATGAGGGGAGACAACAAGTAAACAAATATGTATATACAAGCTATATATAGGATAAGTAGGAAATAATTAAGAGAAGAAAGCATTGAAATTAATAAGATGAGGAAAAGACTTTCTGTAAAAGAGGAGATTTTAGTTGAACTCAAATAGAAGCCAGTGGGTGGAAAGGGGAGGGAGAGCATTCCAGGCATTGAAAACATCTGGAGAAAATGCCCAGAGCTAAGTTAGTATCTTGCTTGTGGAACATCAAGAAAGCTAGTGTCACTGGATTGAAGAGTGGGGTGGGGATAAAGTATTAAAAAAACTAGAAAGGTTGGAGAGGGCTAGGTTGTGAAGGGATTTGAATGCCAAAAAGATTTTGTATTTGAACCTAGAACCAATAAGGAGCCACAGGAGTTAATTGAGTAATTGGATGATATGATCAGATATGAACTGTAGGAGAATCCCTTTATTGGCTGAAGGTAGGACAGCTTGGAGTGGGAGAGACACTTGAGGTAGGCTGACCTCTAAATGAGTTATTGCAGTAGAGTGCAGGTGTGAAGATACCATCACTGCAGAGGTGATGGTATCAGAGGAGAGAAGGGGACACATTTGAAAGATATTGCAAAGATGAAATTAGATTGATGTGGAGATAAGAGATAGTGAACAATTGAAGAACATACATAGGTAGTGAGCCTGAGAGACTGGGAAGATAGTGTTGTCATTTACAAAAATAGGGAAGGCAGTAGGTAAGAAGGATTTAGAAGGAAAGATAAATCCATTTTTGAATATGTTGAATTTAAGATGTTTACTGAACACCTAGTTTGAGATTCAGAAAGGCAGTTCCAGATGTGAGATTGTGGATTCATTGAGAAGTTAGGACAGAATAGTTAGATATGAGTACTGCTAGTATAGGGATTCATGGACATTGATGAGATCAACAATTGAGGTAGCCTAAAAGAAGAGAAGCTTGTGCAATAACACTATTAGAAGGTGTAATCTGGATGTGGGTCTGGCAAAGAAGAATAAGAAGGAGTAATCAGATATATAGAAAAAGAACTAAGAGAGAGTGGTGTCTCTAAAACATAGAAAAGAGAGATTGGAGAAGGAAATAATGAATAACTGTATCATAGATTTCAGACAGATCAAGGAGAATGAGGAAAGGGGAAAGGCTATTAGAATTGACAATTAAGAGATCATCATTAACTTGGGAGAGAGTTCAAATCATGTATGTGGCCCTAGTGTATGTGTATGTAGGAAGCATTATCTTAGGTGTTTCAGGAAAGCCTTTTGATAGGGGGCTGTGTGTCTCCCAGTGGATAGAATGTTGAGCCTGGAGTCAGAAAGACCTGAGTTCAAATCTAGCCTCAGATACTTATTATCTATAAGACTCTGGATAAATCACTTTGCCTCACTTTTGTAAACTGTAATAACAATAGCACCTACTTTTTTGTGAGGATGAAATGGGATATAATTACAAAGTGCTTAGGACAGTAACTGGCACATAGTAAGTGTTATATACATGTTAGCTTTTAATATATACAAAACATGCAGATCATAATTATACATTTATCAGGAAGTTATGTTTACTATCACTAGAGGTACCCCAGCCAAAAGAGGGCCTGTATATAGTAAAGACAGTTTCATGTATTAGAGAACTTGACTAGATGATATCTGAGATTGCTTATGCCTTTTAAACACTATAATTTCATTATTCTAATAAGAAAAAATAGTCTTTGACAAAGTAGAAAGTGAAAAAAATTGTGGGGTGGGAATGAGGATATAGAGGGTCTCTTTATCTTTTTAATTGGTTCATAAGCATTTCCCTTTTCAGGAAAAAGAAGTCTAGTGGGAAAATACCAATGAAATACCCCAGCTAGAGAAAGCAAAGCAACGATATGAGAACATTCTGTATTCATGCTTCATTTGAGATTTACAACACAGGTCCATTGAAGGAGTGTCAGAAGAAGAGTAAAAGTTCCCATCTCATGTCTCCACTAATTTAATATTTCATTACCAGTGGTGATTGAATTTCATGTCCTCATGCCTCAACTGTCTGAATATGGGCCTCTTTCCAAAGCTCTATGACTCTGTCAGTGAGTACAGAGTTCCATTTGCAAGATGGTCTTGAAGGTCTGGAACAGATTCTCCAGATTACTATTAAAATTTTCATCAAAACTACACTCCATGAGTTGGGCCCATTCCAGATTTCCCCTTCTCTGGTCTCCCATGTCAGCTGGTTTGATTAACAAATTCTAAGGGAGTTGGGGCCAAGAAGAGAAGGTGTTCATCTGGAATGAAGTTGAGCATGTTCAAGGGAACGATAAAGAACAGGGAGCAGGAAAGCAGAACCAGGAAATAATCATGTACTCTGACTGTGCTGATATAAAAAGAGAGTATACATATATACATACACACACAAGTATGAGGATAAAGGAACAGAAAGAACAGTGAAAAGAAAGAAAATTTTAGTTTTAAACATGTTTGATTTTGCTATTTGTAACATGTTTGTAAGAAGTTACTTATTACAAAAAAACAAAATGGAAAACAGGAAGCATTACTTTCCAGAAGGACTCATGGGGACCACAAGGATTGTGGCCTTCAAAGTGTCCTGGTTTTGCTCAAAACATCTGGGATTGTGAGCTTATCAACTTGGTTTCCTTCCTTTCTGCTTGAAAGGTTTTTTTTCTTTTTTAAGTTATATGTTTTTCCCTCTGTCAGAATGATATTTAAAACCCAAATAGGGAGAAGGATTAAACTAAGAATGGTTTCTTTGGAGAAAGAGTAAGGTCAACAAGAGGAGATGGATTGTTTTCCCCCACTTCATGTTTATTCAATTCTCCTTAAATCCAGTTCCATTTTGGCCTTTTGTCAAATAGGTAAGAAGAGTTGAAAAGGTAACAGGGCTGAGATATAGGATAGGTGATGAGTTATTATCACCTAAAATAACTCTTGTCTAGGGTTATTTCAATTCATGAATGGTATCCAATTCATATTATTCACTCCCCTCTCCTAGAAGTTTGGTTCAATTTGAAGCTGTCACCATTCTAAACATAGTTTTCTCTTATGGCTGCCAAAGTTTGGTCAGTATTGCCTTGGACTAAAATCATTACATTGTAGGCTCTTTGAGGGCAGGGATTGTCTTTGGTTTCTTTTTGCATCTAACACCATATCTGGCACATAGTAGACACTTAATAAATTCTTATTAATTGTTTAAATTTTCATATCTGATTAGGTACTTAAGTCATATCAAGTCAGTTTTTGAATCATTATTAATTTTAATATTTTCACCTTCTTTCAATTAGTGCAGAGTTAGAAAATGACTTCATTTACTTGCTAAATTGTTTGAAATGAGGAGGTATTGTATAACAGAATGAATGAAACTCCTTTGACTGTATGTCTAGTGAGCCCCTTCCTTGTAAGTAATAATACATTCCAAGGACTTCCATACAAGTTCATAGTAATTTTTAGCCAAGGTTTTTTTAATGAATTTGTCTGTGCCAAAACAACAATGACCATTATGTCATGACTCTTAAAACTATTTGCTGCTTTATGTCTGATCAATGTTCATTTGGAAAGTATTTTCTTTGGATTTGACAGTTTGAAAAGGTTGATGAAGATCAGCCCCCAAGACTTACTCCCAGGACTGATGGGAAAAGGAGGAATGTTGTTGGGATAGAGAATTTCAAAGTGATGGATTTGGAGTCTAGAGGGAAACCATGAAGTCCTGGATGGCAGCAATGGGGAGAGACAATAGAATCTTAGATACTCAGAGGAAGAAAATACCTCAAAAACCATTCAGTGCATCCCATCCTCCCTATAAGGATAAAAATCTTCTCTAAAACTTTCCTGATGAATAGAAATGCATCCTATGAAGATATGATGTACCAAGAAGACCACTGGAAGAACAAAGGACATGGATTACAATTCTGACTCTTTAACTGATGACATATTTATTTGACCTGAAGCAAATCATAATCTCTCAAGACTAATTTCTCATTTGTAAAGGAAATGGTATTGGATCAGATATCTCTAAGTACTCTCTTCTCATTTTAAATACTTAAATCCTGCTTCTAATCATGACAAATTCATTGGATCATATGGTAGCCCATTACAGTGTTAGGTATCTTTAATTGTTAGAAAATTCTTTATTTTTAGTGAAAACCTTTCTCCTTATGAGCTTTCCTCATTTATCCTAGTCCTCATTCTACATCATATAACTTAAGTAAGACTAGCCTTCTTACATGTAATTAGTGTTAAATTAATCAGTGATGTCACAAGGCATTGTTGCTTGGTAACATACTCAAGAAATTATGCCTAGCAGTTTTGCACCATGGAATTTATCTAGCCAATTAGAACTTGTCTGAATTTTCTTTTACTACTGCCCATTCTATTGCTTTTATTTTTATTTTTGCTTATTTTCTTCAAATATCCTACCATTCTTTTCCTTTACCTTCTTCCCCAACCCTGATGCCACTGACTAGATGTGGTCAGTACCAGTTAACTCATTGCCATTTTCCCTCTAATAGTGATGGTTATCTGCTGTTTAACTTGTTCTCCTTATTCGGTGTACTTCAAAGATATGTAATTTACTTGTGTTTCACTAATAGGCTACAGCCCTTCCATACCTAAGTAATCAGTCTTCTTTCCAGTCCTGCCTTAAAGTGATAAATCTCTGAATTTAGCTAGTCTTTCCCTTAGATGATAGATGCACATTGCATGATTAGGCTTGTACTTCAAGCTTTTAAAACCTGGTAAAAGAAGCCAGAACTTGGACTTTGTTGGTATAGCTATTAAGAATCCAAGGTCACTTCTTTGCCATAATAAGATATGGTAAAACAAAATATATTAGAAAGGTAGATAGCAGTGCCTTAAATGTTGTAATAAATGAAAGTAACATTATTAAATGTAATATTAATAAAATGTTGTGGTCACCATTATAAAATTAACTCTCAAGTTAGGAGTCTGTTAGTAGCTCTTAATAATGTAATTTATTTTAATAAAAATGGATATATAGGGGAAAAAAAGAAATGTAAGAAGGGGACAGAAAATCTCACCTATCTAGAAAAATACCCTAAGCCAAAATCCAAAGCCCACTGTAAAGATCAAAAGTAGGAATTCAACAAAAGTGAGGAGGGCAGTTGAATAAAAACAGTTTAATTTTGAAAGAAGTACAAATAGAAAATAGAAAAGAAGAAAAAGATGATTATTCTTATATGCTATAACTATACCTAAAATGCTATCTATTCCTAATACTATCTAAAATTTTGAATAACTACCTCTAACTGTCTTGTGAGGATAGTTTCTTCTTGTCTGGCAAACACCAGGCCTACTCTAACCTACTCTATCTATAAATGATTCACAAACTACCTAACTCCCTAAATAATAGACAACCACCACCCACTCACTCCTTCAATTAGTTTTCTATAAGCCACCCAACTCTCAGTAGCCAACTGCCTTTCTCCCTTGCCTCTGTGACAGATCTCCTGCTCTCTCAAAATCCAGAGGCAAAAGCCTCCAACTGTTAGCCTCCTTCCTTTTCTCTGACCTGGTCTCCCTGGTAATGGAATCTTCAGCTCTAGCTCACTGACTCCTGTCAGTTTTTTTTTTTCATTTTAAACATTATTTTATTTGGTCATTTTCATACATTATTCATTGGAAACAGATAATTTCCTTTTCCTCTCCCTCCCCCCCTTCCCTAGCTGATTCGCATTTCATCTGGGTATCACATGTGTCCTTGCTCTGAACCCATTTCCTTGTTGTTGGTATTTGCATTAGGGTGCTCATTTAGCATCTCTCCTCAATCATGTCCCCTCAACCTCTGTAGTCAAGCAGTTGCTTTCCTCTGTATTTTTACTCCCTCAGTTTGTCCTCTGCTTGAGCATAGTTTTTTTTTTCCTTTCTTTCTCATAGATCACCGCAGATTGTTCAGGGACATTGTAGAGCCATTAATGGAGAAGTCCATTACGTTCTCTTGTACCACAATGTGTCAGTCTCTGTGTACAATGTTCTCCTGGTTCTGCTCCTCTCGCTCTGCATCACTTCCTGGAGGTTGTTCCAGTCTCCATGGAATTCCTCCACTTTATTATTCCTTTTAGCACAATAGTATTCCATCACCAACATATACCACAATTTCTTCAGCCATTCCCCAATTGAAGGGCATCCCCTCGTTTTCCAATTTTTGGCCACCACAAAGAGTGCAGCTATGAATATTTTTGTACAAGTCTTTTTCCTTATTATCTCTTTGGGGTACAAACCCAGCAGTGCTATGGCTGGATCAAAGGGCAGACAGTCTTTTATCGCCCTTTCAGCATAGTTCCAAATTGCCCTTCAGAATGGAGGTTGGATCAATTCACAACTCCACCAGCAATGCATTAATGTCCCTACTTTGCCACATCCCCTCCAGCATTCATTACTTTCCTTTGATGTCATGTTGACCAATCTGCTAGGTGTGAGGTGATACCTCAGAGTTGTTTTGATTTGCATCTCTCTGATTATAAGAGATTTAGAACACTTTTTCATGTGCTTATTAATAGTTTTGATTTTTTTAACTGAAAATTGCCTATTCATGTCCCTTGCCCATTTATCAATTGGAGAATGGCTTGATTTTTTGTACAACTGGTTTAGCTCTTTATATATTTGAGTAATTAGACCTTTGTCAGAGGTTTTTGTTATGAAGATTGTTTCCCAATTTGTTGCTTTCCTTCTAATTTTAGTTACATTGGTTTTGTTTGAACAAAAATTTTTTAATTTGATATAGTCAAAATTATTTCTTTTGCATTTTGTGACTCTTTCTAAGTCTTGCTTGGTTTTAAAATCTTTCCCTTCCCAAAGGTCTGACATGTATACTATTTTGTGTTCACCTAATTTACTTATAGTTTCTTTCTTTATATTTAAGTCATTCACCCATTCTGAGTTTATCTTGGTCTAGGGTGTGTTATATTTAAAATAGTTGTATGCCATAAACTGTAATAATTAAAATAGTTGGAGACATAAACTGTGGCAGTTAAAAGAGTTGGAGTCATAAACTGTAGTGAGCAAAATACTTGAAGATATAAATTGTGATAAATATAAGAGTGGGTGAATAAATTTATGACTGCAGAAAATATGTTTTATTATACTGTCTTGGTTTTAAATCAAATATAAGGTGGTCACCAGGGAAATATTCCCAATTATGAATATACCCAAGTCAACTGGATTTATAGAAAATTTAATTAATAATACAATGAGGAATTAAAGAAAAGAGAGAAAGAGAGAAAAAGGAAATAAGTATGAAGGCCCTTAAGCCAACATGGCCTAGACCTGAGTCTTAGGAGAGAGAGATCAGTCAGTCAATCTTTTATCACTCACCACAAGGTCTGTCTAAGCAAGGATTCTAGTGACAGAGTCTCCTCAGAGAGAGTTCCAGCCAGAGTCCTCCTCAAAGAGCCTTACAGCCAGAGACTGTTTCAAAGGGCCTCTCTCAAGAGCCTCCAGAGGGACAGAGTCCCCTCAGAGGAGCTCCAGGAGACCTCCTTAGAAATTGTCCTCCAAGAGCTTCCCTTCTCCAGAGCCTCTCCTCAAGTGATCCTCCAAAAGGATTCTTCCAAAAGGATCTCTTTCAAGTGATTCTGCTTTTTCTTATATAGGGGGTTTTCTCCTATGTCACCTCCCCTAAGTCCTTACATCTACCAATCACAGTAGACATTTTCTAAAGGACAGCCCATTACTGCTGGGTCAATCAGTCCCTTTAGTAAGTTTGAATCAGAAAAAACACTGCTGGGTTTACTAATCCCTTTAGTATATTTGAACCAGAAAAACTTCTGAATAAGTTTTCACCTCTTTGCTCCTGGCAAGTTTACAAGTTGCCTGACCTTTAATAGGTACTTAGCACCCCTTTGTATTACTTCTAAAAATAGGCATGGCTTAAAGAACTTTTTGCCTCACTATAAGTATGGGCCCAAGTACCCTCATTGTTTAGCAAGAAGTTTTTTCCCCTAAAGTAGTCCTTAAGTATGAGTGGAGTAGAGGTCTTCCCATTTCTAATCTAAATAGAGTTCTCACATCCGAATGTGGAATTTTCCCAGTAGGGAATTGTTCCAATTGAGAATTCCCCGATGGGGAAATTTTTAACATTCACAAGTCTGAGAAATTTCAAGATTTACAGGTGTGAGGTGTTGATCCAAACCCAATCTCTCCCACACTGTCTTCCAATTTTCCCAGCAGTTTTTACCAAATAGTGGATTTTTGTCCCAAAAGCTGGGGTCTTTGGGTTTGTCATAGACTGTCTTGCTGAGGTCATTTACTCCAAGTCTATTCCACTGATCCTCCTTTCTGTCTCTTAGCCAGTACCAAATTGTTTTGATGACCGCTGCTGTGTAATATAGTTTGAGATCTGGGACTTCAAGGCCAACTTCCTTTGTATTTTTTTTTTCATTATTTCCCTGGATATCCTTGATCCTTTATTCTTCCAAATGAACTTTGTTATGGTTTTCTCTAATTCACTAAAATAGTTTTTTGGTAGTTCAATGGGTATGGCACTAAATAGATAGATAAGTTTGGGTAGAATGGTCATTTTTATTATGTTAACTCATCCCACCCATGAGCAATCAATGTTTTCCCAATTGTTTAGATCTAGTTTTAATTGTGTGGAAAGTGTTTTGTAGTTGTGTTCATATAGTTCCTGTGTTTGTCTCGGCAGATAGATTCCTAAGTATTTTATATTGTCTAGGCTGATTTTAATGGAATTTCTCTTTCTAATTCTTGCTGCTAAACTGGGTTGGAGATAAATAGAAATGCTAATGACTTATGTGGGTTTATTTTGTATCCTGCAACTTTGCCAAAGTTGTTGATTATTTCGATTAGCTTTTTGGTTGATTCCCTAGGATTCTTTAAGTAAATCATCATATCATCCACAAAGAGTGACAGCTTGGTCTCCTCATTGCCAATTTTAATACCTTCAATTTCTATTTCTTTTTCTTCTCTAATTGATACTGCTAGTGTTTCTAATACAATATTAAATAATAGAGGTGATAATGGGCATCCTTGTTTGACTCCTGATCTTATTGGGAAGGCTTTGAGTTTTTCCCCATTGCAGATGATGTTTGCTAATGGTTTTAGGTATATACTGTTTATTATTTTTAGGAAAGGCCCTTCTATTCCTATACTTTCTAGTGTTTTCAATAGGAATGGGTGTTGTATTTTTATCAAAGGCTTTTTCTGCATCTATTGAGATAATCATGTGATTTTTGTCAGTTTGCTTGTTTATATGGTCAATTATGTGGATGGTTTTCCTAATATTGAACCATCCTTGCATTCCTGGTATGAATCCTACCTGATTGTAGTCAATAATCCTTGTGATGACTTGCTGGAGTCTTTTTGCTAGTATACTATTTAAGATTTTTGCATCTACATTCATTAGGGAGATTGGCCTATAGTTTTCTTTCTCTGTTTTTAACCTGCCTGGCTTTGGGATCAGTACCATGTTTGTATCATAAAAAGAATTTGGTAGAACCCCTTCTTGGTTTATCCTGTCAAATAGTTTGTATAGGATTGGGATTAGCTGTTCTTTGAATGTTTGATAGAATTCATTTGTGAATCCTTCTGGACCTGGGGATTTTTTCTTAGGGAGTTCTTTGATGGCTTGTTCAATTTCTTTTTCTGTTATGGGGTTGTTTAGGTAATTTATTTCTTCTTCTTTTAGTCTAGGCAATTTATATTTTTGTAAGAACTCATACATATCACTTAGATTGCCATATTTTTGCCATATAATTGGGCATAGTAGTTTTTAATGATTGCCTTGATTTCCTCTTCATTAGAGGTGAGATCTCCCTTTACATCTTGGATACTGTCAATTCGGTTTTTTTCTTTCCTTTTTTTAATTAGACTGACTACTACTTTGTCAATTTTATTTGTTTTTTCAAAGTACTAGCTTCTGGTCTTATTTATTACATCAATAGTTCTTTGACTTTCAATTTTATTAATTTCTCCTTTGATTTTTAGGATTTCTAATTTAGTCTTCATCTGAGGATTTTTAACATGTTCACTTTCTAGTTTTTTTTTTAATTTTGCATCCTCAGACCTCTGCCATTCTTAATTTGTTTATATATGTTTATATATGTTTATATATGAACTCAAGGATATAAATTTCCCCCTGAGTACTGCTTTGGCTGCATCCCATAGGTTTTGAAAGGATGTCTCACCATTGTAATTTTCTTCAATGAAGTTATTAATTGTTTCTATGATTTGTTCTTTAACTAGCTGGTTTTGGAGAATCATATTGTTTAATTTCCAATTAATTTTTGATTTATCTATCCATGTACCCTTACTAATTATTATTTTTATTGCACTGTGGTCTGAGGAGGTTGCATTTATTATTTCTGCCCTTTTGCACTTGTTTGCAATGTTTTTGTGCCCTAGTACATGGTCAATTTTTTGTGAATGTACCATGTACTGCTAAGAAGAAGGTATATTCCTTTTTGTCCCTATTTATTTTTCTTCATATGTCTACTAACTCTAATTTTTCTAAGATTTCATTTGCTTCTCTCACCTTTCTTATTTATTTTTTTGATTTGATTTATCTAGTTCAGATAGAGGAAGGTTCAGATCTCCCACTAGTATAGTTTTTCTATCTATTTCATCCTTGAGCTCCTCTAGTTTCTCCCTTAAAAATGTGGATGTTCTGCCATTTGGTGCATACATATTGAGTACAGATATTTCCTTGTTGTCTATACTGCCTTTTATCAGGATGTAATTACCTTCCCTATCTCTTTTATCTAGATTTATTTTTACTTTGGCTTTGTCCGGTTTCATGATTGCTACTCCTGTCTTCTTTTTATCATTTGATGCCCAAAAGATTTGGCTCCATCCTCTTACTTTCACCCTATGTGTATCTACCTTCCTCATGTGTGTTTCTTGCAGACAGCATATGGTAGGGTTTGGATTCTAATCCACTCTGCTATTTGCTTGCATTTTATGGGTGAGTACATTCCATTCACATTCAGAGTTATGATTACTAGCTGTGTATTTCCCAGCATTTTGATTTGTACTCCTGGTTCTGCCTTTTCTTCTTTCACTATTTCCTTCTATACCAATGTTTGTTTATAGTCAGTCCCCCTAGTTCCCCCCCCTTATTTTACTTCCCTTTCTACCCCTCTCCCTTCTTATTTGCTCCCTTATTTTCCCCTGTAGTCTTTTCAAAATTTCCCCACCCTCTCCCTCCCTTGTACTGCTTTCCTCCCCACCAGTCCATTTTTTACCCTTCTACTTCCCTATAGGGCGCAGATCTATTCTCTTCCCCAATGGATTGGATTGTTCTTCCCTCTTTGGGTCAGTTTCAAAGTACATAAGAGTTGAGTATTTCCTATCTCCAACCTCTTTATCCTCCCAGTGTATCGATGTTCTCCCCCCTCCCGCCACGAGCTTCTTTGTGACATATAAATTTACCCCCATTTGTTTCTTTTCCCATTTCTTTTAGTCATAACCTCTTTTTTTTAGCTCTAGTCATGTATATATATATACATATACATGTATATGTATTTATGCATGCACATATCTATATACCTATTTATGTCTTGTCCTTTCATCCTATACAGTTTGTCACTGTTCCCTCTGAGTGTAATTCTTCTAGCTGCTCAGGTGATAGCAACAGTTTTTAAGAGTTACCAATGACCTCTTTTCTTATTGGGATACATATCATTTTAACTTATTGAGTCTCTTAAAAAATGTTTGTTGTTGTTTTGTTTGTTTTTCCCCCTCTTTTTTAATTACCTTTTGATAATTCTCTTGAGTTCTGTGGTTGGACATTGAATTTTCTGTTCAGGTCTGGTCTTTTATTTGTGAATGCTTGGAACTCTTCTGTTGTGTTGAATGACCATACTTTCCCCTATAAGAATATAGTCAGTTTTGATGGGTATTTTATTCTTGGTTATAGATCTAGTTCTCTTGTTTTCCGGAATATCGTATTCCATGCCTTTCGGTCTTTCAGTGTGGATACAGTCAGATCCTGTGTTAACCTCACCGTGTTTCCATGGTATCTGAATGGCTTCTTCTTGGCAGCTTGTAATATCTTTTCTTTCATCTGATTGTTTTTGAATTTGGCTATAACATTTCTTGGTGTTGTCAGTTGGAGATTAAATACAAGGGGTGATCTGTGGATTCTTTCAATCTCCACTTTCCCCTCTTGTTCTAGGATCTCGGGACAGTTTTCCTGGATAATTTCCTCTTGTATTATGTCCAGGATTTTTCTTTTGTCGTGGTATTCTGGTAGTTCAATTATTCTTAAGTTGTGTCTTCTTTAATGATTTTCTAAATCATCTTTTTTTGAAGTAATTTCTGAAACCATTTTCTTAAATTCATTTTCTAAGGTAAATAATCTGCTCCATCTTTCTTTTCAAAGCCTATTTTCCAAAAACTATAATCTTTATAGAACCCCTTCATACACTTGTCAAGATTTCCATGTTTATGAACGTTCATAAGTTGCTTTCATTTATTATTTTCTTACAACCAATTGCAAAATCTTGCATCAGATGGCATTTGGTTTTTGGGGTTTGGCCCAATGAGGTAAGGATATATATTAGAAAAACTTTAAAGGCTTTGAAATGCAAATTTAATAGCCTTCATGATCATAGTCTTAGAACTGAAAGGAATCTTAGGAGTCACCCAAGGCAATCTTATTTTATGAACTTGAGGAAACTGAGGCACTGAAGTGAGATAACACATATAATGAGTGATAATTACAGAGTTAGAATCCAGGTCCTCTTGTGGAAAAGCCAGCATTGCACTTCATTGATTTTCACAATACTTAATTTTCTCTTCTCAAATAAGATTTTTAAAAACCATTACCTTCCACTTTAGAATCAATACTATGTATTGGTTCTAAGGCAAAAGAGTGGTAAGGGCTAGTCAATGAGAGTTAAGTGATTTATCCAGGGTCATACAACTAGGAAGCATTTGAGGCTAGATTAGAACCCAGGACCTCCTGCCTTGTTGTCTATCCCCTGGGCCACCTATCTGCACCTTCAAATAATACTTTTTAAAAGTCAGTGGTAGAGGACTTCCGGTTAAGATGGCGGCTTAGAGAAAGCTGAAGTTCAGATCTCCGGAAAACCCTTCCCGACCGATCTCAAACTAGAAGCTCCTAAGGCGCCGAAATTCAAAACGATCAACAGCACAGACCCTGGGAACCCTCCTCCTGGACCTGGACCCGGTTCAAAAGGTACAGCTCCCCTTAAAAGCCAGAACCCGAGATCCCTCGGACCTCAGGGGTAGGAGCGCAGAGTCCAAAGCTCCCGGAAGCGGCAGCCGCGCCGGGCTCAGAGAGCAGGGTCTGAGGAACAACAACCCTCAGGGTCTTCTACCCAAGTCCCAGTCCGGGTGAAAGTTACTGCCTGGGGCTTCCCCTGCAGAGAGCCTGTCGGTCCGGGTGAAAGTTACTGCCTGGGGCCTCCGCTGCAAAGAGCTGGTCGGTCCGGGTGAAAGTTACTGCCTGGGGCCTCCGCTGCAGAGAGCTGGTCAAAACAACAGCAACCCTCAGGGCGGGCAAGACAGCCTCACGGGCTGGATCCTGCTATCCAAGTCTCAGTGAAAGTCTGTGCTCTCGGAGCTTGGGGAAGCGGCAGCCCATCCCCCCGCAGGCCAACGAAACAGCCTCACGGCCAGCGATTCTGAAGGCAACTTCCGGAAATCGAGCCAGGGGGAGAGTGTGGCCTCGTGGTCCGACCCTTCCATTCCAGTTCCAGTGAGGCATATTCAGTTTAACCCAGGGAACGCTCATAGAACCAACATCTGCCCAGGACTAAAGCCTCTGATCACCAGACAAAGACAAGAAAAGCCAATCCTCCACGTTCAGAGATGACAAACTCCACAGAAGCACAGAAGCCCCAAAATACCAAGAAAAATAAGAAGAAAGGGGCGACTCTGAACACATTCTATGGAGCCAAAATACAAAATACAGAGCAGATAGAAGAAGATATACAAGAAAATTCTCCAAAATCTTCCAAAGGAAATAGAAACTCTCCACAAACCCATGAAGAATTTGAATCAGAAAGGACCAAAAAGATGGAAGCCCTCTGGGAGGAAAAGTGGGAAATGATGCAAAAGAAATTCACGCATCTACAAAACCAGTTTGACCAAACTGTAAAAGAAAACCAGGCTTTAAAGCAAGAACTAATAAAGCAAAGCCAAAACACCAAGAAATTAGAAGAGAACATAAAATATCTCACCGACAAGGTGACAGATCTGGAAAACAGGGGGAGAAGAGAAAATTTAAGAATAATTGGACTCCCAGAAAAGCCAGAAATAAACACCAAACTGGACATGGTGATACAAGATATAATCAAAGAAAATTGCCCAGAGATTCTAGAACAAGGGGGCAATACATCCACTGACAGAGCTCACAGAACACCTTCTACACTAAACCCCCAAAAGACAACTTCCAGGAATGTAATTGCCAAATTCCAAAGCTATCAAACAAAAGAAAAAATCCTACAGGAAGCCAGAAAAAGACAATTTAGATATAAAGGAATGCCAATCAGGGTCACACAAGACCTTGCAAGTTCTACGCTGAATGATCGTAAGGCATGGAACATGATCTTCAGAAAGGCAAGAGAGCTGGGTCTCCAACCAAGAATCAGCTACCCAGCAAAACTGACTATATACTTCCAAGGGAAAGTATGGGCATTCAACAAAATAGAAGACTTCCAACTTTTTGCAAAGAAAAGACCAGAGCTCTGTGGAAAGTTTGATACCGAAAATCAAAGAGCAAGGAATACCTGAAAAGGTAAATATTAAGGAAAGGGGAAAAATGTTATCTTCTTTTACTCAAACTCTCTTCTATAAGGACTACATTTATATCAACCTATGTATACTAATATGTGGGGAAAATGTAATGTATAAATAGGGGGTAAAGAAAGACCAAATAGAATAATGGTTCTCACACAAAGATTCACAGGGGAAGGGGAGGGGAAGAAAACTCCTATAAGAAGGAGAGGAAGAGAGGGGGGGGTTTACTCAAACCTCAATCTCAGGGAAATCAACTCTGAGAGGGAAAAACATCCAGATCCATTGGGATCTTGAATTCTATCTTACCCAACAAGGGTAAGGAGAAGGGAAAACCAAGGGGGGGAGAGGGAGAGGGAGAACAAAAAGGGAGGGAAAGAGAGGGGGGAGGGGGAGGGAACAAAAAGGGAGGGACTAAAAAGGGAAACATCAAGGGAGGGGACAAGGGGGACTGATTCAAAGTAAATCACTGGACTAAAAGGTAAAGCCGAAGAAGAAAAGGTTAGAATTAGGGAAGGCAATCAAAATGCCAGGGAGTCCACAAATGACAATCATAACTTTGAACGTGAATGGGATGAACTCACCCATAAAACGTAGACGAATAGCTGAATGGATTAGAATCCAAAACCCTACCATATGTTGTCTTCAAGAAACACACATGAGGCGGGTTGACACCCACAAGGTCAGAATTAAAGGATGGAGTAAGACCTTCTGGGCCTCAACTGATAGAAAGAAGGCAGGAGTGGTAATCATGATATCTGATAAAGCCAATGCAAAAATAGACCTGATCAAAAGGGATAGGGAAGGTAATTATATTTTGTTAAAAGGGACTCTAGACAATGAGGAAATATCATTAATCAACATGTATGCACCAAATAATATAGCACCCAAATTTCTAATGGAGAAACTAGGAGAATTGAAGGAAGAAATAGACAATAAAACCATACTAGTGGGAGACTTAAACCAACCATTATCAAATTTAGATAAATCAAATCAAAAAATAAATAAGAAAGAGGTAAAAGAAGTGAATGAAATCTTAGAAAAATTAGAATTAATAGACATATGGAGAAAAATAAATAGGGATAAAAAGGAATACACCTTCTTCTCAGCACCACATGGCACATTCACAAAAATTGACCATACATTAGGTCACAGAAACATAGCACACAAATGCAAAAAAGCAGAAATAATGAATGCAGCCTTCTCAGATCACAAGGCAATAAAAATAATGATTAGTAATGGTACATGGAAAACCAAATCTAAAACCAATTGGAAATTAAACAATATGATACTCCAAAACCGTTTAGCTAAAGAAGAAATCATAGAAACAATTAATAATTTCATCAAGGAAAATGACAATGGCGAAACATCCTTTCAAACCTTTTGGGATGCAGCCAAAGCGGTAATCAGAGGCAAATTCATATCCCTGAAAGCTCATATTAACAAACAAGGGAGAGCAGAGATCAATCAATTGGAAATGCAATTGAAAAAACTCGAAAGCGATCAAATTAAAAACCCCCAGCAGAAAACCAAATTAGAAATCCTAAAAATTAAGGGAGAAATTAATAAAATCGAAAGTGATAGAACTATTGATTTAATAAATAAGACAAGAAGCTGGTACTTTGAAAAAACAAACAAAATAGACAAAGTACTGGTCAATCTAATTAAAAAAAGGAAGGAAGAAAAGCAAATTCACAGCATTAAAGATGAAAAGGGGGACAGCACCTCCAATGAGGAGGAAATTAAGGCAATCATTAGAAATTACTTTGCCCAATTATATGGCAATAAATACACCAATTTAGGAGAAATGGATGAATATATACAAAAATACAAACTGCCTAGACTAACAGAAGAGGAAATAGAATTCTTAAATAATCCCATATCAGAAATTGAAATCCATCAAGCCATCAAAGAACTTCCTAAGAAAAAATCCCCAGGGCCTGATGGATTCACCTGTGAATTCTATCAAACATTCAGAGAACAGTTAACCCCAATACTATACAAACTATTTGACATAATAAGCAAAGAGGGAGTTCTACCAAACTCCTTTTACGACACAAACATGGTACTGATTCCAAAACCAGGCAGGTCAAAAACAGAGAAAGAAAACTATAGACCAATCTCCCTAATGAATATAGATGCAAAAATTTTAAATAGGATACTAGCAAAAAGACTCCAGCAAGTGATCAGAAGGATCATTCACCATGATCAAGTAGGATTCATACCAGGGATGCAGGGCTGGTTCAACATTAGGAAAACCATCCACATAATTGACCACATCAACAAGCAAACTAGCAAGAACCACATGATTATCTCAATAGATGCAGAAAAAGCCTTTGATAAAATACAACACCCATTCCTATTAAAAACACTAGAAAGCATAGGAATAGAAGGGTCATTCCTAAAAATAATAAACAGTATATATCTAAAACCAACAGCTAATATCATCTGCAATGGGGATAAACTAGATGCATTCCCAATAAGATCAGGAGTGAAACAAGGATGCCCATTATCACCTCTACTATTTGACATTGTACTAGAAACACTAGCAGTAGCAATTAGAGAAGATAAAGAAATTGAAGGCATCAGAATAGGCAAGGAGGAGACCAAGTTATCACTCTTTGCGGATGACATGATGGTCTACTTAAAGAATCCTAGAGATTCAACCAAAAAGCTAATTGAAATAATCAACAACTTTAGCAAAGTTGCAGGATACAAAATAAACCCACATAAATCATCAGCTTTTCTATATATCTCCAACACAGCTCAGCAGCAAGAACTAGAAAGAGAAATCCCATTCAAAATCACCTTAGACAAAATAAAATACCTAGGAATCTATCTCCCAAGACAAACACAGGAACTATATGAACACAACTACAAAACACTCGCCACACAACTAAAACTAGACTTGAACAATTGGAAAAACATTAACTGCTCATGGATAGGACGAGCCAATATAATAAAAATGACCATCCTACCCAAACTTATTTATCTATTTAGTGCCATACCCATTGAACTACCAAAATACTTCTTCACTGATTTAGAAAAAACCATAACAAAGTTCATTTGGAAGAACAAAAGATCAAGGATATACAGGGAAATAATGAAAAAAAACACATATGATGGGGGCCTTGCAGTCCCAGACCTCAAACTATATTACAAAGCAGCAGTCATCAAAACAATTTGGTACTGGCTAAGAAACAGAAAGGAAGATCAGTGGAATAGACTGGGGGAAAACGACCTCAGCAAGACAGTATACGATAAACCCAAAGATCCCAGCTTTTGGGACAAAAATCCACTATTCGATAAAAACTGCTGGGAAAATTGGAAGACAGTGTGGGAGAGACTAGGAATAGATCAACACCTCACACCCTACACCAAGATAAATTCAAAATGGGTGAGTGACTTAAACATAAAGAAGGAAACCATAAGTAAATTGGGTAAACACAGAATAGTATACATGTCAGACCTTTGGGAGGGGAAAGGCTTTAAAACCAAGCAAGATATAGAAAGAATCACAAAATGTAAAATAAATAATTTTGACTACATCAAACTAAAAAGCTTTTGTACAAACAAAACCAATATAACTAAAATCAGAAGGGAAACAACAAATTGGGAAAAAATCTTCATAGAAACCTCTGACAAAGGTTTAATTACTCATATTTATAATGAGCTAAATCAATTGTACAAAAAATCAAGCCATTCTCCAATTGATAAATGGGCAAGGGAAATGGATAGGCAGTTCTCAGATAAAGAAATCAAAACTATTAACAAGCACATGAAGAAGTGTTCTACATCTCTTATAATCAGAGAGATGCAAATCAAAACAACTCTGAGGTATCACCTCACACCTAGCAGATTGGCTAACATTACAGCAAAGGAAAGTAATGAATGCTGGAGGGGATGTGGCAAAGTAGGGACATTAATTCATTGCTGGTGGAGTTGTGAACTGATCCAACCATTCTGGAGGGCAATTTGGAACTATGCCCAAAGGGCGACAAAAGAATATCTACCCTTTGACCCAGCCATAGCACTGCTGGGTCTGTACCCCAAAGAGATAATGGACACAAAGACTTGTACAAAAATATTCATAGCTGCGCTCTTTGTGGTGGCCCAAAACTGGAAAACGAGGGGATGCCCATCAATTGGGGAATGGCTGAACAAACTGTGGTATATGTTGGTGATGGAATACTATTGTGCTCAAAGGAATAATAAAGTGGAGAAGTTCCATGGAGACTGGAACAACCTCCAGGAAGTGATGCAGAGCGAGAGGAGCAGAACCAGGAGAACATTGTACACAGAGACTAATACACTGTGGTATAATCGAACGTAATGGACTTCTCCATTAGGGGCGGTGTAATGTCCCTGAACAACTTTCAGGGATCCAGGAGAAAAAAAACACCATTCATAAGCAAAGGATAAACTATGGGAGTGGAAACACCGAGAAAAAGCAACTGCCTGAATACAGAGGTTGAGGGGACATGACAGAGGATAGACTTTAAATGAACACTCTAATGCAAATACTATCAACAAAGCAATGGGTTCAAATCAAGAAAACATCTAATGCCCAGTGGACTTACGCGTCGGCTATGGGGGGTGGGGGGGAGGAAAAGAAAATGATCTATGTCTTTAACGAATAATGCTTGGAAATGATCAAATAAAATATATTTTAAAAAAAAAGTCAGTGGTAGAAAATGTAAAAATGCTAACTTCCTTAAAGACCATGAAAATTATAATGTGAAAATATTTAGGTATAAAAATATCAAAATTTTGGAATTTCTCTTCTTGTGTTAAAGAGGAATTAAATTTAGCAGCAGACCTCTGATTTTCCATTTGGCAATAAGCATATTCCTTTGAATCCTGGACAACCCATTTACAATAAAAGGTATTAAGAAGGCCAGAGGGCTATCTCTATCAGAGCATCTGAGCAAAATGCAGTGAGATTCTGACTTTTCAGACCCTGAACCCCAACACCTAGACCTTTGAGGTCTGTCTAAATCTCCTTACCCTAGCTAACTCACTGGTCTTGACCAGCAGTGTCAATCCCTACTCACCACATGTGTAGTCCATCTTTTCCCCTTACCAATCATATACCTGATGATATATTTTATTTCTGGTCTTCTGTTCAAAAACCTGCTGTAAGCCTATGCATTGTGAATTATGTGTAAATTATTCATTTTTAATCATGCAGAATCTGTTCCATGATTCACATTGATACAAAAACACAAGCATATGTAGATAATAAAAAAAAATGAACGTTTTTTTTTTCTAAGAGAAGCTTTGAGTTGTTAAAGGAGCCTTGCAATTTTCCAAAGGCAATCTAGCTTTCTTTCTTTCTCCTTTTTTTAACTATTTGCCCAAATCACTGTCCATCTATCCCAGATATACCTACAGATGAATAAGCTCTACAGGTTTTGTATACAGATCCAATTTATAATCTGGACAATAGACATTCTTCATCTACTTAGGTTTTTTTTAGGCAAAGGGCCTTTGAGTGATGGTAGAGCTCTTCTAAAGGGATGTATAATGTTTTAAGCTTAATTCAATCAGCATAATGCCACCTGTAGAGAGAAATACCTGGATGACTCTACTATTCATAGAGAAACTCCATTCAATTTGCATTTCATGCTAATTCTCCATCACAGTGGACATTTATGTTGAGTAACCGTATCCATGTTCTATGTATTACATGATGTTCATGTTTAGTCAACAGAGTTATTTCTGTTGGCATATCTTTTTTAGCAATCTTGAATAATCTTAATATGCATATGGAAGACATCTTAATGTAAAAGAGCCTGTTTAACTGAATCACAGGTTTTTATTTTTGGTAATCAACAAAAAATAAACACTTGGTTATTTCATATTCTCTATAGTTAATTGCCCAATGGTAAACATGTGGTACATTGTTGAATATTGCTTACAAAAGCCTTCTAGTTTCCTCCTAGAACTCTGATATACATGATACACACAAAGCATAGATTTGTTTACATTAAAGTCAAAGGTTTTTTATGAATGGGAGAACAGGCATATGAATTGGTAGTTAGTATTAGTCTGGGTTATTTTTTGTTGTTAATAAATTCTGAGATTGTTTCTCAAACTATTATTATCTTTTCCTCCTTCAAGTACTTTGTCTATCAACCAATCCAGATTCTCATAATGAAGTTCACTCTTGTACCTATCTCCTCTCTATACATATTTGTTTCAATTTGGCTGTGTTCGCTATATGTGTTTTTTTCAGTGTTATTTTAACCTCTCTTATAAGAATATCCAGGGTTGTGACTTTAAGTTCTAAGTGTGGCAATTTTACTCAATGAGTTTGATAGAGAACTCTTATAAATCTTTTTAAAAATTATTTTCTTGTTTCTTCCATTCACTGTCCTTCCATTTTCATCCATAAATTACCTAAGAACTGGTTTGCAACTTTTTTTCAAGCTTTCTTTATACTGAGTATACATTCCACTGATTCTCTCTGCTTAATAAATTCATATTACTTATAATCATCTATTTTGCTTCCTTGAAAGATTTTAAGGAGTTTATATTTTAACTTGGTGTTGCCTTTGACAGCCATTTCTCCATGCTTGGGGAATAACTTAAGTGTTTCTTAATATGTCTGACTAATAATCAAAAATAAAATAGAACACCAGAAAGAACATCAATAATACAATAATAATTTTATCCAGAAGTTTAACCAACATTAATTAATTGTTGCAATAAAAAGACTGAAAGATTCCAATAACATTCTTTAGTTAACAAAAAGAGACAATGAATGTCTATCTAGAAAAAGAAACATAACAGACTTATGCTATGCTTGTGGATGACAAAACTAAAGGAATTTAAAATTGTCTGGATGGTTGGAGAGAAATCATCAATCATTAAAAGTGATTCAATTTCAGCTTGGAATGGGATCTCCAAAGGAGTGCCTCAGGAATCTGTTCTTAGCTCTTTGGTTTTAAAGTTGTTGTTGTTGGGTTTTTTTTTTCATCAGATATGTAGTAGTAGTCTCTCGGTGACTGAGAATGACAATTGTCTTTGTGCATTATCATCTATTGATGTACCCTCATGTAGCTTTGAAGTCCAAAGACTGAGACGCAAAATTTGTGGTACATGGAGTATGGGAAGCCAGTTGTTACGGGAGGTGCGGTTGTGGTCTGGTGTTGGCATTCACTCGCAGCAGCAAGACGTCCACGTCGTTCATCTTCAAAGGTGGTGGCGGCATGGTTAATGTGGGTTTGCCAGCTGCTTCTGAGAGAGGCAGCAAGTTCTAGTTGCTTTGGTGTCATGCCAGCCCACTTCAAGTTTGACTTTAGCTGATCCTTGTATCTTTTCTTTGGTCAGCCTTGTTTCCTGAGTCCAGCTGACAGTTCACCATAGAATACCTGTCTTGGTATTCGCTGTGGGTCCATGCAGACGATGTGTCCAGACCATCGTAGCTGGGTTTTGAGGACCATGACTTCGATGCTGGTGGATTGGCTCTGTCGAGAACTTCCTGATTGGTGATTAGGTCCTGTCATCGGATCCTCATGATTGACGGGAGAGAGCATTGGTGGAATTGCTCCAACTGCTTCATGTGCTTCCGGTACAGTGTCCATGTCTTGCAACCATACAGGAGTGAGCAGAGGACCACTGAGTTATACACTTTGAGCTTCGTCACAGTGCTTACACCTCTGTGTTGGAGGACTTTGGAGCACAGCCACCCAAGTACCTGGCTGGCCTTTTGGATCCTGGCATTAATCTTGTGGTCTAGGGACCCGTTGTTGGCACTGCCCAGGTACTTGAAAGTGTTGACATTAGAAAGCTGCGTGCCGTCGATTGTAATGCACGGCTGGTTAGTTGGCCTCCCTGGTGCAGGTTGGAACAGCACCTCTGTTTTGCTGAGGCTGATAGTCAGGCCAAACAGTTTTGTTGCAGTAGAGAACCTGTCCACAATAGTTTGAAGATGATTTTCTTGGTGGACCATGAGAGCACAGTCATCTGCGAAAAGAGCTTCCGGGATGAGTCTCTCTGTTGTCTTTGTTTTTGCAGTCAGGAGGTGAAGGTCGAATAGTGAGCCATCCAGTTGGTATTTGATGTAGACACCCAGGTCTAGATCCATCACAGCATGTCATAATACTTGGGTGAAAAATAGGTTGAATAGTACCGGAGTGAGGACACAGTCTTGTTGACACATGTCATTGGAGATGTTGAAGCGTTCGGAAGTCTCTCCACCAAATAGAACTTCCCCTGTCATGTCGACATGAAAGAGCTGGATCAATTTGACGAATTTTGCTGGGCAACTGAGCTTGCTAAGGATCACCCACAATTCTTCCCTGTTCACTGTGTCGAAGGCCTTTGTTAGGTCTATGAAGACAATGTAGAGACTTAGGTTCTGCTCAAGGCATTTTTCCTGCATTTGCCTCACACGTGAAGACCATGTCGATGGTGCTGCGATCTGGTCAGAAGCCACATTGTGATTCAGGCAGGTTCTGCTCTGAAACAGATGACCAGGAGTCTGTTGAGTATAACACGGGCAAGGATCTTTCCAGCAGTAGAGAGTAGTGAGATGCCTCTGTAGTTGTCACACGTTGTTCATGAGCTTTTGTTCTTGTATAGGGCTACGATGGAGGCATCTCTGAGTTCTGGGAGCATGTCTTCCTCTTCCCATATGCTGGTCAGCACTCTGTGGAATGCCTGGAGCTCCTTTCCATTTAAGGCCTTGCACACCTCGGTTGGGATCCAGTCTTTATTGGGTGCCTTGTCTGCATTCATTTGTTTAATGGCTTTTTGGACTTCCTCTATTGAAGGAGGGACGTTAAGGTATTCAATGATATGGTTTTGGGGGATCAGGTCAAGGGCGCTTTGGTCTACTGAATAGGGTCAGTTGAGAAGCTGACTGAAGTGCTCCACCTGTTGCTGATGCTTTTTTTTATCTTTTATGAGAGTGTCACCGTCAGAGGATAGCAAGGGAGTGGTGGTGGGTTTTAATGGCCCATAGACAGTCTTGAGGGCACTGAAAAATTGTTTGTAGTTTTTTGTATCAGCAAAGCTCTGGATTTCTTCTGCCTTTTTTTCCCACCATCAGTCTTACATCTTCCTGATCTCACACTGCACCGTGGCTTGGGGAGACTTGAATCTGTCCTTTTTAGGAGCAGAGTTTGGGTTATTTTGCCACTCCATAAAGGCTTTGTTCTTTTTGCTCAATAGGTCTTCAGTAGCAGTTTTGTTTTCGTCAAACCAGTCCTGGTGGTTGTGTTGTTTGAGGCCTAGGATTGCCTTTGATGTTTCCTTCACTGCTTCTCTGAACTGGTTCCATTTCTCGATAGAGCTTCCAGTGAGTGGTCCCTTGACAGACAGCTTGTCATCCAGGCAGGACTGGAATGTTTGCCAATAAGATGGATCTCTAAGACGACTCAAGTTGTAAAATGCGCGAACTGTCTAGCGCATTTTGGATGGCGAGGTGCAATGCACATTTGAAGAGTCGTTCTAACCAATCTGTGGTCTGTCCAGCATTCAGCTCCTCTCATGGCTCTGGTCATCTGTACATCCTGGATGTCTCGCCGGCTTACAATGATGTAGTCAATGAGATGCCACTGTTTTGATCGTGGGTGCATCCACGTTGTTTTATATTTGTTTGCCATTCTGAACACAGTGTTCGTGATGGTGAGTTTGAACTCTGAGCATTTGCTGAGTAGCAGTTGGCCATTGTTGTTCATTTTGCCCACACCGTGTTTGCCAAGCAGTCATTTCCATCTTTCATGGTCCTGGCCAATGCGGGTGTTGAAGTCTCCCAGTAGTATCAGCTTGTCATTTGTGGGCACTGAGTGCAGGAAGGTACTCAGGCCAGAGTAGAACTGCTCGATGGTCTCCTCTGTGCTGGTTAGTGTTGGGGCATATGAGCTGATGATTGTGGCATACGGGTCTTTGCTGAGAGGTAAAAGGACCTTCGTGAGCCTCTCGCTGATGCCCACAGGCAAGTCTGGCAGCTGTTTGAGCAAACTGGTCTTGATAGCCAGGCCAACACCGTGGATTCTGTCTTCATTTGTGGCTCTACCTTTCCAGAAGAAGGTGTATCCAGTGGTGGGTTAGCTGAGTGATCCCTCTTCTGGTAAGCGTTTTTCTCTTAATGCTGCGAAGTATCGCGCCAGTTCTTTACCGATTAGAGCTGTTCTTCTCTCAGGTTTTGGGATATTCTCTCTATCAAGTAATGTCCTAATGTTCCATGCTCCTAGTAGGAGTTTCTTTGTGTTTTGTTTTCTTTTATTTCGACTGCTTAAAGGGATGACCCGCCAGCCGCGGTGTGCTGACCGGGTGTTTGTAGGGCAGGCAATGTTTGAGACACCTTTTTTAGTCCCCTCCCTTGATTAGGGTGAGCAGTGCTTTCCTAGAGAGGGCTGCTCAGTCACCCAGGATGCTGCCGAATGTACCTGCTGCCCTACAGGGCCGAGTGACCACTGGTCCGTGGGCCGCCTAAGTGCAGGATCGTGACTACAACTGCCAGTGGTCACCTCCACCGGTTGCGTCGCCACTCCCCAATTACCGCAGGTCTTGAAGAGAGTGGACAGGGTTAGGATAGATGAGTGTACACAAAGATACTTGTGCATGAAAGAGATTTAAGTGGAAAAGTTGATGCACAGAGACAGATATGTAGATGATACAAATTAGTATAAGGATTAAGTGATTTCCTATCCTATTCCTAATTCCTATTCCTATTCTCACCTCTCCTGATAATAAATAAGGTTTGTATCAAACTGCTTTAGGATGTTTATCAACTGCCTGAACAATAGTTTAACCTCTAACAACTATCTAAAATATAGGTTTAATATAACAGCTTTAGCTTACATATAACAGCTTTGGCTTATTAATAACAGCTTTAGATTACCTATAACACTGTCAAAATACAAGATGGTAGAGATATTTCTAGAGAGATTTTTTAAATAATATTTTATTTGATCATTTCCAAGCATTATTCAATAAAGACAAAGATCATTTTCTTTTCCTCCCCCCCAACCCCCATAGCCGACACGTGATTCCACTGGGTAGCACATGTGTTCTTGATTCGAACCCATTTCCATGTTGTTAATATTTGCATTAGAGTTTCGTTTAGAGTCTCTCCTCTGTCATGTCCCCACAACTGCTGTAGTCAGGCAGTTGCTTTTCCTCAGTGTTTCTATTCCCATAGTTTATCGTTTGCTTATGAATAGTGTTTTTTCTCCTAGATCCCTGCAGATTGTTCAGGGACATTACACCACTACTAATGGAGAAGTCCATTACATTTGATTATACCACAGTGTATTAGTCTCTGTCTACAATGTACTCCTGGTTCTGCTCCTCTCGCTCTGAATCACTTCCTGGAGGTTGTTACAGTCTCCATGGAATTCCACCAATTTATTATTCCTTTTAGCACAATAGCATTCCATCACCAACATATACCACAATTTCTTCAGTCATTCCCCAAATGATGGGCATCCCCTCGTTTTCCAGTTTTGGGCCACCACAAAGAGCGCAGCTATGAATATTATTGTACAAGTCTTTTTGTCCATTATCTCTTTGGGGTACAGACCCAGCAGTGCTATGGCTGGATCAAAGGGTAGACATTCTTTTGTCACCCTTTGGGCATAGTTCCAAATTGCCCTCCAGAATGGTTGGTTCAGTTCACAACTCCACCAGCAATGAATTAATGTCCCTACTTTGCCACATCCCCTCCAGCATTCATTACTTTCATTTGCTATCATGCTAGCCAGTCTGCTTGGTGTGAGGTGATACCTCAGAGTTGTTTTGATTTCCATCTCTCTGATTATAAGAGATTTAGAACACTTCTTCATGTGCTTATTAATGGTTTTGATTTCTTTATCTCAGAACTGCCTATCCATGTCCCTTGCCCATTTATCAATTGGAGAATGGCTTGATTTTTTGTACAATTGATTTAGCTCTTTTATAAATTTGAGTAATTAAACCTTTGTTAGAGGTTTCTATGAAGATTTTTTCCCAATTTGTTGTTTCCCTTCTGATTTTAGTTATATTGGTTTTGTTTGTGCAAAAGCTTTTTAATTTTATGTAGTCAAAATTATTTATTTTACATTTTGGGATTCTTTCTATGTCTTGCTTGGTTTTAAAGTCTTTCCCCTCCCAAAGGTCTGACATGTATACTATCTGTGTTTACCCAATTTACTTATGGTTTCCTTCTTTATGTTTAAGTCATTCACCCATTTTGAATTTATCTTGGTGTAGGGAGTGAGATGATGATCTATTCCTAATCTCTTCCATACTGTCTTCCAATTTTCCCAGCAGTTTTTATCAAATAGTGGATTTTTGTCCCAAAAGCTGGGATCTTTGGGTTTATCATATACTGTCTTGCTGAGGTCTCTTTCCCCCAGTCTATTCCACTGATCTTCCTTTCTGTTTCTTAGCCAGTACCAAATTGTTTTGAAGACTGCTGCTTTGTAATATAGTTTAAGGACTGGGACTGCAAGGCCCCTATCATATGTGTTTTTTTTTCCATTATTTCCCTGGATATCCATGATCTTTTGTTCTTCCAAATGAACTTTGTTATGGTTTTTTCTAAATCAGTAAAGAAAAATTATGGGAGTTCTATGGGTATGGCACTAAATAGGTAAATAAGTTTGGGTAGGATGGTCATTTTTATTATATTGGCTCGTCCTATCCATGAGCAGTTAATGCTTTTCCAATTGTTCAAGTCTAGTTTTAGTTGTGTGGAGAGTGTTTTGTAGTTGTGTTCATATAGATCCTGTGTTTGTCTCGGGAGATAGATTCCTAGGTATTTTATTTTGTCTAAGGTGATTTTGAATGGGACTTCTCTTTTTAGTTCTTGCTGCTGAGCGGTGATGGAGATATATAGAAAAGTTGATGACTTATGTGGGTTTATTATGTATCCTGCAACTTTGCTAAAGTTGTTGATTATTACAATTAGCTTTTTGGTTGAATCTCTAGGATTCTTTATGTAGACCATCATGTCATCTGCAAAGAGTGATAACTTGGTCTCCTCCTTGCCTATTTTGATGCCTTCAATTCCTTTATCTTCTCTAATTGCTACTGCTAGTGTTTCTAGTACAATGTCAAATAGTAGAGGTGATAATGGGCATCCTTGTTTCACTCCTGATCTTATAGGGAATGCATCTAGTTTATCCCCATTGCAGATGATATTAGCTGATGGTTTTAGATATATACTGTTTATTATTTTTAGGAACGACCCTTCTATTCGTATGTTTTCTAGTGTTTTTAGTAGGAATGGGTGTTATATTTTATCAAAGGCTTTTTCTGCGTCTATTGAGATAATCATGTGATTCTTGGTAGTTTGTTTGTTGATGTGGTCAATTATGTGGGTGTTTTTCCTAATATTGAACTAGCCCTGCATCCCTGGTATAAATCCTACTTGATCATTGTGGATGACCCTTCTGAACACTTGCTGCAGTCTTTTTTCTAGTATCCTATTTAAGATTTTTGCATCTATATTCATTAGGGATATTGGTCTATAGTTTTCTTTTTCTGTTTTTGACCTGCTTGGTTTTGGAATCAGTACCATGTTTGTGTCATAAAAGGAGTTTGGTAGAACTCCCTCTTTGCTTATTATGTCAAATAATTTATACAGTATTGGGATTAACTGTTCTCTGAATGTTTGATAGAATTCACTGGTGAATCCATCAGGCCCTGGGGATTTTTTCTTAGGAATTTCTTTGATGGCTTGTTGGATTTCATTTTCTGATATGGGATTATTTAAGAATTCTATTTCTTCTTCTGTTAGTCTAGGCAGTTTGTATTTGTGTATATATTCATCCATGCAACCTAAATTGGTGTATTTATTGCCATATAATTGGGCAAAGTAATTTTTAATGATTGCCTTAATTTCCTCTTCATCAGAGGTGCTGTCCCCCTTTTCATCTTTGGTGCTGTTAATTTGCTTTTCTTTCTTCCCTTTTTTTTTAATTTTGAACATTATTTTATTTGGTCATTTCTAAACATTATTCACTGGAAACAAAGATTATATTCTTTTCCTCCCCTCCCCCCCTACCACCACCTTTCCCTCTCCCATAGCTGACCCATTATTCCACTGGTTATCACATGTGTTCTTGACTCAAACCCATTATCCTGTTGTTGGTATTTGCATTAGAGTGTTCATTTAGTTTCTCCTCAGTCATATGCCCTCAACCCCTGTAGTCAGGCAGTTGCTTTTCATTGGTGTTTTTACTCCCACGGTTTATCCTCTGCTTGTGGATAGTATTTTTTAGATCCCTGCAGATTGTTCAGGGTCATTGCATTGACACTAATGGAGAAGTCCATCACCTTCGATTATACCACAGTGTATCAGTCTCTGTGCAAAATGTTTTCCTGGTTCTGCTCCTTTCGCTCTGCATCACTACCTGGAGTTTGTTCCAGACTCCATGGAATTCCTCTACTTTATTATTCCTTTTAGCACAATAGTATTCCATCACCAACATATACCACGATTTCTTCAGTCATTCCCTAATTGATGGGCATCCCCTCGTTTTGCACTTCTTGGTCACCACAAAGAGTGCAGCTATGAATATTCTTGTACAAACCTTTTTCCTTATTATCTCTTTGGGGTACAAACCCAGCAGTGCTATAGCTGGATCAAAGGGCAGATAGTCCCTTACCACCCCTTGGGCATAGTTCCAAATTGCCCTCCAGAATGGGTGGATCAATTCACAACTCCACCAGCAATGAATTAGTGTCCCCAATTTGCCATATCCCCTCCAGCATTCATTACTTTCCATAACTGTCATGTTAGCCAATCTTCTAGGTGTGAGGTGATACCTCAGAGTTGTTTTGATTTGCATCTCTCTGATTATAAGAGATGTAGAGCACTTTTTCAAGTGCTTATTAATAGTTTTGATTTCCTTGGCTGCGAACTGCCTGTTCATGTCCTTTGCTCATTTGTCAATTGGAGAATGGCTTGATTTTTTGTACAATTGATTTAGTTCTTTGTAAATTTGAGTAATTAAACCTTTGTCAGAGGTTTTTATGAAGATTGCTTCCCAATTTGTTGCTACCCTTCTGATTTTGGTTACATTGGTTTTGTTTGTACAAAAACTTTTTAATTTGATGTATTCCAGATTATTTATTTTGCATTTTGTAACTCTTTCTAATTCTTGCTTGGTTTTGAAGTTTTTCCCTTCCCAAAGGAATGATATGTCTACTTTTCTGTGTTCACCTAATTTTCTTATAGTTTCCTTCTTTATGTTCAAGTCATTCACCCATTTTGAATTTATCTTGGTGTAGGGTGGGAGGTGTTGATCTAAACCACACTGTCCTCCAATTTTCCCAGCAGTTTTTATGAAATAGTGGATTTTTGTCCCCGAAGCTGGGGTATCTGGGTTTGTCATATACTGTCTTGCTGAGGTTGCTTGCCCCCAGTCTATTCCACTGATCCTCCTTTCTTTCTCTTAGCCAGTACCAAATTGTTTTGATGACCGCTGCCGTATAATATAGTCTGAGATTTGGGACTCCAAGTCCACCTTCCTTTGTATTTTTTTAAATTATTTCCCTGGATATCCTTGATCTTTTGTTCTTCCAAATGAACTTTGTTATAGTTTTTTTCTAAGTCAGTAAAAATTTTTTTTGGAAGTTCCATGGGTATGGCACTAAATAGATAGATGAGTTTGGGTAGGATGGTCATTTTTATTATATTGGCTCGTCCTACCCATGAGCAGTTAATGTTCTTCCAATTGTTCAATTCTAGTTTTAGTTGTGTGGAAAGTGTTTTGTAGTTGTGTCCATATAGATCCTTTGTTTGTCTCAGGAGATAGATTCCTAAGTATTTTATTTTTTCTAAGGTAATTTTGAATGGGATTTCTCTTTCTTGTTCTTGCTGCTGAGCTGTGTTGGAGTTATATAGAAATGCTGATGACTTATGTGGGTTTATTATGTATCCTGCAACTTTGCTAAAGTTGTTGATTATTACAATTAGCTTTTTGGTTGAATCTCTAGGATTCTTTATGTAGACCATCATGTCATCTGCAAAGAGTGATAATTTGGTCTCCTCCTTACCTAATTTAATGCCTTCAATTTCTTTTTCTACTCTAATTGCTACTGCTAGTGTTTCTAATACAATGTCAAATAATAGAGGTGATAATGGGCATCCTTGTTTCACTCCTGATCTTAATGGGAATAGATTTAGTTTATACCCATTGCAAATGATATTAGTTGAAGGTTCTAAATATATACTGTTTATTATTTTTAGGAACGACCCTTCTATTCGTATGCTATCTAGTGTTTTTAGCAGGAATGGGTGTTGTATTTTATCAAAGGCTTTTTCTGCATCTATTGAGATAATCATGTGTTTCTTGTTGGTTTGCTTGTTGGTGTGGTTAATTATGTGGATAGTTTTCCTAATATTGAACCAGCCCTGCATCCCTGGTATAAATCCTACTTTATCATGTTAAATGATTCTTCTGATCACTTGCTGGAGTCTTTTTGCTAGTATCCTATTTAAGATTTTTGCATCTATATTCATTAGGGAGATTGGTCTATAATTTTCTTTCTCTGTTTTTGGCCTGCTTGGTTTTGGAATTAGTACCATGTTTGTGTTATAATAGGAGTTTGGTAGAACTCCCTCTGCTCATTATGTCAAATAGTTTGTATAGTATTGGAGTTAGCTGTTCTTTGAATGTTTGATAGAATTCACTGCTGAATCTGTCAGGCACTGGGGATATTTTCGTAGGAAGTTCTATGATGGCCTGTTGGATTTCTTTTTCTGATATGGGACTATTTAAGAAATCTATTTCTTCTTCTGTTAGTCTAGGCAATTTGTATTTTTGTAAATATTCATCCATATCACCTAGGTTGGTATATTTATTGCCATATAGTTGGGCAAAATAGTTTTTAATGATTGCCTTAATTTCCTCTTCATTGGAGGTGAGATCCTTCTTTTCAACCTTGATGCTGTTAATTTGCCTTTCTTCTTTCCTTTTTTAAATTAGATTAACCAGTACTTTGTCTATTTTGTCTGTTTTTTCAAAGTAACAGCTTCTAGTCTTATTTATTAAGTCAATAGGTCTGTCACTTCCGATTTTACTAATTTCTCCCTTAATTTTTAGGATCTCTAGTTTGGTTTTCTTCTGGGGGTTTTTAATTTGTTCATTCTCAAATTTTTTGATTTGCATTTCCAATTCCTTAATCTCTGTCCTCCCTAATTTGTTAATATATGCACTTAGGGATATGAATTTTCCTCTAAGTACTGCCTTGGCTGTATCCCATAAGGTTTGAAAGGATGTTTCGCCTTTGTCATTTTCTTCAACAAAATTATTAATTGTTTCTATTATTTCTTCTATATCCGATTTTGGAGTATATTATTTAATTTCCAATTAATTTTTGATTTGGCTCTCCATGTATCATTACCAATTAATATTTATATTGCCTTGTGATCTGAAAAGGCTGCAGTTATTATTTCTGCTTTTCTGCATTTGAGTGCCATGTGTCTGTGACCTAGTGTATGATCTATTTTTGTGAATGTGCCATGTGGTGCTGAGAAGAAGGTGTATTCCTTTTTATCCCTATTTATTTTTCTCCATATGTCTATTAACTCTAATTTTTCTAAAATTTGATTCACCTCTTCTACCTATTTCCTGTTTATTTTTTGGTTTGATTTATCTACATTTGATAGTGGTTGGTTCAAGTCTCCCACTAATATGGTTTTACTGTCTATATCCTCCTTCAATTCTCCTAGTTTCTTTATTAAAAAATTTGGATGCTATACCATTTGGTGCATAAATGTTGATTAGTGATATTTCCTCATTGTCTATACTCTCTTTTAACAGAATATATTTACCTTCCCTATCCCTTTTGATCAGGTCTATTTGTGCTTTGGCTTTGTCAGATATCATGATTGCAACCCCTGCCTTCTTTCTATCAGTTGAGGCCCAAAATGTCGTACTCTAACCTCTAATTCTAACCTTGTGAGTGTCAACCCACCTCATATATGTTTCTTTTTTTAAATATATTTTATTTGATCATTTCCAAGCATTATTCATTAAAGACATAGATCATTTTCTTTTCCTCCCCCTCCCCCTCCATAGCCGACGCGTAAATCCACTGGGCATTACATGCTTTCTTGATTTGAACCCATTGCTTTGTTGATAATATTTGCATTAGAGTGTTCATTTAGAGTCTCTCCTCTGTCATGTCCCCTCAACCGCTGTATTCAGGCAGTTGCTTTTGCTTAGTGTTTCCACTCCCATAGTTTATTCTTTGCTATGTGTTTCTTGAAGACAACAAATGGTAGGGTTTTGGGTACTAATCCAATCAGCTATTTGTCTACGTTTTATGGGTGAGTTCATCCCATTCACGTTCAAAGTTATGATTGTCATTTGTGGATTCGCTGGCATTTTGATATCCTCCCCTAGTTCTGACCTTCCTCTTTAGCTTTCTCCTTTTGAACCAGTGATTGGCTTTAGGTCAGTTCCCCTAATCCCCTCCCTTGAGATGCTTCCCTTTCTAGCCCCTCCCTTTTTATGCTCCCTTCCCCTCCCCCCTCTCATTCCCTCCTTTTTTATACTCCCTCCCCCCCCTTAATTTTCCTTTCTTTCTTGCCCTAATGGATAAGATAGAATTCAGGATCCCACTGATTCTAGATGTTCTTCCCTCTCAGATTTAATTTCACTGAGAGTAAGGTTTAAGTAATTCCACTTCATGCTCTCTTCCTCTCCTTCTCATATGAGAGTTCTTCCCCTCCCCTTCCCCTGTGTATCTTTATATGGGAAAGATTATTCTATTAAGTCCCCCCCTATTTCTTGAAGTAAGTATTAGTATTATTGATGGTGCCCCCCTCCCTTTTCCTTTCTTTTCCCCCACTTTCCCGAAATCTTCTTAATGTCCCAATCTTTCCCTATGCATATTTCTTCTAATTCCTCTTATGATGCTACATTTTTGAGAGTTACACAAAACATTTTCCCCACATATTAATATATATATATATATATATATATATATATATATATATATATATATATAATTTGATGTAAATGTAGTCCTTATAGAAGAGAGTTTGGCTTAAAGAAAAAGATAAGTTTTATCTCCTTTTCCCTTTCTTTCATATTTACCTTTTCATGTTTCTCTTGCTTTCTGTGCTTGGATATCAAACTTTCCATAGAGCTCTGGTCCTTTCTTAGCAAATGCTTGGAAATCTTCTATTTTGTTGAATGCCCATACTTTCCCCTGGAAGTAAATAGTCAGTTTTGCTGGGTAGTTGATTCTTGGTTGGAGACCCAGCTCTCTTGCCTTTCTAAATATCGTGGTCCATGCTTTGCGGTCTCTTAGTGTGTTAGCCGCTAAGTCGTGTGTGATCCTTATAGGAGCCCCCTTATATCTGAAGCTCCTCTTCTTGGATTCTTGTAGGATTTTCTCTTTTTCTTGGAAGCTCTTGAATTTGGCAATTACATTCCTAGGGGTTGTCTTTTGGGGATTTAGTATAGAAGGTGTTCTATGAATCCTTTCTATTTCTATTTTGCCCCCTTGCTCCAGAAAGTGGGGGCAATTTTCTTTTATAATCTCCTGTAGAATAATATCGAGTTTATTGTTCATGTCTGGTTTTTCTGGGAGACTGATAATTCGGAGGTTTTCTCTTCTCCCTCTGTGTTCCAGATCAGTGAACTTCTCAGTGGGATATTTTATGTTTTCTTCTAATTCATTAATTTTATTTTATTTTATTTTAATTATTAATATTAATTATATTTATTGATTCTGGCTGTTTTATGATCTCACTTTCTTTGAGTTGCTTGATTCTGGTTGTTAGGGATTGGTTTTGTTTTTCAGCTTTGTCTGCCCTTCTATTGGATGCTTCAAGCTCTTTTTCCAATTGAGCAGTCTTATCTGTCAGACTGCTGATCTCTTTCTCCCATTTTTCTTTCCAGGTTTCCATCATTTGGGTAAGCTCCAGTTTGAGATCTTCCAGAGCTTGTTGATAGTTTCCATTTGGGGAGGCATGTTCTGATTTTTTTTGGATTTCATCCTCATTCTCTTCTTTTCCTTGGGTACTTCCACCATAAAAGGTTTCAATAGTCACCTTTTTCCCTTTCTTCCTGGAGACTTGTTTTTGGGCCATGTGAGCCATCGCTTTGGTGGTTTAATTCCTCTTTCCTTTTTGGTCTGGGGTCTGGGTGATGTGGGCTGGTTTTCTGTGAATTTAGGTTGCCTCAGACTAGTTCTTCCCAATCTCTGAGGTTTCTTAGAGTGCTGGGGCACTGATCACATCCACACTGCCCAGGTGTTCAGCTCTGCCTAGATAATCAGCATGTGATCCTCCCCTGGTGTTTAGCTCCGCTGAGATGTTCAGCGCAACCGCCCCAAGTACAGCTCCGCTGACTCCCGTGCTCAGCGCCTGGTTCTCCAGTGAAAACTCCCTGAGATGTTTTTTCCTGGCAGTCTCCAGATACCAAGGACCCTGGAGTGCCCCCCCCAGACAGAGATGTTCCCCACTCACTCGCTGTCCCAGTGAGCTTTCAGGTAGCTCACTCTGGTTTGGTGAGGGAGGTTGGGGGGAAGGGAGGCTCAGTTCACGTTTCTGTGCAAGCTTTTCCTCCTTCTTATTATAGTGTGGAAATGTTCAAACCCCACATACCTTTTGCCTCTGTGCAGTACTGGGGAGTACTGGGGTGTCCTTCTGTTCCTCCAATGGTGATTTTTATTGTCCTTTGATGTAGTCTGTTTCATTCGGTGCCAGGGAGAGGAAGTGTGTGGCGTCTAGATTGCAGCCATGATTACCCGGAAGTCCTCTCTTCCTTCCTTTTTTTAATTAGATTGACCAGTGCTTTGTCTATTTTATTTGTTTTGTCAAAGTACCAGCTTCTTGTCTTATTTATTAAATCAATAGTTCTATCACTTTTGATTTTATTAATCTCTCCCTTAATTTTTAGGATTTCTAGTTTGGTTTTCTGCTGGGGGGTTTTAATTTGATCACTTTCGAGGTTTTTTTATTTGCATTTCCAATTGATTGATCTCTGCTCTCCCTAGTTTGTTGATATATGCACTCAGGGATATGAATTTACCTCTGATTAAGGCTTTGGCTGCATCCAAAAAGGTTTGAAAGGATGTCTCGCCATTGTCATTTTCTTCGATAAAATTATTAATTGTTTCTATGATTTCTTCTCTAACTAAATGATATTGGAGTATCATATTGTTTAATTTCCCATTAGTTTTTGATTTGGTTTTCCATGTACCTTTACTGATCATTATTTTTATTGCCTTGTCATCTGAAAAGGCTGCATTTATTATTTCTGCTTTTCTGCATTTGTGTGCTATGTTTCTGTGACCTAATGTATGGTCAATTTTTGTGAATGTGCCATGTGATGCTGAGAAGAAGGTGTATTCCTTTTTATTCCTATTTATTTTTCTCCATATGTCTATTAATTCTAATTTTTCTAAGATTTCATTCACTTCTTTCACCTCTTTCTTATTTATTTTTTGGTTTGATTTATCTAAATTTGATAATGGTTGGTTTAAGTATCCCACTATGTCTATTTCTTCCTTCAATTATTTTAGTTTCTCCATTAGAAATTTGGGTGCTATATTATTTGGTGCGTACATGTTGATTAGTGATAGCTCCTCATTATCTAAAGTCCCTTTTAACAAAATATAACTACCTTCCCTATCCCTTTTGATCAGGTTTATTTTTGCTTTGGCTTTTTCAGATATAATGATTACCACTCCTGCCTTCTTTCTGTCAGTTGAGGCCCAGAAGGTCTTACTCCATCCTTTAATTCTGACCTTGTGGGTGTCAACCCACCTCATGTGTGTTTCTTGTAGACAACATATGGTAGGGTTTTGGATTCTAATCTATTCTGCTATTCGTCTATGTTTTATGGGTGAGTTCATCCCATTCATGTTCAAAGTTATGACTGTCATTTGTGGACTCCCTGGCATTTTGATATCCTTCCCTGGTTCTAACCTTTTCTTCTTCGGCTCTACCTTTTTGTCCAGTGATTTACTTTAAATTGATAGCCCTTGTCTCCTCCCTTGATATGTTTCCCTTTCTAGTCCCTCCCATTTTGTTTCCTCCCCTTACCCCCGTCACTTTCCCTACCCCTTTGTTTTCCCTCTCCTCCTCCCCCCCCCCTTGGTTTTCCCTTCTCCCTACCCTTGTTTGGTAAGATAGAATTCAAGATCCCAATGGATCTGGATGTTTTTCCCTCTCAGAGTTGATTTCCCTGAGAGTAAGGTTTAAGTAAAAATTCTCTTCCTCTCCTTCTTATAGGAGTTTTCTTCCCCTCCCCTTCCCATGTGAATCTTTGTGTGAGAACGATTATTCTATTTGGTCTTTCTTTTCCCCCTATTTACACATTACATTTTCCCCACATATTAGTATACATAGATTGAGATAAATGTAGTCCTTATAGAAGAGAGTTTGAGTAAAAGAAGAAGATACCATTTTTCTCCTTTTCCCTTTCCTTCATATTTACCTTTTCAGGTTTTCCATGCTCTTTGATTTTTGATATTGAACTTTCCACAGAGCTCTGGTCTTTTCATTGCAAAAACTTGGAAATCTTCTATTTTGTTGAATGCCCATACTTTCCCTTGGAAGTATATAGTCAGTTTTGCTGGATAGCTGATTCTTGGTTGAAGACCCAGCTCTCTTGCCTTTCTGTAGATCATGTTCCATGCCTTATGATCATTTAGAGTAGAACTTACAAGTTCTTGTGTGACCCTGATTGGCATTCCTTTATACCTAAATTGTCTTTTTTCTGGCTTCTTGTAGGATTTTTTCTTTTGTTTGAGAGTTTTGTAATTTGGCAATTACATTCCTGGGAGTTGCCTTTTGGAGGTTTAGTGTAGAGGGTGTTCTGTGAGCATAAAAGAATGTCTACCCTTTGATCCAGCCATAGCACTGCTGGGTTTGTACCCCAAAGAGATAATGGAGAAAAAGACATGTACAAGAAAATTCATAGCTGCGCTCTTTGTGGTGGCCAAAAATTGGAAAATGAGGGGATGCCCTTCAATTGGGGAATGGCTGAAGAAATTGTGGTATATGTTGGTGATGGAATTCTATTTTGCAAAAAGGAATAATTAAGTGGAGGAATTCCATGGAGACTGGAACGACTTCCTGGAAGTGATGGAGAGCAAGAGGAGCAGAACCAGGAGAACATTGTACACAGAGACTAATACACTGTGGTATAATCGAACGTAATGGAGTTCTCCATTAGTAGTGGTGTAATGGCCCTGAACAATCTGCAGGGATCTAGGAGAAAAAACACTATTCATAAGCGGAGTACAAACTGTGGGAGTAGAAACACCGAGGAAAAGCAAAGGCTTGACTACAGCGGTTGAGGGGACATGACAGAGGAGAGACTCTAAACGGACACTCTAATGCAAATACTAAGAACATGACAATGAGTTCGAATCAAGAACACATGTGTTACCCAGTGGAATCACGCGTCAGTTATGGGGGTTGGGGGAGGAGGAAAATAAAATGATATTTTCTTTAATGAATAATGCTTGGAAATGAGCAAATAAAATATTATTTAAAAAAAGAAAAAAAAGAAAGGTAGCATAGATTAGCATAGACAAGAATAAGAGAAACCCTCTACCAGCCTGTGATACCTGGCCTATGTTCAAAGACTGAGAGATACTCAAACCCAATCTGTGGTAAAGTATAGGGCAATTCCTATTCCCTCTACCCTGATACCATCCCAATCCAAAATTGTTATTAAATTCATCTTTAGTTAAATAACACAGTCAGATATCTTTGTAAGGATAAGGGTACCCTGAAGGGAGTAAGGCTTTTAGGGAGATTCTCTGTAACCTCAAATACCCAAATCTCGAGGTGCCTGTCCATGCTTCTCCCCCCTCCCCTTTTACCTTGGTATTATATCTGTCTTCAGAGTACTTTATTATATAGGTATGGGGAAAGAGTTGGAGTTAACAATAGTGATATTGTAAAAATACATCTCTGAAACATTTTTAAATATACAAAAGAGAATGAAAGGAAAGAAGTATAGACATGGGGTCAGTACAGTTTTGAAAGTAGTATGGAATTATTTTATATTTATCATTTTTGAAAAATCAAGTGGTATAATATAGAGAGCACAGTTTCATAAATAATCCTCTTTTATATTCTGCTGTATTTATAAAGGTAATCTTTTTTTTTTCTTAGTGTTAAAGTTCAGACTTTTTTAAAAAAGAAAATAGAAGTTTTGAATCCCCCAAAGGACTTTACATTAATCTCCATTAAATTTTAGTTTTTTATATCCATTCCAACATAGTCTATTAATGTGTTTTTTTACTTCTATTGTCCAATATGTTTAATATTTGTCAGATATCATTCCATATTTCATGTCAAGGGCATCTACATCTACATACAAGTCACTGATAAAAGTGTTAAAGTTCAAAGGACCAAGGACAGCTCCCTACAGCATTCTGCTAGGGACCTCCCTTCCAGCTTATATAAATCCATTAATGATGTGTCTTTAGGTGCAATCATTTAATCAGTTATTGATCTAATTAATGTATTATCTCTCTAGTTTGTACCTAGGGCTAACATGAAATATCTTGTCAAATATTTTGTGGAATTTTAGTTGTGTTATAAGGACAACATTATGCTAATCTGAAAGACTACTGACCCCATTTGAAAAGAAAATTAGAGTTGAGATTTTTTTGAGTTGTTATCTATGAAACAATGTGAACATTGCTTTCCTTTCTATATATTCACAAACTATCCTTTTAACAATGGATTTCTGTTTATTATTAGAAAATCAAAGAACAAAAATATCTATAGTTTGAAACCTTCCTTCCTCAAAACTTTCTTTTAAAAAAAAGTATATTTGTCCTTATTGAACTTAATAACATTTCTCTAACTCTCCATGATCTTTCAGTAGCTCAATGATTACATTTACCAATTATTTTTAGTTTGCTAGGATATAGTTTATTTTGACTTACACTTATCAAGAAGTGCTAGGTAATCTCTTATCATTTTCTTATTTATTTTGCATTTTTAGCTTTCCATCAGCAACTTCCCTCCCTTCTGTTTTATAGTTCAGATATGAGTCCCTTGTAGAAAAAAAATAAAAACAAGTAAGAGTTCAATATTTCTCTCATCTCTATATACCATGTTATCATTGTGCTGTCCATACTGAGTGATGTTCCTATTATTACATCTTCATTTTTTCAATATAGTTTTTAATAAAACTTTATAATCCTTTGAAACTTCCATCTACTCTGAGCCTTACCATTTCTGATATCATCCCTATAGGACTATACCAAGATTTTGTATTTATCCTCCATTCTCTGGCTTTGCTTTTATTTTGTGTACCTTTTAAAAAAGTCTAAGTTGCTCAGTGAATTTCCTATGTATGAACATTAGTCTACTTAGACAGCTACTTGTTTTCCATTTAAAACTATTTTGTAAATCATGTAAACATTGAAAAATATATTTAAAATGTAAAGTCAATATAGTTCTTTCCATTTCACAAGATTATTTTTTATGGGGAGGGAGAATGTCTAGGAAGTTTCCAGAAAACTCAAATAGCTCAAGACTCTGAAGAACATATTCTAAGTATCACAGTCAAAATAATGCTTCTATTTGATGAACTTTTTTCTGAAATAATAATTAAAAAATAAAATATGAAAGTGTTGGCTGTGGAAAAGGGTTTTAAAAATGTAATTTGGAAAACATATTTTTGAAACATTTTGCATCATTAATGTAGCAGTCTTCTGATATTTTAGGCTCTCTATTTGTAAAATGGTGAATTTAAGATTTCCTTCCTCAAAAGGGTGTTCTGAAGATTAATGAGTTAGTTTTTATTAAGTGTCTGGCTGAAAGGTGATGTATAAAATACTAAACATCATTGTTACTTTTCTTTTCTGTAGGTTCATCTGCCATTAATGAGATAGTCCCTGGGGGCAGCCTTTTGTCATGTTGTCTTCAGATTCTGCCTACCAGCTTTCTTTATCCTTGTAATAAATCATAGTTCATAATTCATGCATTATATTATCTCAATCACAGGCCAAAAAGAGACTGCTTGGGGCATTGGAGCACTGACAAACTCAGCACTGCTCCCTCTAAGAAAGTACTTCTTTGGGTTTTATTTGTTTGGGTTGTAGAGATGTGTCTATGGCAAAATCCCCTGATTCTACAAGCAAGAGTTGAGAAATGAGGGAGAAAGGGAAGTAAAGAAGGAGTAAGCACTCCATGATATTAAAGAGAAAGTTTAAGGACTAGAATTTGAACTATATACTCTAACCAAAAGACTATAAGAAAAAGGAGTAAAGAGCAGGATGAATGAGCATGGTTTGGATCAGAAGGGGTTTTCAATATAATGTCAAAGAACTTCTGATTTGGATGACATTCAGGAGCTTATCAGACTTCAGAAGTGCCACAGAAGGCTTTCTGCCTCATGAACCCATACACATTAGAGGAATCAGTTAAAGAATTTCACCTAGCCAAATATTAAAATCCTTAAAGAAATAGTCTTTAACTTTAACTTTAAGGAACAGCATATTCTATATCCAAATTTATCCAAGAATGACCAAAGATCATATAGTTCTCATTTTCTTATTTTGCCCTGTATTTCACTCTTTCTGGGGAAAAAATCAGTCTCATTTCTGCCACTGATTAACCATGCCACTTACATAGTTCTATATAGCTCTCCTAATCTCAGTTTCCTCATATATAATGTTAGGGAGTGAACTAAAGTTCCTGGAAAGTCTCATGACTGATACATTTCTGTTGCTGGGATTAATAGTTTGATGTTCTGTAACTCCTGAAACAGTTTACCAACTAGCTAAGTAAGCCACACATTAACTTTTAAACATACTTGGTGATAAATTACAAGAACTGATGTTAAATAACTTACTGTTTGTAATGTGTTTTACATAGGTCATCTCATTTGAGCCTAATTATGATGCTGGGAAGTAGACACTAACTATACCATTATTCCCATATAGACAATTATTCTAATTTTACATATGAAAAAATTGACTGAAGGAATCAAAGAATTTGAATTATGGACCATAAACACATAGCTAGTATCAGTCGTAAGATTCACATCCAGGTCTGTCTATTTTCTATCATAGAACTTGATCCATTAATATGTATCATTCTTTCTCTCAACAGGGAACAGTCTACTGAATCAAGCCTATTGATTTCAGTTGGACATTAGCAATTGTCAAAAACCATTAGAATTCCCCATTGCTAAGTTGCTATAATCCATCTTCTTATGTCTATATATGGGTATCATGGAACCCATCTATCACTATCTACCACAACATGTCCTCTGGTATGACTGACATGGAATCTTCTAGACAAATTATGACATGGGATGCCATTTCAAATAAAATATTGAATCTCTTAGATTCAAAGTCTAATTTATATGAGAGGAAATTGAGGCCAAGTAAGGATGTGGCTTACCCAAGGTCACATAATTAGCAAGTGAGAAACTGGGCTATAAGCTAATCATTAGGAGAAAATTTGGAGGAAATGTGATAGCTCTCTTCAAATATTTGAAAAACTATAATGGGAAAAATTATTAATTAAATTTATTTTTCTTAGTCTCAGGACTAGAAGAAAATGGTAGAAACTGCAGAAAGATAAATTTAGATTTGTCATAAAGAAAGGCTTCAAAATAACTAGAGCAATTGTAAAATGGAATAGGCTACTGTGGGTGGCAACATTTGAAAAGTAATTTACACATATCCTTCCGTCTGAGTCTCATAGGAACCTAGGTGATAGGCACTGGAAACTCAGAAAAGCAAAGTGACTTGCCCAAAATCAAAGAATTAGTAAATATATGAAATAATATTTGAACCCAAATTTTCCTAATCCCCACTATAACTTTCTTTTTGTCTAGCAGTGAATTCCCTTTCCTTTGAGTCTTTAAGAGAAGGTCTAATGATGCTGGGGATATTTATAAAAGTGTTCTTACTCAGATATGAGTTGGTATAGATGATACCTAAAGTTTATCCTAAAATCCATACTTCTATGAAAATAACACAATTGTTTCTAGATTAGAGTATCTAGAAAGAAGACAAAAGGTTCAAGTGTGAGTAAAGAAGAGAAGCGCTTACACTTAGAAAGATTAAATTTATTTGTCATAAGGCAGTCGTAAGGCTAGTGAGAAGCTCAGGGCACACTGCTAGCATTTTAGACATAGCTACCTCTTTAGTGAGAATAATGTGTGAGGAAAACAATTAGACTGGCAGTTTTTGATACTACTCATTTATTTGTGGGTTTTATGTTTTCATGTTTTTAGTACAGGCCCATATTATGTTTTAAGTTAATTTGAACAAAACCTCAGGCCACCAAACATAAAATTAAGAGTCCAGAATCCTTAGAATGCTAGTGATAGGAGGGAATTTAAAGATAATTTATCAAGTTCACTCCTCTTTTCCCAATGAGAAACCTCATATCCTTTTTTGGCCAAAAATCTCTTGCAAGAAGACTAGACAGTTTCCCATTTTACATCTTCCTCATCTGAAGGAAGGTAGGAGGTCACAAGTAGTGCATATGCAAAATCTTCTTCCTGGAAGAACCTGAACAGAGGAACTAAAGGTCAAGCATTTCCCTCTTCCAACTCACATTTCCCTATGGAATCTCACTTTTCCCCTTTTTGCCACTTTTTCTTCCCTATTATTTGGATGATTTCCTCAGTTTTCAAGCATTCAATAAACAATATTTTAATAATATGCTAACTTTTTTTGAGAAAAGTCAAAACTATAATTGATACATGGTTATTTTCTGACTTTGGAGCCAATGGGGTTGGGTTCAAATTCTATCTCTGATACTGGAAACCTGTGTACGCCTACAACAAATTATCTCATGACTTTCAAACTCAATTTCCTCATCTGAAAAATGAGAGTTAAATGGTTTGAGTTAAATGGTTTTGGGGAGACCCTTCTAGCTCTTGATCTATGACCCTATATTGGAATGACTGATTCCTTTTTTAAAAAAAGTTTTTTTTTTGTTGTTGAGAATTTAAGTTTATTTATTTAATTAATTTAGAATATTTTCCAATGGTTACAGGAATCATGTTCTTTCCCTCCCCTCCTCTCACCCCTCTCCTATTCACTGACTGATTGTAATTCATAAGCAACATTAGGTCAGAGAGCTGACAAAGCTAATAACCAGCCTAAAGAGAATCTAGGCAATGGGTAGGAATATTAAATAATGCAAAAGTCAAAGTAGAGTCTGAATTCAAAGAATACATGTCAGCAAGTTGTAGTGGAGAGAACTTAGACTTAGAGGCAAAAAACTCAGGAGAGAGTCCTATATCTTTTAACTTGTTATGTAACCCTAGGAATATTACTTCACAACTTTTCATCTCCACAGAAAAATCCATAAAATGAGAGGGCTAGACTGAATGATACCAAAACCATGTTCAACTCTGACATTCTATGATTTATGATCTATTATATAATACATTAAAACTAAACCAGAAGAAAGTACCACTAATCAAAGCCAATACAACAGTCAATGATGGTGAGAATAAGAAATGAAACTGATATCATTTGCAAAACACTTTATATACTTTATCTTATTTTAGTTTCACAAGACTCTCATAAAATGAATTTTGAGTTGAGAAACTGAGACTTAGAGAACTTAACTGGGTTGTACCCATAGTGATACAGATGGTAAGCATGGTGGTATCATTTGAGTCCTACTCTTCCTGATTTCAGGTTCAGTGCCCTTTCTGTTATGCAATACTGCCTTGCAATATGTGCAAGCTGAAACTCAAGTGAGAGTATCCACGGCAATTCAAAACTTTAATGGAGCAGTTGTGGCCCAGTGAAATCCAATGTGATTTGATCAGTGTCAATACTTAGTTCATCAGTTCTGATCTATGCTAAGGATCACTATGGCTGAAGAATTCACAGAGATCAACCTGTACTGTATAAGTGTCTGTTAGTTAATAACAACTTCATGATTGATCTCATTATCAAAGTCATCTTGCAGTCAATGTCTGGCAATGTGGTTGAGTGAAAAGACACCTGAATCTGACATTTTACTACCTTGACAGACATTATTTTGTCTCTTTAGACCTTAACTTCTTTATCTGGAAAATGAAGAGTTTGGACTAAGTGATCTTTGAGGACTCTTCCAACTCAAAATCTAAAATATTATGAAGGAAGAAAGCATGTACTGAGTTTTTGCTATGTGTAAGTGTAAATCTTGAAATCTCTCAGACTTGTGAATGTTAAAAATTTCCCCATCAGGGAATTCTTAATTGGAACAAATTCTCTACTGAGAAACATTCCCCATTTTGATGTGAGAACTCGCCAGGATCAGAAATGGGAAGACCTCTACTCCAACCGTACTTAAGACTGCTTTAGGGGGAAAAAACTCCTTGCTAAACAAAGAAAGTACTTGGATCCATTCTTATGGTGAGGCAAGGAGTTCTTTGAGTCAGGCCTGTTTTTAGAATTAATACAATGAGATGCTAGGTACCTAAAAGGGTCGGGCAAGTTTTGTCTTAATGAGATTAGTTGACTCAGCTGTGTTTTCTCTGGTTCAGACTTACTGAGGATCTTGGTCGACTTAGCAGGAGTTTAGATGGGCAGTCCTTTGGAAAGCATCTACAGTGATTAGTAGATGTAGGGACTTAGGGGAGGTGACATGGGAGAAAAACCACTATATAAGAAAAAGCAGAATCTCTTGAGATTATTCCTTTTGGAGAATCTCTGATGAGGATCGCTTGGGAAGAATCTCTTGAGAGAGGCTCTGGAGAAGGGAAACTCTTGGAGGACAATCTCTAAGGAGGTCTCCCTGGAGCTCCTCTAAGGGGACTCTGTCCCTCTGGAGGCTCTGGAGAGAGGCCCTTTGGAACAGTCTCTGGCTGGAAGGCTCTCTGGTGAAGCCAGCTGAGATGGAACTGGCCTGGTGTTACTAGAATCCTTGTTTAGTCAGACCTTGTGGTGAGTGTTAAAAAACTGACTGATTTCTCTCTTAAGGCTCAGGTCTAGGCCGTATTGGCTTGAGGCCCTTCATACTTATTCTTTTCTTACTCTCTCTTTCTTTGATTACTCATTGTATTGTTAATTAAAATCTCTATAATACCCAATTGACTTGGGTATTTGAATAATTGGGAATATTTCCCTGGTGACCACCTTATATTAGATTTAAAACCAAGACACTGTAGTGAAACATATTTCTGCGGTCAAATTTACTCACCCTCTCTTATATCTATCACAATTTATATCTTCCACCATTTTAACTCACTTCAGTTTAAGACCTCAACCATTTTAAATCTCACACAAGCCATGTCCTAAGGACTAGGGATACAAATAAAAAAGTAAGTCTCAAAGAGCTCACAATCTAATGAAGAAATAACACATATGGAAATTTTCAGTTGCAAGTCAGATAGAAAGAATTCCTTTGTCTTTAGGGTAATGCCTCTTTTTTAAGTCATTTGAATTGATAAAATCATATCGTGTTGTATCATTTGATAGTGGTGACAAGAACTTTCTTTTCTGAGTCTTTAATAGATGTAGATGTAGCACCTGAGGTGGAGCAGTTGCCAGACTACATTTCTGGGGAGGTTACTTCTCAGGATGATGGCTGAGGGCACTGGCTGCAAGTACCATTATTCTAAAAGCTCTTGTGTTCAGCATCCCAGTGTTTGAAGAAGATGGTAGCCAAAGTGGAGATGGTGGCTTCCCTTGCCTGATATATGCTGCCTCCTGTTTCTTTCCCACCATTTCACTTAGGTTGACTTGTCTGACTTGAGAATGTCGGTTGGTGAAGAAAGCTGGTCCTTCTCAAAAGGAATTTGTTCCCTGGCTGATGGGATGAGGACTATCAGGACCAAGTGACCAGCCTGTTAATGAGCCTTTCCATAATTATAAGATCGATCCTACAGCAAGTAAGTCAATCTCCAGGCCCAAATAAAGTCTTTCTAGTTTCACATGCCTTGCCAGAGCTTGTGTTCTCTTGGCACAAACTTCATGATCTCACATCATGATGAGGCATTGGACTAAGACAAAAGCAATAAAGGTAAATTGTTTTACATGCTGTAGTGTAATGGCAGGATTCACGATTGACACCGACAGGAAATTGAAAACCAAGTCAGCCAACATGCCTATACGACAAGGAAGAGGGGTTCTGTTCCACTTCATAGTTGACTGGCCTTGGCAGCCTGCTCACCTGCTGGCAAACCAAGCCTTCCTCAATTGTATGGGATCCCACATAAAGTCTGCTTCACTTGCCTTTTGTCTCCAGCAATTACCAGGATTAACACTTGAGCAATCATTGTTCAGAGCCTGCCCTAAGCTCTTCAGTCTCAGCATCCGGATGTCACCTGCCATCTGTTGTGCACTTTCTGGTGTCATCTCTCTGCTCCCCCCATGTGCATTGAGGGACCTCTCAGCAAGGTACCGGTTGCTGAAATAGGCAGGTGACAGGTCCCACAGCAGGAATCTGTGCTCGCTACAACCTGGTAGAGTGACAGCTGACCAAGGAATGGGGTCCATTGTCATAACTGGTCACACTCAGGGTCAGAGTTGAAGAAAGCAGATTGCAGGTTTGGTTTCGCTGAATTTGTCATGGTTCAGAGTGAGACAGGAGAAGAAGTATTGTGGGACAGAAAGGAAGGGGGAGAGATTTTAAAAAATGAAAATGTGAAACAAAAGAGAAGGAAAGGGGTGGCAAAGCAGTGGAGAGAGGAGGAGATATGGAGAAAAGAGCAAGGGACAGAAGAAGAGGAAAGAGGATAAAGATTAAATGATGAAGGGTGGCTGGATTGCTTAGTGGGTAGAGAACCAGGTCTAGATATGGGAGGGAGGTCCTGAGCTCAAATCTGGCATCAAATACTTCCTAGCTGTATGAGCCTGGGCAAGTCACTTAATCCCCAATGCCTAGCCCTTCCCATTATTCTGCCTTGAAACTGATACTTAGTATTGATTCCCAGACAGAAGTTATGGATTTTGTTTTGGGTTTTTTTGTTGTTGTTTTTAAAAAGACTAAATGTAGAAAGGAAAATAGTGAGAGAAATAACATCCTCCCTGAAACTCTTGGCTTAGCAAACTAACCTTATGGTGTAACAGTAAGCTGAGGATTTGGAATCAGAGAAACTGGGTTTGAACCTAAGCTCCATTGTTTATTATGAATGTGACCTTAGGCAAGTTTCTTACCCTTTTCGGACCTGACTTTTAGGATGAGGCACTGAAAAGAAGAGAAAAGCAGAAGGGATAGAGGGAAAATGATATGTTAGACAGTACAGTGAATGTGGAATCAGGACACCTGGGCTCAAATCCTGGTTCCACCATTTTTCTACTTGGCCAAGATACTTCACATATTTGGGTCTCAATTTCCTCATTAATAAAAATAGAGGGTAAAAGTCTATTATCTCTAAGGTCCCTTTTGTCTTTTATGATCTAAAATAAACTTCAAGAAATTCTGAAGTTTGCCCAGGATCAGGCTTTTAATTTTAACCCATTCTATTTTGGAAGGGTATACAAGGAAAAGACCAGAAAATGGTGATAACCTTATTACTGGCCACTCAACATTTCTTATTTGGTCACTCTGTCCCGATGGCCTGAGAGAAAAATATCTCCTAATTTATAGTCAAATGCACTTCTGAATCTTCTGGACCCCTACAGAAAATTCCTCTGTGTTGTCAAAACCCAAGTATAAAAGGACTGGATCAAGGACTGTAATTAAGCAAATGTTTAAGTTTGGCTTGTATAGATGACCTCAAAGAAAAACAGAATAGAAAATCATAGGACTAAGAGCTCAAAGGAACCTTCAAGGTCTTCTAGTACAAAGAAACACACACAGAGAAACTGTCATTTATCTAAAGTTGCACAAGATTCTATACTAGGATTTCTGACTCCTCATCTTTCCACTATATTTTCCTACCTCAATACAATCCTTTAACAGTGAAAAATAGGCAGATAGACAGAAGGACTGACATTAGACAGACAAAAACAAAAATGGGTGTATGGATAGATAGACAAATGGAAAGACAGACAGCTAGACAGAATGACAAATAGATAGGGAGTTCCAACCATTTTGTATAACTCATCCCTTTTGTGGTTTGTTTTCTCCCATAATACCCAGAATGCAAGACTGAAATCATAGTACTTGGTTTTCATCGGGCCAAGTTGGCGATTGATTTCTGTATCTCATTTTTTTTTTGCCCAAACTTTCTAATGCTTGAGTGGAAAAGGGAATTAAAATTTTTAAGAAACCTAACCACTGCACAGTCTCTGGTGATGTTGACAAACAACTTTCCCCCACAATTTAATTTGTGGGAGCCAGGGAAAAAGGCCAGATTCAGAGAAGAGGCTTTGGGATAATTGATGCTTGCAAAAAAAAATGAAGATGACGTGTATAAGCCAGTGGTCAGGGGAGCTAATTCCCCTAGTTCACACACATACCTCATATATGTAACATTTCTCCAACCACAGATGCAGGATTGACTCTGATCAACTCTGCTTAGATAAGAATACAGCTTGTTTCTCCTTGAACTACTTATAAGGACAGCTAAATGTAGGGAACACATTCCATGCATGCATAATGGAAAATTATTTAACTCCCAGACCCAGTTGATACATTTAAAAAAAAATGGAAGTAGAAGAAAACAAAGTTTTAAGCTTTAGGTCCATTTTGGGCACTATCTCACTAGTTAAATGTCTTGTTGAGAAGGGTCTCAGATCCCAGTCCATACTCTCATATCCCTAATAGCATCCTACAGAAAATCTGAAATGGAGAAACTCTGTAACTCATTTCTAAACCACCTTAGACTCAGAGCCCTTGCCTCTAATTTTATCTTCATGAGAAGCTTCCAATTTTTTTCATTTTAGAATGGCATCTTTGGAGGGGCATGAGGGCATAATGGGAATGTATTGGGTTTGAAGTCTTGAGATTTTGGGTCAATCCATACTAATTGGGTGAATATAGTAAGTTACAGACTCTATAAGGAACATGATTACAGGAGAATCCTTAGTTTCTTAATGTGTAGAATTTGGGTAAAGATACCTGACTATTTCCCTGTTTCTGTGAGAAAATAATCTTTAAAAAGATTTGCAGGACCTGGTAACCCTATAGGGAGAGCTATAGGGGCTTCTGTAGATCAGCTAATCCAAACCCCTCATTTTAAACATATGGAAACTGAAACTCCAAAGATTTTTCTCTTCTTTCTCCTTTTTCTCCCTTAATCCTTGTTTTACTTCCCTTCTCATCCTTCCTTCCTTTGTTCTTTTGTTCATTCATTTCTTCCTTCCTGTCTGCCTGTCTGTCTCATACTCCTACCCTCTCTCTCTCTCTCTCACCTAGTCATAAGATTTTAAATATAAGCAAGAAAATAGACCCAAACTTCAAGTACTTTCATGAAGACAGTTCTATCTAGTTAGGCAGTTTGGGGTTAAGAAACAAGATGGGACTGGATTGGAGTCAGAGGATCTAGTTAACAACCAATACCTGCTACTTTGCCATCTTTATGACCTGAGGCAAGTCACTTTCTCATCTTTTATATTATTAGATGGTTCATTTAGTGGCCTTTGAGATTCCTTCTTTCTCTAGATGCAGAATTATATAGGGATGTAGAGGAGAAGAAGAACAGGTTATTTGCATCATGTTCACAGGCACCAGAAAATATCTTATGTTTAATGATGGCAAACTATGACTAATGTGTTACAGGGATTTTTTTGAGAAGGTAAGTGTCAGGCATATTTTAAGAGGTAAGCCACAAAGGTATTCCATTCCTGTAACATATAATGGAATTTACTTGGGCTCAAACCTCAATTTCAGAGTACAGAATCTAATTGTCTTTGTCAAAGAATCTTGGATGTGTTTCCATGCTATGAGGTTTAGCCAGAACTCTTGGGGGAGGACTGAAGAAGTTCATCTTCTTAAAAACTTGGCATAGGGGAAGCTAGGTAGATATTTCCTAGATGTATGACCCTGGTCAAGTCCAATTGACTGGCCCTTTCTGCTTTTATACCTTGGAAACAAGATTTGATATTGATTCTAAGATGGAAGGTAAAGGTTTAAAAGAACTTGGTATAATCAACATATATATATATATATATATATATATATATATATACATACACTAATAGTGTAAAACTATTATAGGTGGAGAGAGGCATGGTCCATCACACTTTTGACATCATAAAGGGGTCCTCATTCAAACAGGGAACCACTGGTGAAGAAAGAGTGCTTGGAATCAGAAATAAACTTTAATCATGTCCATCTCTGATTCTTACTAGGTATGTGACTGAGGACAAGTGCCAATGTTTCAGAGTGTCATAGCCTTCAGAGCTGGAAAGCACTTTAGAGATCATGTAAGCCAATTCCTTCCCTCATTTTATAGATGAAAGAACTGAAGCTCAGAGAGGTTGTCATCTGTAAGGACACACAATGAGCAATAAGACTAGCTTTTCTGCATTGATTGTTATGAAGAAGCTTTCTTTGTAAACTTTAAAATGCTAAATAAAATTATCATTGTTGTTGCTATTCTATTATTGCTATTTACCAATTTAATGGTCTGGAGCCAGAATACACCCCCACCCCAGAAGCTTATAATTATAAATTTAGCAGTCCAACTTGTAAAAAGTCTATTGACTGTGTTTAACCTGCAATCTGTCAACATTTAGATTAACTGCTTCCTGCCAATTAGATTCCTATTGTCTCTTATAGAACTTAAAGCAAGAAGTCCACCAAGGACATCATTCATTCAGCCTGCTTCCTTCTAGGTCTTATCTCACCAGATTCTAAGATTCCACTCTACCCTCCATGTGCTGTAACCCTTCAAAGTCTTTCTTTGACTGCTGGCCCTCAAGATATTAGTTCTAAAGGTTTTTCCATGAAAATCCATATCCCCAAATGCACCCCTAATCCTGTCAGCTGCATAGCCATCTCCTCATGATCTCTTAAATAAAATAGATTAAATTAAATTTTACATGATTGGTCACTGCATTGACATATGTGGTTGATTTATGTGCATTTTAGAAAGCTTTGTACTGTTCAATGAAAAGGTACATCATTTATATTTGATTAAATAGTTGATTAACTATGGTGTTTGTCATCATTTATATAAAACTGGTATGCCAGGACCTTGACCAGGATTATGACCCCTATGCCACAATGTTTTCTATGGAAAATTCATCTATGACATATTGTTTGGCCTCATACCAGCTTTACTAAAATCATAACCTATAGTCAATTTGAGAATTGCCTAACTGATTTCCCTTTTCTTGTTGCATAGATGTTCTCTGCATTTCTCTGCCTCTTTCACTAGCTTTTCTTCTCTCTCCCAGCCTTTAACATTTAACTTTTATTTCATTCTTTATATTCTCTCCCTCAGAGAACTCTTCCTTTCTCATAGCCACAATAATCATCTTTAGGTGGATTATTTGTAAATCAGTGCCTTCTCTCCCACAAGCTTCATATCTCCAAATGTTTTCTTGGAATTTCTTCTTGGGGGTCCCAACCTCAACTCCTACTCAACAAGTTTAAACTATATCATTGCTTTGCCCTACAAAAGATTCCACTATCCAATATTTTTATCTTTTTCATGTTCAATGAGCATTCTTCCAATCATCCAGGTTCTAGACTGTTATCACTGTATCCAAAATTCATCCCCTATATTTTATCAGTTATTAAATCTTACTAATTCTTCCTTCAAAATGTCCTATGTTTTCATCAATTTCTCCTACTAATATTCTTATCCTTATGATTTTCTGTTATATTATTGCCAAAATCCTCCAAAGGCTTTCCTGTTTCAATTTTTCCCGTTCAAGTGCCATATTATTTTTTCCTTAAGCAAGATTTCACCATTTTACTTCTTTGCTAAAAATATCTACCATTTTCCCTTATTGTCTAAAATATCTAATCTTATTTCTCAATACTCTATCTATTCCTATGTTCCTAAACTCCAGGCAAGATAAACCATTTTCTCTAGTTAAGCTGGATTTCTTGCTGTCATAAAAGCATGCTAGAGTAGGTGCTCATCTTAGGTGACCACTACTCATACTTTTGGGCTATTTTTAATAACTAAATAATATTAGTAAAACAAAGAGCAGCAAGCATGGCTTGTTACAAATGAGAACTATAGACAGACAGATGGGAGAGCTAACGTTTGGTACAAAACAATGTAATGACTCACACTAACACTTCTCAGAGAGAGAGAATGAGTGTTATTGGATGAACTGCTGTGAGAATTTACAATACTTGGGGGAAATGGCAAAGGTTTAGTCCATGATTAAAAATGGTTATTTTACATACTTTTCTGCTTTTATTTTTTATTGCCAATCACATTTTCATTGCAGTTTGTTGTTGTTGTTGTTGTTGCATTGCGTTGAGTTTGTATAAAATGAGGTACTACTGTATACTTTTTTTCCAAGATCTTTTCTTGGTTTCTTCCTTTGTCCTAACCAAATCAAATCCCCCATTTTATAGTTAAGAGCAATAAGGTTATCACTCAGATAATGAGCTCTAAATTCTTGACCCAGCATGAGGATGAACACAGAATAAATGCTTGAGGCATGTATACAGGTTGAATGGAAGTAGCACAGTGTGGTCTAAAGGACCAAAGGATTTCAATTTAAATTCAGACACTTGCTATGTCTGTGATCTTGAAGGTCATTTAATCTCTCTGGACCTCAACTTCCTGAAATGGAAAATGATGAGCTATACTAAATAATCTCAAAGACCATTTCCCTTTCTTATTCTATGATCCTATAATACATGTCTTGGTTAAAATGCATTTAGAGAGAGGAGGTCCTTGTCCATACAAGTTAAAGCTTTTTGGAAGTTAAAGGAAGAAGATAAGAAAGGGTCAAGAAGGCTAATTTCAAACTTTGGAGCATTGAAGTTCAAAGAGGGCTAAGTTACTTGTTCAGGTCATCTGGCAAGTCAGAGGTGCAAATGGCACAGAAAATCCCAAGTGGCCAGTATTTAGTGATTAAAGTTAATGAAGAAAATGTGAAAAGTTGCATCAGCTAGAAAGCAGGATTTGTTTCCTTCAGGGCGCTAAGTAACAGTACAAAGGAGGAGCCAGCTAAGTACCAAATAGGCAGAGCAGATTAGATATTTAGGTGATTGCATTTATGATTTTTTTTTAATTTGGAAAAAAGAACTGTGATTTCACCTGCTTCCACCAAAGCAGAATGGCACCTGCTCCACAACTTATCATCTATCATCTTAGAGAATTTCCTGGGATGCTGAAAGATTAAGTAACTTACCTGGGTTTGTGTTATAACCAAGAGAAGGTTAGTGTGACACAATCGTAGGTCCACCTGCCTCCAAGGCCAGGTCTGTATCTACTATGCTACAATACTTCTCAGTTAGATGTTTTTTATTCTTTCCTAATTCCTCTTCATCATCCCTCTAAAAAACAACTCCCACAAATATCTCAAGAGTTGATTTCAAGTCCTAACAATGGCTGAGGGATATTCTAAACCTTGTCTGCACAGTCTTATCATTATGCATTACACAAAACCTCTCTTGGCAGTAGTGGGTGGGGGGTGATGTGTGCAAAAGTCTCATTGCCACAGAAGAGTATGAAGCCTTGTAATCTAACCTCCCAGCCTATGCTAGTTGTCTCCTTGGGGTTGTCTTCCACAGCTTGTAAATGCAGCTGAGCAAGCAGAGTTCTGGCAAGGGCAGGAAAGTGAGAACATACAATTCCTTTCAGCTTTCGTCTTGGGTCCCTTTGCCAGCCCTCTCATTTTTGCATTATTCCCCTCTAAGCCTTTGCTCGTGCTGTTCCCTATGTCTGGAATGTCCTCCCACACCCCTTTTCACCCACTGAATTCCCACCAAGTCCAACTCAAATGTTCTTCTCTTCCAGGAAGTCTTCCCTGATCCCTTCCCCCTGCCTTTTCTCTTTAAATTCCACTAGTATGTCCATTTGCATGACTGTGTGTGCTTTCTCCCCTTATTAGGCTATAAACACCATGAGGTTAAGGAAAGAGGGTTATCTGACATTTCTAACTCTCTCAGCACTTTATATTGGACCCTCTCTGCACACAGTACATAATAAAAAAAGATTCATCCTGCCCAAGAACATGCCTTTCTGTATGGGTATTTCAATGCAAAGCTAAAACCTTTCTGAATTAGGGCATCTATTCCCTGTACCTCCCTTTTCCTATTCTCTAATCTATTAGCAAACTGTGGGCTATATTTTTCTGTTTGATGTTCTTTGGTAATGGTTAATTAGCCTATTTTCTTTATTTCCTTTATCTTTTTTGTGTCTTCACACAGTTTCAATGCTGCCAAAGCATAAGTTCCTTTAGAAACACAGCCGTTAGAAGCAGTAGAAAAGTCAGATATCAGTCAAGTCGAACCTTATTTTACTGATGAGGAAGCCTACAGTGATAACATGATATGCCTGAGATCACCTAGCCAGTAATGGGCAGATTCAGTACTAGAATTCAGGCCTCTTAAATCTAAGACTAATTTCTTTTTTTAACTTCCTTTTTTCTTTTCTTTTTAACTATATAGTATTTCTTAATACACTTTATATATATATATATTGTAGCTGCAAAAATGGAAAAGAACAAGAGAAAACCATAAGCATATCAATAGACCCACCACTATTTTTAAGCAACATATGGTTTTGAATCATGGCTGGTAATGTGGAATACCATTTCCTCATCTGTAAAATGGAGGTTGGGAGGAAAATACTTTTTGAAGTATATCGCTTTTATCTTTGAATTTGTCTCTCCATTTAAAAAAAGGGAATTCAATACTTTTATAGTCTTCTTCATAGGGCTGTTGTCAAGAGCAAATGAAATATTGTTTTGAAGAAAGAGCATGTCTAAAAAGAGAAAAAATAAATAGAAAGAAAAGTAGAGAAGCTTAGTAAATGAAGATCAGTGTAGTAGAAACAATTGAATCAGAAGAACGACATTTAAATTTGGACTCTAGCACTTATCACCTGTATGCCTTTAAGCAATTTACTTAAAACTCTCTGTGTTTCAGTTTGCCAATCTGTAAGATGAGGACAATTGAAATAGATGACTGCTAAATTCTTCAATTCAAAATTTAAAAGGCCATGGCCTTGTAAAACAGCAAATGTGAGGTAAGTCTATCTTCCCTGGAGGTGGCCATTCTTACTAAAGGCATCAAGTACAAATTGGGGGCATCCTGGTTAGATTGAAATTCATCTAAACTGCATCTAGAGTTCTAGATCTAGAACTAGAGAAGGAAATCTGGAGATTTAGTAGAGTCAGTAATGATAGTACCCCAAAAAACCTAATGTGACTCTGTGTTACACTACAAAAGCTATAACTTCCAGGAAGAGAGGTGATAGTCCTTCAGAATTCTGTGCTGATCAGACTACATCTGGAATATTGGGCTCAGTTCTGAGTGCCACATTTCAAGAATGACTGATAATCTAGGAATAGTTCAGAGAAGGCTGCCAGGTTGGGAAGGGATTCAAGTTCCTTCTACATGAAGATAATCATATTTAGAACTAATAATATTTAGAAAAAAATATTCAGTGGGTGATGGTCAGGTTCATGGTAGCTTGAAATGTTTAAATGATTTCCTTCTGAAAGAGCTTATGCAGCATGACTACAGAGAGAAGAACTATAAAAACAAAGGGTAGAAGGTGCAAAGAGACAAATATAGGCTGGATGAAAGTAAACTTTTTCCTAACATTTAGAACTATTCAAAAGTGGAATGATTTGTTTGGGAAGTACTAGATCCTCTCTCATAAAAGGTCTTCAAGCAAAAGTTGGGTGATGACTTATTGGATATAAATGTAGGGGGCTTTTTGGGAGAAGGAAATATGATGTGAACTTAGTGGCTATTGAGGTTCCTTTCAATTTAGAAATTTCAGTAGTACTGAAATTTAGAAATTGATTTTGCTAAAAGCAGAGAAAGAAACACACTCCTTTACCTTAATGATAATTTTTTTTTTCAAAAGGTGGAAAATATGGCATGGACTGCTATTCTGAAATGAATCTGACCAATAAGAATTGGTTGTTGAAAATGGAAATAATGAGAACACTGAAAGGCAATGACCATGCCATAGTAACTAGTTCATAATAAAAAAAACAAGAGGGAAGAGGAATATTGGTAACAGTGGGATGTTTACTCTAGACTACAGTCCAGTTTAAAGGACTTACCAATTTAGTTATAACTAATTTAGTGAAATATTCCCAAGACTAAAATACAACCAGTGGTGATTCTATACACAAAATCAACTCTAAGGCTAACGAAAGGACTGACTTTTGGGATATTGGTGACCCAGGACTGAAGATCATTTGGGTCAGCGTCAAAAGCAAGGAAAAAAAAGAAGAAATTTCCATAGTCGGAATGTGCCTCTGCCTTGAATTTTATATAGAGTGTATCTTCTTCTCCCATATTTTGGTATGCTAGAAGAGCTAAGAGGCCTGAACCATATTATACTTTAATTAGTTGTCAGCTTCACTGTGAATGTATGTGAATGAAATAAACTATACTCTGCTCTTATGGTTTGGGGAAATTGTTGGTTTATATTGTCAGTGAAATTCCTGATGACCTTGTAATTATATATCACTATGTTTTTGCTAATTAAGCCATCTACTTTTGCTACCATTAGAGAATGAACATGATTTGTTAACAACATGCTGAATTTCAAGGGAAGGAGGAAATTTCCAGTGTGTGAAAGTATATGCATCTGGGAATAATAGTAGAGGAGAGACTATGTATGAATTCCAATTAAATATTATAACAAGTTCCTATGACCCGAGGCTCTAAAAAGGAAGTGGAGCTCAGTGGAGAGAAAACTGGACTTGGAGTCAGAAAGACCTAAGTAGAAATTTTACCTCAATAAGCCATGTGGCCCTCACCAAGTCAAATCTCTTTATGCCACAATTTCCTCAATGTGTAAAATGAAGGATTTGTACTTGATGGTATCTAATGACCCTTCTAGTTCTAAATCTATTATTTAGGAAATTAAGACATCTCTTGGGTGAAGATCTGACCACACATTAGCAGTTGATTTTGAAGAAGAAATGATGAGTAGATTGGAGATCTCACTAAAGTGCTCAGATTTTATGAGATCATTTATAAGAGATGGAAGGAATGGCAAATGATGGAGGATAAATAAAGAAAGGTAAAATCTTAGAATAATAGTGTTAGAAGGGCCAAATCACAGGATGTGCTGAGGTTTGCCATAGGGAAAAAATACAACAGAGAAGGGATTTTGAAGTGATATTGGAGACAAGAAGATCAAGGAAGAGATAGACTACCTGTATAGAGTGATGATAATGAACCATAAAGAGAAGGCAGAACTACTCAACTCCTAATTTGCTTCTGTTTTCTCTACCAAGAAGGATGATACCCAGACATTTTTAAGGATAGAACAAAAAGGCTTTTTGTATTGTTTCCATTTAACTTTAAATCCTTTGTTCATAAACTGACTCTGATAAATATTAATTATAACATTATATATATATATATATATATATACAATTTATGGCTGATGAATACCTGGGATAGATTTATGCTCACAAAGTGCTTAAGGGTTATTATGTCAATGAAAGATTAGACTTGTTTTGTTTGGTTCCAAGAGGCAAAAAAGGAGCAATTTGAAGAGAAACAGATTTAAACTTTATATAACTTACAAACAATTAGAATATCTCAAAAAGGTATGGCCTGCCCTGCAAGGTACCTGAAGGTGTTTGAGCAAAGTATGAATAATCATTAATTTGGAATGTCAGAGAATAAATCCTTATTCACGTAATGATCAAGAGACTAGTTGACTTTGAGGCCCCGTTAGGGAAACAGATTGTTTGGGGGCTAGAGGCTAGAAATGGAAAGGATTTAGAAAAATCTTCATGTAGAAGGTACCATCTGAGCTGGGCATTGGAAGAAGAGAGGAACTTTAATAGACAAAGATAGGTAAATCTATTCCAAATGTAGTAGGGATTTCAATTTTTCTCTCTCTAGTGGGTATAACCTTTTGTAGGCAAATGTGGAGGGGACCATGTGAGTACTAATTTGTCCCTGTGCTGGGATGTTTCAGTAAATAGCCCATGAAATTTGAATAACTTCTCCTAACTACATAGAGGGAAGAAAGAGAAATGCTATAGTGAGCTAAGTAGAAAATATTGAGAGATTGATATATTCTCATATAAGCTCTAAACCCACAAGAAAATACTGATGCATTTAGGCAGAGAGTGCAATGCCTTAGCTTTGGGGAAGAGATGATACAAAATATACCATGAACTAGTATCAGAGGTGCAAGGGAAGATAGTTCCTCAGGCCTCTAGGAAAACTCTTTTATGTGAGGCCTGGGACCCAGGGAACTCATATAAATAATGCTTCAGAAAGATGGAGGTATGTTGATTTGGAGGTCCATTTTAAACAGTATAGAAATAATGGCAGAAATATTCTTAACTCTACCTTGCCTATCTAGTCTTGCCAAGTGAAGTTCCTGAGATGATTTGATCAGAGATATTATGCCAGTTGAAAAAAATTTTGTCATCATAACCTAAAGAGGAGACTGAGTTTGAGGAACAAGAGCCTGAGGAGTTAAAAAGATAATTTCCACTCCCGGACATCTATTGGCTTTTATAGGCTGGCTGAATATGACTATCCTTCTGACTCACAAAAAGAATAGAAATAACTCCTGGATCTATGGAGCTGGGACCTCTCACTTTGGGAAGAAAGATCTCATAGCATATGTAACTCAAAGGAATATCATCAGGTGACTGCAGTGAGAAGCAGAGGATCTGAAGTGAGAAACCTAAAGAAGACACTGGCAGAAGAAAGGACCACAGAGGATCAGCAGGTAGCAATGAAACAGAAAAAAAATAGTCCAGCAGTGGACATGATGAGGTAGCTTAGTAACCTGCTGCTAGATGTTATGCCCAGATTACATTAGCATCCCTTTGGAGAAAACATCAAGCAACAGAAGTGAGAGGAATTCTCCTAAGGTTGCAATGCTTGCAGCCCTGGCCAGGTGTGTTTCCTAAATGTATTCCTCTTTGTACCAGAGTGGCAATTTCCTTTGTCATGTATTTTGTGTTCTCATAAAGAAGTATCATTGATGACTCATGAGCTATGGCACTGAATCCTCACTGACTTAAAGCATACCTTGGACATTAAGTAGATTTTAGGGAGATCACAATTTTAATTTGAGGACCTTGAACTAAATTACTTCTAAAGTTTCTTCCAGTTCTAAATTATTTTATAAATGATACACAGAATCCAGAGACACCACAAAATAGAATAATGCATCCAGGAGAATAGTTGCCACAGGATCAAGATATTCTGTGATAGATTATTGATGTAATATAGCTATATATATTATCTAGATAGGTGTAATCTATCTATCTCTCTGTCTGCTCTCTGAGGATCTATCATCTCTCTTCCCAATGTTCAGCATGTTCCATTATTAGTCCTAGGGAACAGTGGTTGGTCATTATGTTAATTATAGTTCCCAGATTTTTCAAAGGTGTCTGCATTTACAGTTTTGTTGTCAATATAGAAATTATCCTGGTTCTGCTCACTGTATTGTGTAAAAACTTATACAAGCCTTCCTAGGTTTCTTTGAAGTCAATTCCTTTTTCTTCTCTTCAGCACAATAGTATTCTATCATTTTTATATTATAATTTGTTCATGAATTCCGCAAATGATGGATACCTCCTCAGTTTCCAATTCTCTGCCCCTATAAAAAAAGAGCTGCTATACAGGTTCTTTTTTTTTCATATATAGGTTCTCTTCCTCTTTCCTGTATTACTGGATCAAATGGTATTCTGCAAAACCAAAAGGTATTGCTTTTTGGACATAGTTCCTAATTAGTTTCTGGAAAAGCTACAACAGTACATAGTTCCAGTGTCCAGATGATAGGCAGTCCTTCAACTAGACATGCTATGAATATTATCATGCATATGATACTTTTCTTCTTTGTAGTATTGGCCTAGTATAGGCCTAGTATTGATGAGTTAAAGAATATACATACTTTAACAACTCTTTGGAAATATTTCCAAATTACTTTTCTGAATATCTAAATTAATTCACAGATATACTATACATGTATTAATGTACACATTTTCCCACAACTCATCCCAACCAGCATTTGTCATTTTCCTTTTTTGTCAAGGTTGCCAATCAGATGGTTTTTTAATTTGCATTTTTCTGATTGTTATTATTAAAGATTTAGAGAATTATGTATATATGTATATATGTATTTGTGTGTCTATTTATCTTTTGATATCTTGGATTTATTCATGTGAAAATATCCTCTTCATATTTTTTGATCATTCATCATTTGAGAAATGGCTCTTGTTCTTATAAATTTTGAATCAATTTCCCATGTAGCTTAGAAAAGAACTTTATTGGAGAAATTTGTTGCAAAGATTTCCCCCCCAGTTACTTCTCTTCTCATTTTAGTTGCATTGGCTTATTTGTTCAAAACCTTTTATGATTAGGTCTAATTGTAATTATCTGTTTTTTTTTCTTTTTTTTCTGCTGTCACTTTCTTTTTTTTAATTTTTAAACATTATTTTATTTGGTCATTTTCATACATTATTCACTGGAAACAAAGATCATTTTCTTTTCCTCCCCTCGCCCCCGCCTTTCCCTCTCCCATAGCCGACGCATGATTCCACTGGTTATCACATGTGTTCTTGACTCGAACCCATTTCCCTGTTGTTGGAATTTGCATTATAGTGTTCATTTAGAGTCTTTCCTCAGTCTTATCTCCTCCAACCCTGTAGTCAAGCAGTTGCTTTTCATCGGTGTTTTTACTCCCACACTTTATCCTTTGCTTGTGGGTAGTATTTTTTAGATCCCTGCAGATTGTTCAGGGACATTGCATTGATACTAATGAAGAAGTCCATCACCTTCGATTGTACCACAGTGTATCAGTCTCTGTGTACAATGTTTTCCTGGTTCTGCTCCTTTTGCTCTGCATCACTTCCTGGAGGTTGTTCCAGTCTCCATGGAATTCCTCCACTTTATTATTCCTTTTGGCACAATAGTATTCCATCACCAACATATACCACGATTTATTCAGCCATTCCCCAATTGAAGGGCATCCCTTCATTTTCCAATTTTTGGCCACCACAAAGAGCACAGCTATGAATATTTTTGTACAAGTCTTTTTGTCCATTATCTCTTTGGGGTACAGACCCAGCAGTGCTATGGCTGGATCAAAGGGCAGACATTCTTTTATCGCCCTTTGGGCATAGTTCCAAATTGCCCTCCAGAATGGTTGGATCAATTCACAACTCCACCAGCAATGAATTAATGTCCCCACTTTGCCACATCCCCTCCAGCATTCATTAATTTCCATAGCTGTCATGTTAGCCAATCTGCTAGGTGTGAGGTGATACCTCAGAGTTGTTTTGATTTGCATCTCTCTGATTATTAGAGATGTAGAGCACTTTTTCATGTGCTTATTAATAGTTTTGATTTCTTTGGCTGCAAACTGCCTGTTCATGTCCCTTGCCCATTTGTCAATTGGAGAATGGCTTGATTTTTTGTACAATTGATTTAGTTCTTTATAAATTTGAGTAATTAAACCTTTGTCAGAGGTTTTTATGAAGATTGCTTCCCAATTTGTTGCTACCCTTCTGATTTTGGTTACATTGGTTTTGTTTGTACAAAACCTTTTTAATTTGATGTAATCTAGATTATTTATTTTGCATTTTGTAACTCTTTCTAATTCTTGCTTGGTTTTGAAGTATTTCCCTTCCCAAAGATCTGACATGTATACTATTCTGTGTTCGCCTAATTTTCTTATAGTTTCCTTCTTTATGTTCAAGTCATTCACCCATTTTGAATTTATCTTGGTGTAGGGTGTGAGGTGCTGATCTAAACCTAATCTTTCCCACACTGTCCTCCAATTTTCCCAGCAGTTTTTATGAAATAGTGGATTTTTGTCCCAAAAGCTGGGATCTTTGGGTTTGTCATATACTGTCTTGCTGAGGTTGCTTGCCCCCAGTCTATTCCACTGATCCTCCTTTCTGTATCTTAGCCAGTACCAAATTGTTTTGATGACCGCTGCTTTATAATATAGTCTGAGATCTGGGAATGCAAGACCCCCTTCCTTTGTATTTTTTTTTCATTATTTCCCTGGATATCCTTGATCTTTTGTTCTTCCAAATGAACTTTGTTATGTTTTTTTTCTAAATCAGTAAAAAAAAAAATTTGGAATTTCCATGGGTATGGCACTAAATAGATAGATGAGTTTGAGTAGGATGTTCATTTTTATTATATTGGCTCATCCTACCCATTAGCAGATAATGTTCTTCCAATTGTTCAAGTCTATTTTTAGTTGTGTGGAAAGTGTTTTGTAGTTGTGTTCATATAGATCCTATGTTTGTCTCAGAGATAGATTCCTAAGTATTTTATTTTGTCTAAGGTAATTTTGAATGGGATTTCTCTTTCTAGTTCTTGCTGCTGAGCTGTGTTGGAGTTATATAGAAATGCTGATGACTTATGTGGGTTTATTTTGTATCCTGCAACTTTGCTAAAGTTGTTGATTATTTCGATTTGCTTTTTGGTTGAATCTCTAGGATTCTTTAAGTAAACCATCATGTCATCTGCAAAGAGCGATAATTTGGTCTCCTCCTTGCCTATTTTAATGCCTTCAATTTCTTTTTCTTCTCTAATTGCTACTGCTAGTGTTTCTAATACAATGTCAAATAATAGAGGTGATAATGGGCATCCTTGTTTCACTCCTGATCTTAATGGGAATGGATTTAGTTTATCTCCATTGCAGATGATATTAGCTGATGGTTTTAGATATATACTGTTTATTATTTTGAGGAATGACCCTTCTATTCCTATGCTTTCTAGTGTTTTTAATAGGAATGGGTGTTGTATTTTATCAAAGGCTTTTTCTGCATCTATTGAGATAATCATGTGGTTCTTGTTGGTTTGCTTGTTGATGTGGTCAATTATGTGGATAGTTTTCCTAATGTTGAATCAGCCCTGCATCCCTGGTATAAATCCTACTTGATCATGGTGGATGACCCTTCTGATCACTTGCTGCAGTCTTTTTGCTAGTATCCTATTTAAGATTTTTGCATCTATATTCATTAGGGAGATTGGTCTATAATTTTCTTTCTCTGTTTTTGGCCTGCCTGCCTTTGGAATTAGTACCATGTTTGTGTCATAAAAGGAGTTTGGTATAACTCCCTCTTTGCTTATTATGTCAAATAGTTTGTATAGTATTGGTATTAACTGTTCTCTGAATGTTTGATAGAATTCACTGGTGAATCCATCAGGCCCTGGGGATTTTTTCTTAGGAAGTTCTTTGATGGCCTGTTGGATTTCTTTTTCTGATATGGGATTATTTAAGAAAACTATTTCTTCTTCTGTTAGTCTAGGCAATTTATATTTTTGTAAATATTCATCCATATCACCTAGGTTGTTATATTTATTGCCATATAGTTGGGCAAAGTAGTTTTTAATGATTGCCTTAATTTCTTCTTCATTGGAGGTGAGATCCCCCTTTTCATCCTTGATGCTGTTAATTTGCATTTCTTCTTTCCTTTTTTTAATTAGATTAACCAGTACTTTGTCTATTTTGTCTGTTTTTTCAAAGTACCAGCTTCTAGTCTTGTTTATTAGCTTAATAGTTCTGTCACTTTCGATTTTATTAATTTCTCCCTTAATTTTTAGAATCTCTAGTATGGTTTTCTTCTGGGGATTTTTAATTTGTTCATTCTCAAGTTTCTTGATTTGCATTTCCAATTCCTTGATCTCTGTCCTCCATAATTTGTTAATATATGCACTCAGGGATATGAATTTTCCTCTAAATACTGCCTTGGCTGCATCCCATAAGGTTTGAAAGGCTGTTTCACCGTTGTCATTTTCTTCAACAAAATTGTTAATTGTTTCTATGATTTCTTCTCTAACTATCCGATTTTGGAGTATCATGTTATTTAATTTCCAATTAATTTTTGATTTGGGTCTCCATGTACCCTTGCCGATCAATATTTTTATTGCCTTGTGATCTGAAAGGGCTGCAGTTATTATTTCTGCTTTTCTGCATTTGAGTGCCATGTTTCTATGACCTAGTGTATGATCTATTTTTGTGTATGTGCCATGTGGTGCTGAAAAGAAGATGTATTCCTTTTGGTCCCTATTTATTTTTATCCATATGTCTATTAACTCTAATTTTTCTAAGATTTCATTCACCTCTTTTACCTCTTTCTTGTTTATTTTTTGGTTTGATTTATCTAAATTTGATAGTGGTTGGTTCAAGTCTCCCACTAATATGGTTTTACTGTCTATTTCCTCCTTCAATTCTCCTAGTTTCTCTTTTAAAAATTTGGATGCTATACCATTTGGTGCATACATGTTGATTAGTGATATTTCCTCATTGTCTATACTCCCTTTTAGCAGAATATATTTACCTTTCCTATCCCTTTTGATCAGGTCTATTTGTGCTTTGGCTTTGTCAGATATCATGATTGCCACTCCTGCCTTCTTTCTATCAGTTGAGGCCCAGAAGGTCTTACTCCAACCTTTAATTCTAACCTTGTGAGTGTCAACCCGTCTCATGTGTGTTTCTTGAAGACAACATATGGTAGGGTTTGGGGTTCTAATTCACTCTGCTATTTGTCTACGTTTTGTGGGTGAGTTCATCCCATTCACGTTCAAAGTTATGATTGTCATTTGTGGATTTGCTGGCATTTTGATATCTTCCCCTAGTTCTGACCTTTCTTCTTTAGCTTTCTCCTTTTGAACCAGTGATTTACTTTAGATCAGTCCCCCTAGTCCCCTCCCTTGAGATGCTTCCCTTTCTAGCACCTCCCTTTTTATGCTCCCTTCCCCTCCCCCTCTCCTTCCCTCCTTTTTTATACTCCCTCCCCCCTCCCCCTCCTTAATTTTCCTTTCTTTCTTGCCCTAATGGATAAGATAGAATTCAGGATCCCACTGAATCTAGATGTTCTTCCCTCTCAAATTTAATTTCACTGAGAGTAAGGTTTAAGTAATTCCACTTCACACTCTCTTCCTCTCCTTCTCATATGAGAGTTCTTCCCCTCCCCTTCCCATGTGTATCTTTATATGGGAAAGATTATTCTATTGAGTCCCCCCCTATTTCTTGAAGTAAATCTTAGTATTATAGATGGTTCCCCCCTCCCTTTTCCTTTCTTTGCCCCCACATTCCCCAAATCTTCTTAATGCCCCAATCTTTCCCTATGCATATTTCTTCTAACTACTCTTATGATGCTACAATTTATGAGAGTTACACAAAACATTTTCCCCACATATTAATATATATAATTTGATGTAAATGTAGTCCTTATAGAAAAGAGTTTGGCTTAAAGAAAAAGATAAGATTTATCTCCTTTTCCCTTTCTTTCATATTTACCTTTTCATGTTTCTCTTGCTTTCTGTGCTTGGATATCGAACTTTCCACAGAGCTCTGGTCTTTTCTTAGCAAATGCTTGGAAATCTTCTATTTTGTTGAATGCCCATACTTTCCCCTGGAAGTATATAGTCAGTTTGGCTGGGTAGTTGATTCTTGGTTGGAGACCCAGCTCTCTTGCCTTTCTAAATATCGTGTTCCATGCTTTGCGGTCTCTTAGTGTGTTAGCCGCTAAGTCGTGTGTGATCCTTATGGGACCCCCCTTATATCTGAAGCTCCTCTTCTTGGCTTCTTGTAGGATTTTCTCCTTTTCTTGGAAGCTCTTGAATTTGGCAATTACATTCCTAGGGGTTGTCTTTTGGGGATTTAGTATAGAAGGTGTTCTATGAATCCTTTCTATTTCTATTTTGCCCCCTTGCTCCAGAATGTGAGGGCAATTTTCTTTTATAATCTCCTGTACAATAATATCTAGTTTATTGTTTATCTCTGTTTTTTCTGGGAGACCGATAATTCGGAGGTTTTCTCTTCTCCCTAAGTTTTCGAGATCTGTGACCTTCTCAGTGAGGTAATTATCTGTTTTATTTTCTATGATGCCTAATATCCCTTATTTATTCATTAAGTATTTCTCTATCCATAGATACGATGGGTAATTTCTTCCTTACTCTGCTCATTTGTTTATGATGTCATCTATTTATGTTTAAGTCATATATACACTGGAGCTTATCTTGGTATATTATGTGACTTGATCATACATATCTAATTGCTGACTGAATGCTTTACAGTTTTCACAACAATTTTTAGCAAAGTGTGAGTTCTTACCCTAATATCTGGGATCTTTGGGTTTGTCCTAATAGAGTTTGGTTCATAGTATGCCTAATCTGTTGGGGTATGTGAGGTTTCAGGAAAGACTAGTACCTCTTGTGTGAGGGCTTGCCAATCCTTTTTCAGGGTGACTTTCCTCCTTTGGTGTCCACCTGCATTGTCCAGCGGCCACATGCTGCTGATCTGTTTCTGCAGTGAACTACACCAGCTTAAGTGTAACTGCCAGGCCTCAAACTTATTGGGAAGTTAGGGACATGTCTACTTCAGGAATATGAAGACTTTCCCTAATAGAAAGAGCAGATGAGAACAATGGAATGCTTAGAATTTGGTTAGATATCAAAGAAGCTAAGGTCATCCATTACATCCTGAGCCACAACCAATAGTCTTGACATTTTTCTTGCCACTGAACTTTGATGAATGGAAGAGTGAAGTCAATGACTGTGCTGTTCTGCCTCACTTGAAATAAATTCACGAGCAGTCAAAATATATCACCAGTAATGCCATTTTGGTTCTCTTCACATATAAACCAACATCATCAACAACAACAACAAAACAACAACAATCAACCAATCTAATCTGTGCAGTTGATTGATATTTCTATTTCTTAATTAACTCCAAATTGTTCTGAAGATTATTGTTTTGTAGCATAATTTATATTTGGTAGTACTATTCTGTCCCATTTTGTTTTTCATTACATCCCTGAACATTCTTGACCTTTCTCCAGAAAAATTTTGTAATTTTTTTTCTAGCACTGAATAAGTAAATTAATTTATATGGCAGTGTCATTTATATTACATTGGCTCAGCCACCCATGAGCAATTAGTATTTCTTTAATTATTCAAATATATCTTTATTTGCATAAATGAATTTTTATTGTTGTATTCACATAATTCCTGTGTGAACCTTGAAAGGTAGGCTCTGGGTATTTTGGACTTTTGTAATTCTTATGCATGGAATTTCTCTTCTATTGCTTCCTGTTAAGTATTATTGGCAATATACATAAATGCTAATGATTTCTGTAGGATTCTTTTATATCCTCCAAGATGGCTAAAATTATTAATTCTTATTCCTCTCTCTTAAAGACTCTATAGAATTCACTATGTGAACCATCAAATCATTTGCAAAAAGCAATAATTTTGTTCCCTCTTTGTCCATGCTTATTATCATTATTACTTTTTTCTTGTCATCACTTCAGTTGGCATTTCTAGTACTGTATCAGATAGTAATAGTGATAATGAACATCCTTACTTATAATGGAAAGACCTCTAGTAAATTGCTGTTAAATATAATGGTGGCTTTGAACTTTAGATAGATATTACTTAGCATATTAAGAAAAACATCCATCTATTCCTATGATTTCTTTTCTTAAGGCATAGATATTATATCTTCTCAAAAGCTATTTTAGTATCTATTCACATAATTATGTGACCTTTGTTGTTCTTATTAATATGATCTATTATGTCTAGAGTTTTCTTATATATTGGATCAACCTTAAATTTTTGGTATAAATGCAACCTGATCATAGTGTAAAGTCATTGAGATTGTTGCTGTAATCTCTTGCTAATATATACATTTAAAACTTTTTGCATCATTATTTGCATTTATAATTTATTTTCTCTTTTTTCTCTCTAGATTAGATATCAAGACCATACCTGCATTGCAGAAAGAATTTGGTACAATCTCTTCATATCCTATTGTTAATTAATTGTTAAACTTTGGTAAAATTCTCTTGTAAATCCAACTGGTAATAGTGTTTTGGGTTTTTTTGTGGGGGGAGAAGGAGTATTATGACTTTTTTAATTTTTTCTTTTTTTAATTTTTAGATTAAATTCTTTATATTTCATGCTATTGGCAAATCATCCATTTAATTTAGATGATAAGTTTTATGAGCATGTAATTAGATTAGTTTCTAGTCATTTCCCATATTTCTTCTTCATTTGATGGGAATTTACCATTTTCATTTTTGATATTGACAACTGGTTTTCCCTCTTCCTTTTTTATATCAAATTAATCAATATTTTATCTGTTTTACTAATTTTACAAAGCAGTTCCTGGTTTTAATTATCTTTTCTTTCTTTTTTGGCTTTCAATTTTGTTAATCTTTTCTTTAATATTTAGTATTTCTATTTTGGTGTTTAATTATCATTACATATTTGTTGTCGAATTGTTTTAGTTGTGTGTATAACTTGTTGATCTGTTCTTTTTATATTTAATTGATAAAAGTGTTTGGAAATATAAATATTCCCCAATGGCCTATTTTGACTACATTACAAGAAATTTGGTGTGATGTCTCATTTTGTCACTATAATTCTTGAAATTATTGATTCTTCTATGATTTATTTTTTGGCCCACCCATTTTTTAAGTTAAGTTTTGAAGTCTCCAACTGATTATAATTATTTCTAATGTTACTTTTTTGAACATATTTATTGTCATGTGGCTCATAAAAGATGTGTTTGATACTTCTCGTTTTCTGCATTTGTTTGTAAGACTTTTATAACTTGATACATAGTCAATTTTTGGAAAGGTACCATGAACAGTTGAAAAATGTGTATATATATATATAGCTCTCTATTCCCATTTATTATCTCCAGAGGTCTATCATATCTAATTTTTCTAAAATGTGATTCTGATCCTTAATTTCTTTCAAATTTATTTTCATTATATGCAGGTGTAAAAGGCATACCTTGAGATCCCCTATTATTATATTAGTACTGTTTATTTCTCTCTGTAACTCACTAAATCATTTATTTTTCCTGTGAAGTTTTAGATGCTATTTTTACCTTTTGGCACATTTATGCCTAGTATTTTTTTAAATTTATTTAATTGATTAATTTAGAACATTTTTCCAGGATTACAAAAATCATGTTCTTTTCCCTCCCCTCCCACCAACCGCCACCTATATTCAACACACAATTCCACTGGGTTTTTACACGTGTCTTTGGTCAAGACCTATTTCCATATTAGGGATATTTGCTCTAGGGTGATAGTTTAGAGTCTACATCTGCAATCATATCCCCTTTGACACATGTGATCAAGCAGTTGTTTTTCTTCTGTTTTTCTGCTCCCACAGTTCTTCCTCTGAATGTGGATAGCATTCTTTCTCATAAGTCCCTCTGGATTGTTCTGTATCATTGAATTGCTGCTATTAGAAAAGACCTTTACATTCGATTGTGCCACAGTGTATCTGCCTCTGTGTACAATGTTCTCCTGGTTCTGCTCCTTTCACTCTGCATCAATTCCTGGAGATTGGTCCAGTTCACATGGAATTCCTCTAGTTCATTGTTTCTTTGAGTGCAATAGTATTCCATTATGTGTAGTATTGATGATAATTCATTGTCTATAGTACCTTTCAGAAAAATGTTGTTTCCATGTTTATAACTTTCACTAAGTAGATTTCTGCTCTTGCCTTGTTTGAGAATATGATCATTAGAGCAACATATTTTATATTTGTTGCAGCATAATAGACTTTGACCTACCCCCATATTTTATTTAGCTTTCTGTGAAAATCTTTAAGTTTAATAGAATGCTCTTTGCCTATAATATATTGTTGGTTTTTATTTTTTGATCCATTTGTCTCTCTTCTTCTCTTTTATGAATAAGTTTATTCTAATCATATTCACTGTTATAATTAATTATGCATTTTTCTATCCTTTTTCTTGCATTTTTCTTCTCTTTGTCTTCCCTCGTCCTCTTTATTAAAAAAATGATGGTAATGAGAGAATAGGTTCATCACCACGACTCTAGTTTTGATACAATCTATTTCTGTTCCCATTCTCCTCTTCAATTTTCTTTGTCCAATCACAGGTTCTAATCTTTTCTTATTATGAACACACATAATTTAATTAAGTGCCCTTAGATTTACAAAGAAAAATGTAAAAAAACAACTCAATATAATAAAAATATAAAATTTTAGAAGTGAATAATTCCACAATAATTACCAACAGGACTCAAGAAACCAAATAGTGAATTACTGACAAGAAATCCAACAGAGCACAGAAGAAATGAAATTAAATCTTTAAAATTAAATGAATACTTCTGAAGGGGAAAAAACTTGGAAGAAAATAAATAGCTCAGTAGAAAGGACAAACATTGCTCAATTCATGGACAACATTAAATAAAAGAATGGAACAAACTGAACTAAAAAATGCAATGCTACAAGAACAACAACAAAAAAAGTTGAATGTAATCCAAAACACTGAAAAATTAAAGCACTTGAAACATCTATAACCAAAAGTAACTGATCAGTAAAATATGAGATAATTATGAAATCATTCAATTCCCTAAAACTATGATCAAAATATCATGATATTTTATTATAATCCTAAATTTGTATCGTTAAAACTATATAATTAGGTATTAATGTTATTGTTGAAGCAGTACAATTCAGAATCATATTTTAAAAATCACTAATTTGTGCATGCCCTTTAACTCAGTAATAATGATTCTAGGCTTAGACTCCCAAAAAGCCACAGACAAAGGAAAAGATCCAATACATTAAACAATCATACAAGCAAATTTATGGCAGAGTAGCTTATGAAGTTTTCTTGCCTGCCTCATTCCTTCCACAAATAACCAAAAATAAATGCATAAAATCAACATTAAAAGCAGCAAAAGCAGACAGAAGTCTTGAGAGAAGTCAAACAGCCAAGGACAACTAGGAAGAGAGGTTTCTGACTTCCTTGGTCTCAGTCTTACCATCATAGGCCCTGGAAGCAGAACTGAGCAGAGTGGAATCCAAAAATAATCCTGAAGGGCAGGATTAGTAATCTCAGTTACTGAGCTTCATCCCTGAAGATACTACTAAAATTCGTAGGTTTAGGGTCCTGGGAGCAGTTGCATCAGCTGCTACCTGGGATCTGGAGATCCCTGTACCACCACTACTGACCCATAGATAGGGAGTGAAGGAGTGGGTACCATGGAGTCAACAGGCTTTGGTCCTCAAGAACAGGAGCTTGGGCATCACTGCTCCTGTGATCTAGGGACTTTGGAAGCCTGGAGAAAGAGGAATAGACCTCTGCTCTGCCCCAGGCTGCAGTGGTAGGAGAGAAGGATTAAGGAGGGAATGCACAGCAGGGAGTATATTTGCTGAGGGGCTGGGACTGGTCAGCTGTGGTCACTCACAGGAGAGTGGAGTCCCTGATTCTCATGGTGGGGAGGTGGACTATATTCTTGCAGTAATAATGGCAGACCTACCCATTGACTTTTCTTGGAACACCTGAAGTCAATCTTGGACTGGGGCGGGAGCAGGGGACCTGGGACTAGAAAAACTAGAAAAACTAAAAACAGCAAGATAGATGGAACCTTAGATAGACTGAATGGGATCTGGGAATACCTACATGTCTGCATGAAGTTAGTGGTGGGAATGAGCATGCACAAGGTCTGGATGTGGTTTCTGGTGGGAAAACAATTGCTTGGAGTGCATGGCTATCATGCAGGGGTCTTACTCTGGCACTCATCATGCTGTGCAGGTAGGCGGTCCTGCATCCCTGAGGGGTTGTGTTCTGAAACAAGATTCCACTCTATGTGATCAAAACTGGAGTGGCTTGTTTTGGAGGGAGTATGGTCCTGGTGACAGACTGTGTCTACTGCCTAGGGACCAGTCTAGCAAGGTGTGGTCCTAGTAGTGTGTATTGATTGAGAATCAGATGGAATGGAGTGATCAAATTAGATGCTGATGGGAACATAAGGAAATAGGCCTAGTTTGATATTTTTAGAGCAGCAGGGATTTTTTTTAAAGCAAGATGATGGTATACATTGAGAACTGTGGAGCTGTTCATGCTCATTGACCTGGGGATCCCATTTCTGGCATTGGGTTCTAGGGGCATTGTTGAGAGGATGGAAAGCCATGCATAAGGATGTTCATGGAAGCTTTGTTTGTTATGACAAAATAACTGGAGATAGCACACATGCAATGAATGGGGAAAAGTAAGCATATTTCTCCCTCTTCAAAAAAACAAAGAATATGGCCATTACTGGCACTGTCAATGACATATTATATGTTTCTCTTCTCATTTTAAATGATATGCACAACATCATGAACATAGAAATATGTAGCATATGATAAGACATGTACAACCTATATCATATTACCTAATTCCTTAAGGATGGGTATTGGTGGGAAAGAATATGAATTGCAAATGTCAGAAAATAATTATTAAAAAATTGTTTTGATGTGTAATTCTGAAAAATAGACAAATAATAACATAAATTTATAGTAACAAAAATCTAGGAAAAAGCTGTGCGTTTATCATTTGGGAAATGGCTAAACAAATTGCATAATACCCCCATCCATGCAAATTGGGCAGTTTTCCTGAGGGACAGGCCTGTGAAATGATTCTAATTGGTTAAAAAAAATACTCACATCTCCTTCTCTTTATGCATTACTCTGGTGATAGGGCTATCTTTCAAAAACAAAACTTTCTAACTCACATGCATAGAAGTATTATTGATACATATGACATATACACATATGTATATACTCATACATATGTATGGAATTATTATACTGTAAGAACTGCCAAAGGCAACTAAGTGATACAGTGGAGAGAGTGATGGTCCTGAAGTCAAAAAGACTCATCTTTCCAAGTTCAAATATGGCCTCAGACACTTACTAGCTATGGGGCCTTGGGCAAGTCACTTAAAACTATTGGCCTCAGTTCCTCATCTGTAAAATGAGTTGGAGAAGAAAATGGCAAACCACTCCAGTATCTTTGCCAGGAAAATCCCAAAGAAAATGAAGAGGTGGACACAATTGAAATGAAGAAATAACAATAAGAACCATAAAATATGCAGAATTCAGAGAAAGTTGGGATAAACTATATGAAGTGATACAAAAAAAGTCATCAGAACCAAAGTAACTATTTAAATGATAATAACAACAATGAATAGGAAAACCACAGTAAGACATTATAACCATGTTCATTGGAATAAACAATCATGACTTCAAGACAAAAACAAACAAGCTTGACTCTTAGTGTCTTAGTAAAAAGGTGGCAGGCTATGATGCAGAACAAAGCAAACATCTTCAGTTAGCCAATGTTTCAATGTTGATTTGATTTGCTTGGATTTGCTCATTTGTTGTAAGGGAGGGTTCTTTTAGACACATGGGAGATAATGGTGGGGACAGTTGTTTGGAAGTGAAAATAATGTTAAAAGAGATGGAAAGCGAGAGGGAAACACAGAGTCAGAAGCAGAGAATTAGAATCAAGAAAATATTTTTTAAAACAATGCGCTTAACCTGGGCATGTTTGTAGGCCATGAGAAGGAATAAGCATTTATGAGCTCCCAGTGTTGTTGTAAGAATCAAATGAGGTAAAACCAGACCTGGAGTCAGAGAGACCTGAATTCAAATGTAGCCCCAGACAATTACTAGCTTGTGGCCATAGGCAAGCCATTTGACTTCTTTTTGCCTTAGTTTCTCATATGTAAAATAGAGATCATAATAGTACCTACTTCCCAGAGTTATTGTGAAGATCAAATGAAATCATATTTCAAAAAGGCTTATCAGATTGCCTGACATAGTAGGTACTATATAAATGTTATCTATTGTTGTTATTAATATTTACAAAATATATAGATTGGGAAACCAGAATCTGAGAAGCACAATTTAAAAAATGCTGGTAGAAGTAGGAATACAAAGTAAAAAAATTATTAGTTTTACATACATCAAATTATAGCTTCATTGACATTAAATTAGAAAAGAGAATTTTAAAAAAGGTGAAAAAAGTATTTTAGTGCTTTCAGGAAGATAGGCACACTGCCTTACTTTAAATTGGTCCAAATATTTTAGAATATGATTTGGAATTATGTGAGAAAATTTATTAAATTGTTCATTCTCTTTGATTCAAAGGGTTCATAACCCAAGGAAATCAATAACATAAATAAAGGTACTATATCAAAATACTTATAACAGTACTAGTGAAATAGAGAAGAAGTTGGAAATCAGTTTTGGGTCCATTGATTGATGAGGGACTGAACAAATTGGCAATTGAATTCAAAGAATATTGTTGTATCACAAGCAACAATGAATTTTCAGAATTAAAAAAAATAGAAATGTTTATTTGACGGGATGTAATATAGACAGCAGAACCAAAAGAATAATATGCACAATGACTATGCCATATAAAAGAAGACAATACTAAAAGACCACAAGATTTAGGTTGACTATAATAGACAATAGAGCTCCCAAGTTATTAAGATAAAATACAAATTCTCCTTTTTGTTGGTGGAGAGGTCAATTTAAATTCATGAGCTAGTCATGAAGTTTCCAGTCATGAAGTTTCTAGTAACAGGCTCCATATTCAAAATGGAGTGAATGAATCATTCAAGAGCTGCATTTAGGTCTGATTCTGTCTTAATGAAACTCATTTCAACTGTATAAAAACTGCAAACCTCTGAATGTGTTGTTTCCTCTTGGGGAACCAAGATGCATATTCTTGTATCTTATGTACTGTTAATGTGGATTCACATTGGGAGAGTGAATCTGGCTAAAGATCTCAGAGTTCTGGAGTAATCATGAGGTCTTGAGGCTTTCTTTCTCTAATGCTTTTACCTTTAGTTTTCATTCTAGGGTGCTCTACTCACTGTTTTCCAGCAGTAATTAATACCTTGGATTCATTTAACCAATTAGCATCAACTCACTTTTATATAGAGATATTTACAAAAATATAAAATTTAAAGCATTTTCCTCCAACATTGAAGCTAAGAAGATCTTGCTATCATGGGTACCACATTAGTTTCTGGAGAGAGTGAGATCAATCTGAAAACATTTTTTTCAAAGGTTCTCCCCTACAAGTTCCCTTCCAAATGTGGTAGCCAATGGATGCATCTCACTAAATGAATCAGTTTTTCTGCTACTTCTGGGATTTATCAATCAGTTCTCTCATCATCTGGCTTCTGGCAAATCACGACATGAACTCTATCTTCTGGACTTCTTGACCTTTTAAAGCTCATAAAGTCATATCCCTCTCAAGTGATCCTTCACCTCTCCACCCCTCCAAAAAAGGAGACAACAGAGACTGAACTTATAACATGTGCTCTCAGTTTCATGCTGGCTCAGAAGTCCAGAGGTCCTGAGGACCATCCACCACCTAGCAGTCCTTAGCAACTTGTCCTCTTCTTGGAATGACAGCTATGAAGAAAAGAACCAGAGAAAAACATTCCCTTTGACTTGTTAAGACATTTTGAATGCTTCCTGCTTCCGGTTCCATGGTCAATCAAAAAGGCTCTTCTTCACCATGTGGTTATTGTAACAGAACCAGTAACAGAATGTTTGCATATGTTCCAAAGTTCACATGGAAATTGCATCTGCTTAGCATGTTATGCATGCTTACTAGCCCCCGATTACACTTAAAAGTTTGCTTATCCTTTGTGTTTAAACCTTACCTTTGTCTCTTATGCCTGATGAATGTCAAAACTGCTAATCCATTGCATTGCTTAAAAAAAAAAATCTGTTACTTTTTAAATGAAGTGTTGAGAGGGGTGATTGGGAATTCTAGGAAGGGGAGAGTGAGGCAAATTTTAAATCTTCCACATTTTTCCAGGGCAATTTTTAGCTAAGAGTTTGGGTTCAAAAGAGAGCTATTGGTTCATTTTTCAACTTGTCAGAGGAAAGAGAATATATTTAGTGGGTTTCTCTAGGCAAATGAATGAGTGGCATCCATGGCTAGCTAACTGTTTTGTATGGCATTAAAGTGGGCATCTATCCATTGCTGCATGGTCTGGTTTGAACAAAAAGCTGCTCTCCAAAGTAGGAAAATCCAAGGGAGTAGTCAGAGAGTCAAGCCCAAAGAGGAGGAATTGTCAAGTCTACCAATGCAAAACAATGGGGAACGGGGAACAAGGAGGATTACACCTGCCTGCCTGTTTATTGTCTCAGCATGGCAGCACCACTGGTCTGTGTTGTGTAATGTAGGGACACTGTTTTTACATTATCTGTTACAGCTTTGTTCTAGCTAGGCCATTACAGGCTTGGACAATAGTATTTACCTCTGTTCCAGTAGGCAAATAACATTTTATGAACTTCTAAATGGAGGTTCATTTGCTCGGGGAAATGCTGCTTTTGAAGTCAGAAAGGTCAGCCCTTTGCCAGCTGCCTTTTGACGACAGAAGGCGGCATGATTTTGTTCCCTGCTGTCATAGTCTTTGTTCTCAGCACACTTAACAAAGGCAGTAATCTTGCCAACGTAGCCAACTCACTTTTGTTGATGGCACGGCTCCACTCTGTCCTCTCCTCTCTATCAGGAAACTTACATTCTTTGGGCATAGAGGAAAAAGCAACCTGTCAGATATATTCTCTTGGATATAGGAAGGCTTCAGCCTCCAAGATCACATCGATACCTGGGCTAATGTACACAAAATGTTCCACTTCTGTTTTCAACATGTTTTTATCTGACAGTAAAATCCTATCATCCCATCTTTTCCTGTGTCTCATTTTCCAAATCTATTCTTTCTTTTCATCATAACCTCCAGATTCATCCCCTCAGGATCATCATGGCTGCTCTGCCTTCATGTTCTCTTCTCCACCGAACTTGGAGTAAACTGTCATCATTGTGCCATGCTCTAATATTTGATTCTTTGCTGCCTTGTCTTGTCACTACTTCTGTCCTGTCAAACACCAATTCTGTATTACTTCCATCATCTGACACTTTGGTTCCTTCATCTATGCTACTGAAGGAAGGTTTACAACCTAACTGCTTAAAGATACTACCAAGTTATCCAACTTTAACTGGATCCTCAGAGCAGTTAGTTACTTCCCCTAACTGACAGGGGAATATTTTCCAAATATTCTCTACTCTTCATGAGCTTTCCACACTTTCTCCCCCTCCTCTTTTCTTGAGTCATTTGTTTTACACTCTACCAAGAAAATAGAGGTCATTCACCAAGAACTCTCTATTCCTCTCTTTTATATGTCAGTCATTTCACATCACCCCTCATTGTTTTCTCTTTTACTCCAGTCTCTGATGATGTGACCCTTCTGCTTGCTAAGGTCAGCTCTTCTACATGGCCCCTTCTTAGTGTTCTTTCTTAGCTCAGCACAAGTATCACTTTCTATATGAAGTCTTTCATGATTCTCTTGCTGATATTGCCTCTCCCACCTTCAAATTTCCTTGTGATCTTTTAGTATATTTACATACACTTATAAATATACATGTTGTCTCCCCCAATAACATGCAAACCATTTATTCATAATTTTGTATCCCTAGCACCATGTATAGTATTGAACAAATAGTAGATGCTAAACAAATGTTTATCGGTTGAATGGATACCTTCAAGCTCTCAAGCCAGCACAATCCATAGAGGCACAGTCATACAATATAAGAAATATTGAATTGTGGATTCAGGAAATAGAGTTTGGAAAAATAGTTTAGTGGGAAAGAGATTTAGACCAGCATCACACACCATCCTTGAATAACAACTGTATTTGTATGTTCCCTTAAAAATGCAGAACACATCTCCTCCAAAACATTTTATCCTGTGCTAGTTTTAGTCATATCCTCTGATAAATTCAACATAGAGAATTTGCATGATGTAAGGGGTATGGTTATATTACCAAATGCATAAATGGTTCTCTAGGGAGAAATTAATATCCATTTAATTTGCATTATTAAAATTTTCTTCATCACTTTCTTAAATCTAGACAATCTACAAAACAATAAATTAAGCCCAATTTGCCTGTTTCCTAGGTATAAATGCACACTCTGGAAATTTAACAATCAACTCTCACAAATTAATTCAAGTTTATTCTTGCATATTCCTGGGAGGTCTTCTTTATTTGATTCTGATATTGTGAATATACTGAAGGAACTCTAGAATTGCTCACTTGATATCCCTTACTCTTAAAATATGACCAATTCATTTCCTTTTTCAATTACAAATTTCCCTGAAAATATCCTTCATTCTGGTACTTCAAAATCCCTTTTTATTATATATTGCTGCCTGCTCACACCATGTGCTTTTCCATTGCCCTCTATTTGAACATTTTAATTCTTCTTTAAAGAATATAGTGTTCCATGAATTGAAAATGGACAGCGACATTAGTTGCCTGGTGGTATTAAAAAATGGATCTGGATTTCTGAGAGAAGTTTGGGATCATTAAAGAAGCTTTGTATTTTCTAAAAGGAAATTCCATCTGCTCTCCTTCAGTTCAGTTCAGGGCCCAAATTATTATCAATTTGTAATATGTGCCCAAGGTTTACATACTGATTGATGAACTTTATAGTTCATCAATAGAGATATATCTTTTTTAGAGTATATCAATATACTATATATAATATAGTATATCAATATAGATATATATTTTATAGATATCTAACTCCATGTCTTAATCTAGAAATAGCTATTTTCATCTCTTTGGGTTGGTTTTTTGTTTTGTTTTGTTTTGTTTCTGTGTAGGTGGTTAGACCAAACTCTACTTTGTGTACTACCACATATTTCAGGAGATTCTTCAATGTTCCAGATGTTTATGGAACCAGATTGATTTCAGCCACAAATAGGAAAATCTGAAGGATTTCATTACCAAGGAGCACTCATTTTCAATTTGGCTTTAGACTGAATCTCCTCTATAGCATTAGGGAATATATAATCAAAGACTCATAGAACATGGTTATCCCTGATGTTATATCTTTCAAGAAATCCTGAATATTTTGTTGCATAAGTGAGAGATAACTTGTTGGAGGAGAAGCAAAATTTTGCTCTACTAGTTAACTTAGAGTAACAGAGTAGGCTGTTGTATTTTCTATTTTTTCAGTCAAATCTGTGGTAGCAAAAGTATGGTCTAGCAAATGTTGTTAATAATATTGCCTGCTTCTTCCCTACTTATAGTCACATGAGTGAGGCTCTTCATAGTGGCACATGCCTGTAATCCTTAATCTTTCTGTTAGACTAAAACTGGATTCCTTGAACTTGGGAGTTTTCGGCTATAGTAGAACTAAAGGTGATTAGGGATCCACAAGTATCCACAACTCTGGCACAAATATAATGACTCACTAAGAGTAGAGGGTCACTAGGCTAAGGGAGGATGAAATGACTCAAATTAAAAACCCAGCAGGACAGGGCCAGCTAGGTGTTTCAGTGGACTGAGAACTAGGCCTGGAGATAGAAAGTCCTAGGTTCAAATCTGGTCTCAGACACTTCCTAGCAATATGACCCTGGGCAAGTCACTTGACCCCCATTGAAATTCCTTACTGCTCTTCTGTCCTGGAACCAATACACAATATTGATTCTTTTTTTTTTTTTAAACATTACTTTATTTGGTCATTTCCAAACATTATTCATTGGAAACAAAAATCATTTTCTTTTCTTACCTCCCCTCCCACCACCTCTCCCATAGCCGATGCATGATTCCACTGGGTATCACAGGTGTTCTTGACTCGAACCCATTTCCATGTTGTTGGTATTTGCATTAGAGTGTTCATTTAGAGTCTCTCCTCAGTCATATACCCTCCACCCCTTTAGTCAAGCAGTTGCTTTTCCTCGGTGTTTTTACTCCCATAGTTTATCCTCTGCTTGTAGATAGTGTTTTTTAGATCCCTGCATATTGTTCAGAGACATTGCATTGTCCCTAATGGAGAAGTCCATTACCTTCGATTGTACCACAGTGTATCAGTCTGTGTGTATAATGATTTCTTGGTTCTGCTCCTTTCGCTCTGCATCACTTCCAGGAGGTTGTTCCAGACTCCAAGGAATTCTTCCACTTTATTATTCCTTTTAGCACAATAGTATTCCATCACCAACATATGCCACAATTTGTTCAGCCATTCCCCAGTTGAAGGGCATCCCCTCATTTTCCAATTTTTGGCCACCACAAAGAGTGCAGCTATGAATATTCTTGTACAAGTCTTTTTCCTTATTATCTCTTTGGAATACAAATCCAGCAGTGCTATGGCTGGATCAAAGGGCAGACAGTCTTTTATCGCCCTTTGGGCATAGTTCCAAATTGCCCTCCAGAATGGTTGGATCAATTCACAACTCAACCAGCAATGAATTAGTGTCCCTACTTTGCCACATCCACTCCAGCATTCATTACTTTCCTGTGCTGTCACGTTAGCAAATCTGCTAGGTGTGAGGTGATACCAAAGTGTTGTTTTGATTTGCATCTCTCTAATTATAAGAGATGTCGAGCACTTTTTCATGTGCTTATTAATAGTTTTGATTTCCTTGGCTGAGAACTGCCTGTTCATGTCCTTTCCGCATTTATCAATTGGAGAATGGCTTGATTTTTGTACAATTGATTTAGCTCTCTGTAAATTTGAGTAATTAAACCTTTGTCAGAGGTTTTTATGAAGATTGCTTCCCAATTTGTTGCTTTCCTTCTGATTTTAGTTACATTGGTTTTGTTGTACATAAACTTTTTAATTTGATGTATTCCAAATTATTTATTTTGCATTTTGTGACTCTTTCTAAGTCTTGCTTGGCTTTAAAATCTTTCTCTTCCCAAAGGTCTGACATGTATACTATTCTGTGTATGCCTAATTTTCTTATAGTTTCCTTCTTTATGTTCAAGTCATTCACCCATTTTGAATTTATCTTGGTGTAAGGTGTGAGGTGTTAATCTAAACCTAATATTTCCCACACTGTCCTCCAATTTTCCCAGCAGTTTTTATGAAATAGTGTATTTTTATCCCAAAAGCTGGGTTCTCGGGGGTTAGCATATACTGTCCTGCTGAGGTCACTTACCCCAAATCTATTCATCTGATCCCCTTTCTGTCTCTTAGCCAGTACCAAATTGTTTTGATGACTGCTGCTTTATAATATAGTCTGAGATCTGGGACTGCCAGGCCCCCTTCCTTTGTATTTTTTTTCATTGTTTCCCTGGATATCCTTGATCCTGTGTTCTTCCAAATGAACATTGTTATGGTTTTTTCAAAATCAGTAAAAAAAAAAATTTGGAAGTTCAATGGGTATGGCATTAAATCGATAAATGAGTTTGGGTAGGATGGTCATTTTTATTATATTGGCTTGTCCTACCCATGAGCAGTTAATGTTCTTCCAATTTTTCAAGTCTGGTTTTAGTTGTGTGGAGAGTGTTTTGTAGTTGTGTTCATATAGTTCCTGTGTTTGTTTCGGGAGATAGATTCCTAAGTATTTTATTTTGTCTGAGGTGATTTTGAATGGGATTTCTCTTTCTAGTTTTTGCTGCTGAGCTGTGTTGGAAATATATAGAAATGCTGATGACTTATGTGGATTTATTTTGTATCCTGCAACTTTGCTAAAGTTGTTGATTATTTCGATTAGCTTTTTGGTTGAATCTCTAGAATTCATTAAGTAGACCATCATGTCATCTTCAAAGAGTGATAACTTGGTCTCCTCCTTGCCTATTATAATTCCTTCAATTTATTTTTCTTCTCTAATTGCTACTGCTAGTGTCTCTAGTATAATGTCAAATAATAGAGATGATAATGGGCATCTTTGTTTCATTCCTGATCTTATTGGGAATGCATCTAGTTTATCTCCTTTGCAGATGATATTAGCTGATGGTTTTAGATATATACTGTTTATTATTTTTAGGAACGGCCCTTCTATTCCTATGCTTTCTAGCGTTTTTAATAGGAATGGGTGTTGTATTTTATCAAAGGCTTTTTCTGCATCTATTGAAATAATCATGTGATTTTTGTTGGTTTGCTTGTTGATGTTGTCAATTATGTGGATAGTTTTCCTAATATTGAATCAGCCCTGCATCCCTGGTATAAATCCTACTTGATCATGGTGAATGATTCTTCTGATCACTTGCTGGAGTCTTTTTGCTAGTATCCTATTTAAGATTTTTGCATCTATATTCATTAGGGAGATTGGTCTATAATTTTCTTTCTCTTTTTTTGACCTGCCTGGCTTTGGAATCAGTACCATGTTTGTGTCATAAAAAGAGTTTGATAGAATTCCGTCTTTGCTTATTATGTCAAATAGTTTGTATAGTATTGGTATTAACTGTTCTCTGAATGTTTGATAGAATTCACTGGTGAATCCATCAGGCCCTGGGGATTTTTTCTTAGGAAGTTCTTTGATGGCCTGTTGGATTTCTTTTTCTGATATGGAATTATTTAAGAAATCTATATCTTCTTCTGTTAGTCTAGGCAATTTATATTTTTGTAAATATTCATCCATATCACCTAGGTTGTTATATTTATTGCCATATAGTTGGGCAAAGTAGTTTTTAATGATTGCCTTAATTTCCTCTTCATTGGAGGTGAGGTCCCCCTTTTCATCCTTGATGCTGTTAATTTGCCTTTCTTCTTTCCTTTTTTAAATTAGATCAACCAGTACTTTGTCTATTTTGTCTGGTTTTTTTCAAAGTACCAGCTTCTAGTTTTGTTTATTAGTGCAATAGTTCTATCACTTTTGATTTTATTAATTTCTCCCTTAATTTTTAGGCTCTCCAATTTGGTTTTCTTCTGGGTTTTTTTAATTTGTTTGTTTTCAAGTTTTTTGATTTGCATTTCCAATTCATTGATCTCTGCCCTCCCTAATTTGTTTATATATGCACTCATGGATATAAATTTTCCTCTAAGTACTGCTTTGGCTGTATCCCATAAGGTTTGAAAGGATGTGTCACCATTGTCATTTTCCTCAACAAAATTATTAATTTTTTCTATGATTCTTCTCTAACTAACTGATTTTGGAGTATCATATTATTTAATTTCCAATTAATTTTTTATTTGGCTCTCCATGTACCCATACTGATCAATATTTTATTGCTTTATGATCTGAAAATGTTGCATTTGTTATTTCTGCTTTTCTGCATTTGAGTGCCATGTTTCTGTGACCTAGTGTATGATCTATTTTTGTGAAAGTGCGATATGGTGCTGAGAAGAAGGTGTATTCCTTTTTGTCCCTATTTATTTTTCTCCATATGTCTATTAACTCTAATTTTTCTAAAATTTCTTTCACTTCTTTTACCTCTTTCTTATCTATTTTTTGGTTTGATTTATCTAAATTTGATAGTGGTTGGTTCAAGTCTCCCACTAATATGGTTTTACTGTCTATTTCTTCCTTCAATTCTCCTAGTTTCTCCATTAGAAATTTGGGTGCTATATTATTTGGTGCATACATGTTGATTAGTGATATTTCCTCATTATCTAAAGTCCCTTTTAACAAAATATAAATACCTTCCCTATCCCTTTTGATCAGGTCTATTTTTGCTTTGGCTTTATCAGATATCATGATTGCCACTCCTGCCTTCTTTCTATCAGTTGAGGCCCAAAAGTTCTTACTCCATCCTTTAATTCTAACCTTGTGAGTATCAACCCGCCTCATATGTGTTTCTTGAAGACAACATATGGTAGAGTTTTGGGTTCTAATCCAATCTGCTATTTGTCTACATTTTATGGGTGAGTTCATCCCATTCACGTTCAAAGTTATGATTGTCACTTATGGATTCCCTGGCATTTTGATATCTTCCCCTAGTTCTGACCTTTCTTCCCTAGCTATATCCTTTTGAACCAGTGATTTACTTTTGGTCAGTTCCCCTAGTCCCCTCCCTTGGTATGCTTCCCTTTCTAGCCCCTCCCTTTTTATGCTCCCTTCCCCTCCCCCTCTTCTTCCCTCCCTTTTTATACTCCCTCCCACCTCCACCTCCTTAATTTCCCTTTCTTTCTTACCCTGTTGGATATGATAGAATTCAGGATCCCACTGGATCTAGATGTTCTTCCCTCTCAGAGTTGATTTCACTGAGATTAAGGTTTAAGTAATACCACTTCATGCTCTCTTCCTCTCCTCATATGAGAGATCTTCCCCTCCCCTTCCCATGTGTATCTTTGTATGGGAAAGATTATTCTATTTAGTCACTACCCTATTTCTTGAAGTAAATCTTAGTATTGTCAATGCTTCCCCCCTCCCTCTTCCTTTCTTTGCCCCCCCTTTCACCAAATCTTCTCGATGCCCCAATCATTCCCTATACATGACTCTTCTAACTACTCTTATTGTGCATACAATTTTTGAGAGTTACATAATACAGTTTCCCCACATATTAATATATATAATTTGATGTAAATGTAGTCCTTATAAAAGAGAGTTTGACTTAAGAAAAAGATAAGATTTATCTCCTTTTCCCTTTCTTTCATATTTACCCTTTTCATGTTTCTCTTGCTTTCTGTGCTTGCATATCAAATTTTCCACTAAGTTCTGGTCTTTTCTTAGCAAATGCTTGGAAATCTTCTATTTTGTTGAATGCCCATGCTTTCCCCTGGAAGTATATAGTCAGTTTGGCTGGGTAGTTGATTCTTGGTTGGAGACCCAGCTCTCTTGCCTTTTTAAATATCATGTTCCATGCTTTGCGTTCTCTTAGTGTGTTAGCCGCTAAGTCATGTGTGATCCTTATGGGAGCCCCCCTATATCTGAAGCTCCTCTTCTTGGCTTCTTATAGAATTTTCTCCTTTTCTTAGAAGTTCTTGAATTTGGTGATTACATTCCTGGGGGTTGTCTTTTAGGGATTTAGTATAGAGGGTGTTCTATGAACCCTTTCTAATTCTATTTTGCCCCCTTGCTCCAGAACATGTGGGCAATGTTCTTCTATAATCTCCTGTAGTATAGCATTGAGGTTTTTGTTTATCTCTGGTTTTTCGGGCAGACCAATAATTCTTACATTGTCTCTTCTTTCTCTGCTTTCCAGGTCTTTGACCTTTTCAGTGAGATATTTTGTGTTTTCTTCTAATTCATTAATTTTTTGGCTTTGCTTTATTATTTCTTGCTGTTTTGCATGCTCACTGTCTTCCAGTTGCTTAATTCTGGTCGTTAGGGACTGGTTTTGCTTTTCAGCTTTGTCTGCCCTTCTATTAGATGCTTCCAGCTCTTTCTCCAATTGTGAAGTCTTGTCTATCAGACTGCTGATCTCTTTCTCCCATTTTTCTTTCCTGAAGGTTTCCATTTTTGTGGTAAGCTCCAATTTGTGTTCTTCCAGAGCTTGTAGATAATTTCCATTTTGGGAGGCATGTTTTGATTTGTTTGGGTTTCATCCTCTTTCTCTTCTTTTCCTAGGGTACTCCCACCATAAAAGTTTTCAATAGTCACCTTTTTCCCTTTCTTCCTTGAGGCTTGATTTTGGGCCATGTGAGCCATCCCTTTGGTGGTTTTATTCCCTTTTCCTTTTTGGTCTGGAGTCTGGGTGATATGGGCAGGTTTTCTGTGAATTTAGGTTGCTTCAGACAAGTTCTTCCAAGCCTCCGAGGTTTTTTAGAGAGCAGGCCGCTGTGCTCAGCGTGGCCGCAACTTTGCTCAGCACAACCGCCCCTGTGTTCCGCGCAGCCGTCTCTTTGATCAGTGCAGTATTCTCCCGTGAAACCGCCCTGAGAGGTCGTTTCCTTGGAGTCTTTAGATCCCAAGGACCCTGGTGTGCCCCCCCACCCCCCCCGACAGAGCTGTTCCTCACTCACTCGCTATCCCAGTGAGAGCTCTGATAACTTACTCTGGTTTGGTGGGGAGTTTGGGGGAGGAAGGGTGGCTCAGTTCACATTTTTGTGCAAGCTTTTCTTCCTCCTTATAGTGTGGAAATGTTCAAGCCTCACATACCTTCATTTCTGTGGGGTACTGGAGAGTCCCTCAATTCTTCAAAAGGTTATTTTTATGCTCTTTTGAGGTAGTCTATTTCGTTCAGTGCCGGGGAGAGGAAGCGATTCGCATCTAGATTGCAGCCATGTTAATCTGGAAATCTCCACAATGTTGATTCTAAGATGGAAGGTAAGGGATTTAACAAACCCCAATAGGTCAAAACTTCCATGCTAATCAGATCTGAGATTGGACCTAAAAATGGTTATTGTATTTTCATTTTAGATGAGAGAGAAGATATGATTTTAAAGATGCTTTGCATATATGTGTAGATTATATTGATAAAAATGTTATGTAGATGAGAATATACTTACGTCAGTTGGTAGTGTTTGATATGCTTTAATATATTTTTTGTTATCAATAAAGCCCATGGTTTTTCTAAGATTTTGGCAACTGTCTCTCCTTTAAGTAATGACTGCTCCCTTAGCATTCTCATAATTATATTTGACATTTTCATTCAACTCCCTTTTATTCTCATCCACATGCATTTTCCATTTTTGCTCTCTTTAGTGCCATTTCTATCTAGCCTAAAAATATACCAGCACATGTGTTATGTGTTATACTATCCTTGTTGAATGAAACAAAAATAAGCCAAGAAAATATTTTCAAATTTTTTTATTTTCTTTGTTTTTTTTTCTTTTTACCTTTTTTTTTTTAATTCAGTAAATGCCTTCAGGATGACTTCTTTTGTTTAGATCATTCATCAAATTCTACAAAATGGTTTTATATTCCACTTTTATATCTTATGAGGTGATAATGCTCATGATCTTCCATCATTCTTCTCATGAGATTGGGGGGAGTATTTATTTGTTTTTTGTATTCATTTTAAAAAAAATATTGAGGGAGAAGTGACAAGATGGTGGACAGAACCATCTAATCTTTATCAAATTACCCTCTAAACAACTACAATATAATGCCTCAAATGAATTCTGGAGCAACATAACCCACAAAAAGTTGGGATGAATTAATTTTTCACTCCAAAACTACTTAGAAGACTGACATGAAAGATCTATTGCACTGAGATGGAAGTAAAGCACAAAGCAGCATGCCAAAATAGGCCTCAATTCAACAACATGCCTTGTGGACCATTTAATCAGAAGCAAAGGTTTCCACAGCTCTTAGTTACAGAAAGTAAGGTGGGGGTGGGGGGAGCGGAAGTGGGTGAGAGGATCAGACAACTATTCAGAGGAAGATTTCTAGGTTCCTTTTGCTGGTTCTGAGTGCAAGACTCTTGATATGATGCCCATTCACAGATCTAGATTGCAATCCTGGGTTATGGTCTCAGGGTGAGGAGGAACACTTAGCACATTCCAAGATGGAAAACAGTGTTTGTGGTTGTTCACAGTACAGGAGAGTTTTAAACACCCCTCTCCTTATATCATATCATCTTAGAACTAAAAACTTATAGATCTCCTAGCTAGCTGTGAAGACAGCTTCTCAAAGTATCTGAAGCTTGGAATAGTGCTCCCTTCACCACAAGAACAGAGTGCCCACTTGTAACAGTTTTTTGAGTCAAAAGAAAAGAGGTGGAGTCAAGATGGCTGCTTAGAATTAGTGAAAGTTCAGTCCTCTCTGAAAATCCTTCCACACCAATCAAAAACAAAGTGCATTGAGGAGACAGAAAACCAAGTTTAACAAGAGGACAGAGCCAGGGACCCTCCTGCTTGATTAAACTTAAAAGTTACACAGAAAAGGCTGAATTCTCAGCTTTAGGAAAAGGAAGGCCCAAGGACCCCTCCCTCACCTACTGTGTTGATACTCTGGCCTGTCTCTAGGATCTGGGTTGAGGGCTCCAGCTTGCAGGGAGTGCCTTCCTACAGGGCTCAGGGCTCAGACCACAGTCATAAGGGAGGCACCCAGAGGAGAGAAATAGAAAGGAGGGCAACCTGATCACATCCTCTGGCCACCACTCTCCATCTTGGGATTCCTCTTCTCAAGACTCAACACAGTCTATCAATAGGGCAGATAAGAAGCCTTTAGAGGGCATGGAAGCTCAATCTTCCACACCCCTCCCCTAGGGACTGCCCTGTGAGCCACACCTGACTAAGATCCCAAGGAGAAGACTATGACTGTGATAGAGTACCTTACTACCAGATTCAGGGTTCTGACTGGGCAGTTGGCAGAGAGGTGTCAGGCAGAAAGGAAAAGAAATGAGGATGAGGGTAACTCCCTTCAGCCTCTATACCTTCTCCTATACCTTCAGCTTCTGCTGCCAGCTGGTGCAGATCTGACCTCAGGGCTCATTAATACTCCATCAGCCTAATCTAGTCAATCAGCAGATCAGAGAAGAAGCCCCTTCAGGACAGAATAGCCTGAACCCACAGATCCAGCAAATACACAGAGTAAGATCACAGCTAAGGGAATGGGGAAGGAAAAGAATTTGAGTAAATAACAGAAAAATAAAAAAGAAATTACAATCTACAACTTCTATCCAGATAATGAACAAAGAACAAATGCAATAGAGGAGGACCAAGGAACACCAGAGAATTTGACATAGACACTGAAGAACTTGTATTGATTTAGAATGTTGAATAATTTTAATTTTTACAAACTCAAAATACAATTTATAAAACAATTAAGAGAGGCTGAAGACAATTGGGAAAAGAACTTTAAAAAAGCAAAATAACTCATCTAGAAACAGAGGCACATGAATTAAAACAAGAAAATAGTAACTTGAAAGCCAGAAGTGACCAGCTTGAAAACAAGGCAAAGAAAGTGAAAGATGGCGTACAAAGAAAAACAGACCTGAAGGAGAAGATTGACCAAAAAGCCACGGATGCAATTCAGTCTTTAAAAATTAGAATCTAACAACTAGAAGCAAATAACTTCACAAGGCAGAAAAAGTCTATAAAACAAAATCGAAAGAATGAGAAATTTGAGGATAATATGAAACACCTCATTGATAAAATTACAGACCTGGAAAATAGATCCAGAAGAGATCATTTAAGAATTATTAGGCTACTGGAAAATCATGACAAAAGAAAAATCCTGGATATCATTCTAAAGGAAATTATCCAAGAAACATGCCCCAACATTCTTGAACAAGAGGAAAAAGTAGAAAATGAAAGAATCTACAGATCACCTACTTCATTTAATCCCCAATTGATAACACTCAGGAAGGTTATAGCCAAATTCAAGAACTACCCGACCAAGCTGAGAAGAAGAAGCCATTCAGATATCATGGAACCACAGTTAGGATAACACTGGACCTGGCTGCATCCACACTGAAGGACTGGAAGGCATGTAATATGATATTCTGGAAAGCAAGGGAACTGGGTCTACAACCAAAAATCAGCTACCCAGGAAAATTGACTATATTCTTGTAGGGGAAAGTATGGTCATTTAATCAAATAGAAGACTTGAAGCATTCAAAAAGAAAAGACTTGACTTAAACAGAAAATTTGATGCCCAAACACAGAACTCAAGGGAATCACCAAAAGCTAATTAAGAAAGGGGAAAAAAGCAAACAAACAAGAAACTTTTTTTAAGGGACCCAATAAGTTCAAATGATTTGTATTCTTATAAGAAAAGATATTGGTGACTCTTAAAAATTGCTGTTATCATCAGGGTAACTAGAAGAAACATACTTAGAAGGAACAGTGACAAATTATATAGGATGATATATATATATATATATATATATATATGTGTGTGTGTGTGTGTGTGTGTATAAACATAAACTAAAGGTATAAAAAGATAATACTAAGAAATGGGAAAGTAAAATAAAATGGGATAATTTTATATTTCATAAGCACATGGGAGAGTAGTGGAGAAGACAAATACAATGGAAGGGTGAAAGAGGTTGAAGACAGACTCCAAAGTAATTTTAATCATTACAGTGGGAAGGGCGAAAAGATTCAAATGGAAGGAAAACCTCCAACTCCAAATTCAATCATCATCATCATCATCAACAACAACAACAACAACAACAACAACATAATCATCAACATCAATATTATCAACAATAACAAAATCATCAATATCAACATCATTAAGAATATCAAAAATATCATCATTATCATCAACATTATCATCATCATCATCATCATCATCTTCAATGACATCAACATCTAACTATCCATCTTTTCTAGTGAGGAAAGATTTTTGCTGGATAGTCTAACCTAATAGCATACTATGCAGAGTACTGAATGCGGTCCAAAAGACCTAAACCCTAGGTTTGAGTGCCACTATGTGTCCTTTGGGGGTAAAAAAAATCGTCTTTTTTCTCGACTAGGAGCCAGTACTTTGAATAAACAAATAAAATAGATAAAGTACTGGTTAATCTAATAAAAATTAAAGAAGAGAATCAAATTAACAGTATCAAAGATGAAAAGGGTGACCTCACCTCCAATGAAGAGGAAATTAAGGTAATTATTAAGAACTATTTTGCCCAACTATATAACAATAAATATGACAATCTAAGTGAAATGGATGAATATCTGCAAAAACAATAATTCCCTAGATTAACAAAAGAGGAAATAGAATACTTAAACAATCCCATCTCAGAAAAAGAAATTGAACAAGTCATCAAGGAACTCCCTAAGAAAAAAATTGAGATAATTGTTGGCTCCAGTTTAGGTCAGCTTTTTGGGAAGATGGTAGGTTCACAGTGATAGAGCCATAGTATCACACTATCTACCCCAGGGAGAAATCACCTGAGTCAGACCAATAGACCTTTATACCCATCTCTTTTCTATGCCCTTGTATTGGATCCATGATCCTTTCCAGTGTTAAGGTACATAAATCCAGATCCTGAACAGGCAAATATATATAATTGCAACCGTATTCCTGCTCAGTGGTAAGAAAAATAGAGCTACAGGTCAACTTTTATTTTGAACCCTTGGTTCAAATCCCTTAATCCATGTTCTCATTCTGAGATAAGAGAAAGTGAATTATAGAACTATGCTTGTTCTTCAGTCCCTAACCTGCTCACTTTTCTATGAGTTAAATTCACAAATTTGAGCTGGAAAAATGTCACTATGGTTTTTCCTTGGATCTCCTGACCACTACTCAATCTGTCACTCTTTCTCAAAATTTTTGGAGCAGTGTAGGATAGATCTGGGCTATACTGCTTCACTCTACTCTACTTCTTTGCCAGACTCCCTTATTTTGCTTTTGACTGATTCAGTCAATTTGGGAATTCTGTGATTAATTGAAAGTGGGAGTGAACCTTCACCCTCATGATAGAAAAAAATGAAAAAAATCTGCCAATCAGTTGAGGAGAAGGGTTGAACTAATTTTGATGTACAAATTTAATATAATTACATTCCATTACATACTTCTCTAGCAAAAAATCATGTGAAATCCAAAGAAAATTGGGAAGACTTTCATAAATTTGGTTTACCTAAAAATAAATTTAGAAGCATAAACAATGAGGCCAGGAAGGGAACTTAGAATCACAGAATCTCAGAGTGGCAATGTACCTCATGTGCCATCTATTTCAATACAGACTTGAATAATTATCTTTTCTACAATAAATACAACAAATTAATAATTTGCCTTTACTTTGCAAGCCTCAATTAAAGGTATATTAAAGGAAGGGCATTCCATATTGAAATACTTCTAATAATTATGATGCTTTTGCTTATATCAAGTCTAAATTCATGGAGCAGCTAAGTGGCTCAGTGGATTGAAAATTAGGCCTAGAGACAGGTCTTGAATTAAAATCTGACCTCAGACATTTCCTAAATATGTGATCTTGGGCAAGTCACTTAGCCCCAGTTGCCTAGTCCTGACTACTCTTCTGCCTTGGAACCAATATTAGTATTAATTTTAAGAGAGAAATAATTGTTTTTAAAAGTATCTAAATTCACCTCTTTATAAGTTTGACTCAATGTGTAAAATTCTGCTATCTTAGATAAAATGGAACAAGTATCATCCATTGTACATGAGTCAAGATTTGCAAATACTTAAAGCTATCATTTCTCCTCTTCCTATTTCTATTTAGATTCCTAAAATCTTCCAATTTCTTTTAATTGATCATCACATGGCAGGAGAGAGAGACAGAGACACAGAGAAAGAGATACACACAGAGAGATACTGAGGCTGGTAGTGACAGAGAAACAAAGAACATAGAGAGAAAAAGAGAAACCGAGACAGAGAAGGAAGGAGACAAATAGAAATGAGACCGGTAGGCAGGTAGACAGAGACAAAGGAAGAGAAAAAGAATTTTATGGGCTTACTGGGTGACAAATACTGTGCTAAGTGCTGGGGATATAATATAAGCAAGCAAGAAAAAATCCCTATCCTCAAAGATCTTGTATTCTAATGATCAAAGGCAATATCTAGAAAGGTGGTATGGAATACTGGGCAGAAAGGTATGGTGATGGTCAAGCAGAGGCATGGGGGTCTGGTTGCTGGCAAGGTAAAAGCTTGCCTATGTGAGCTTAGCTTTTCATAGGTGTAATCCAAGTTGTCACTAGGGGTAGAAAAAGGAATATAGGCAATAGGATATAAATATATCAAAGAAAGGAGATTAATAGTCATGTGGTCTCCCTGAGACACTATAGATTCCTACTATCCTTCTGAAAAAGTGGCTCTTAAACTGAACATAGTACTATAATATGGTCTGAGCAGAAAAAAGTGCATCAAGACTATCACCTCACTAGTCCCAGAAAGGATACCTCTCTTAGTGAATCCTAATTTCCCAAAATCTCGGGCCATTATGTTATAGTCATGAGCCATACAGCGAATATAATATGCTAAAAGTCCTAGATCTTTTTAAATTATTTAATTTGAGCTATTTATTTACTAGATGAAACAAATATGACCTAGAGTGGTTTAGTAGGATCATTCTGCCAGTTACTGACAAAACTGGGATCAAAACTGGGGCTCCCACCTCTTGGTTAGATATTCTTTCTACTATATCTTATTATCTAACATATCAGTTGTTTTTTAAATGAAATTATTTTGCTTATGATGTTAAGATAATTGCTATTGATCTATTAGATATTGATGTTCATCATGAGAAATATTATTTATATATAAACATATATATGTATATTCCCAAATTTCCAGTCATGAAATCATAATGAAATGACTATCATTGCTCTTGGAAAAGGTTCATTCAACTACTCCCCTACAACCCTACAACCTGTAACTTGCTGGTCCAAATTTTTGTTCGCTGGTCTCCACTCTCCTATTTGTAGTGTTCCCCACTTTGGATTATAAGATCTTCAAAGGAAGTGACTGTGTTTACTTTTGTATTTGATTTTCAGTTTTTAGCACATTGCTTGGCATGAAGTAGTGGTTAAATAATTTTTTTTTCATTCATTCATCCATCCATTGAGTCTGCTTTGAGTTTCGCTGATTTTCAAAGTTTGGCTGTCTAGATAGTAAGTTTTCTTAAGGTGAGACAAACTTACAAATGCATCATAAGCCTTTTTATAACTAGTTAGCTAGCTCAGATGTCTGAATATCATGACATCAGAAGCTATATCCTTTGACAATGTTAGGTCAAATACATACCATTGTTACTGTTACAAAACATACATATATGTGTATGTATTATATAAATCTATATATTTCTCACAGTATTAAAAATATCATCTACATTTTACAAATAAAGAAACTGAGACCCAGAGGAGTCAAATTATTTATCTAATGTCACATAGCTGATAAAATCCCTGATCCAGTTCTCATCCCCATGTTGTCTGACTCTAAATTCATTACTCTTTCCATCACATCATGCTGCCTTGCAGGCATATGTGGGAACTTATATTTTGTAAATAAAAGGTTGGAAAGCATATGTGAGCATATGTCAAAAAGAATTTTAAAAGAATCGAGAAATCCGTGAGTTTCTGAGATTTGAAGTACCAAGAGCATGCTAAAATAATAATCATCAACAAATGAAGTCAAAAGACATTTACTGGTTGCCAACTATGTGTTTAAAAGCCTTATTAATCTATACTCCAGACAGATGTACATATGGCTTGCTCCAGATGTGGCACCAATTCAGTTCAATAAGCATGGATTATCAATCTTGCTCTTTTATAGTGGAAGGACCCAGAAAATTGACATGTTCATTCTTTCTTTGATGACCTTTCAGGTAACCCTACAGTCCTGCCACCTCTCCGAACCACAGTTTGTTGGCCAATGATACATAACTCTTAATAACTTTCTATCATCAAGGGAAAATGGAGAATAACTAATACATATTGAACCTTCCATATCTGCTTGGCCCCAGGCAAAACAAGGTCTCCCATACCATCTGGCCATTTACCCTGACATCTTATCATCTGCACTACTGCCACATATGCCTTCCCCTCCTTACAATCTCCCTCATTCTCAAATCCTTTTTACTTCATCCATAGAATATGAACCCAATTAACTGTATTATGGTTCCATTTCCCATCTTTGTGACTCTCCATGCATAAATTACCTAACCTGCCTACTGTATGTGTATAAACACTATTTCCTCCTGTCAGAACATAAGTTCCTTAAGGCCAGTCACTAACTTTTGTATTTGTAGCTCTAGTATTAAATATGGTGCCTACTATAGAGTAAATCAGAATTAAATAACTCTTTTCATTTGTTCATTCCTATATGCTAGCATTTGTCTAGTTATGTTTAAACCAAGTTCCATTGATATTACTATTAGTCTATATCATCAGATATTAGTTTCAAATGTTCTATAGCATTTGACACAACCCCTTCTCGATACTCTTTGTCATATATTTGTGTGCTTTAAAGAGCCATGAAGTTCAACACAACTAAAATATTTAAGTTATAATTTATTTGAAGTGCTTTTAGAGAGATATAGATAGATAGATAGATAGATAGAAAGATAGATAGATAGATAGATAGATAGACAGATAGATAGATAGACAGATAAATCATATTAAACATTATGTGACAGGCACTGTGCCAAATGTGAGAAATACAAATAAAAGAAAGCAAGACAGTCTCTCCTATTGAAGTCAGACACTTAAATTCAAATCCAGTCTCAGATATTTACTGACTTTGAGACCCTGGAGAAATCATCAACCTCTGTTGACCTTAATTTTCTCTCCTGTAAAAAAGAGATAATATTAACTCCTCCATCCTGGGCTGTTGTAAGGATCAAATGTGATAGCATTTGTAAAGTTCTTGGCAAATTTTAAAATGCTCTATATTTTCTAGCGATGATGATGATGATGATGATGATAATTTATGTCTGTGGTATATTTATAAGTACCTGAAATTATAGAAGGAGCATCTAGGTGGCATAGTGGATAAAGAATAAACCCTGGAATCAGGAGGACCTGAGTTTGAATCTGGCCTGAGAAACTTACAAGTTATAAACTGTGGGCAAGTCATTTAATCCTGTTTGCCTTAGTTTCCTTGTCCATAAAATGAGCCGAAGAAAGAAATGGCAAACCACTCCAGTATCTTGTCAAGAAAAACCCAAATTGGTTCTTAAAGAGTTGACTATGACTGAACAAAAATTAAAGAATGTCAGAGCTGCAAAAGATCTTATAGGTCATTTAATGCAGTCCTTTTTCCCATTAGTTATGGAAACTAAAGGAAATAAAGGCTAAATTAATGGCAGAACTGAGCCAAGAACTCAACTTTCAACTCAGCAATGGTTCAGTACTCTTTTCATGATACCTCAGCTTAACCATTCTCTCTAAATTGCATCAAACTGAAGGGAGCCATTGAAAAATGACAGGGTTATCTGAGGAGTTAGCACCAGTTCTAGTTCATTACCAGTCATATGGCTTTCCACTTCTGCCCTACAGTGAACTAGAAAAGGTCTCATTTGATTTTTGAGATGAAGGTAGTATTTTAAAATAAAAAAATAACCTTACCTTACTGTTTTAAAATCAATATTATGTATTGGTTCTAAGGCAGAAGAGTATATAGAGCTAGGCAATGGGGGTCAAGTGACTTGACTAGGGTCACATAGCTAGGAAATATCTTAGGCCAGATTTGAACCCATAGTGAAACCCACCATTCTAGGGACAAAGTGATAAATCATACAATGAGGAAATAAATTTAGCATAAATATTTTCACCAGGTGATAGTTTCAACATGTTCTGGACATTATGAAGGGATTAGGAGGATCAATCTTGAGCTGTGATACTCAAACTTTTTTATATTATTATTATTATTACAATTAAAAATATTTAATACTCCCACCAAGATCTTTTTGTTTATATAGATTGTATGTTTGTATGTATTTATCTATCTGCCTATCTATCCTTCTATTTATCCTTCTATCTATCTATCTATCTATCTCTAATGATAAACCTATCTATCACTATCATTAATCTCTCTATCTATACTTATATTGAAAATTCAAACATCTTTTCATTATGAAGATAGTTTTGACCTCACAGACCCCTTGAAAGGATAACAGGAATTCTGAGGGTCCTTGAACCACTTTTTTTTCAGAACCATTGATCTGGAGGAATAATATAATCATAGAATGAACTTTAGCAATAATAGCCCCAAAATATAGGCTCCAAAATGTAGAAACGACCTTAGAGATAAAAAAGACCTTCCTCTCACAGATGAATGCATATAAGATCCAGAAAAATGAAACAACTTGCCTAAGGTTACAAAGGTAACTAGAGGCTCATTTTGGTCCCTGGATTGCCAGACAAACTCTTTCCCTGATTCTCCATCCTCAATGGATGTTCAAGAGAAAAAGGTCCTTTTCCCCTTTGGATAGAAGGATTAGCATTTGGGGAAAACATCCAGTTTTGTATTGTTTTACTTTCTGATTTAATTTGTTTTTTCAGTTTTTGGTCATCTTAAAAAAAACTAACATAAAAAAGGATCATTTGGCATCTTGCTTTATTTATTTAATGCTGAAAGCTTTGCCAGGGTTAGCTTAATAGGCTGACAGCCATTTGAGCAGACTGTCTTGAAAATGCATATATCAAAATATAATATTTGAAGGATAACCTCAGAATATCTGAGTTGGAAAGAATAATAAAGAGTATCTAGTACAGTTCATGCCTGAAAAAAGAATCCCTTCTACATTATACCTGATGAGTAGTTCTATAGGTTTTACTTGAAAACTCAGGTTTTCATTACCTCTTGATAAAGTAACCCATCCCCATTTTGGATACTTCTACTTGTTAGAAAGTTTTCCCTTACTCAAGTCAAAAGTTGTATATTTGAAACTACCATTGTTTATAGTTTTTCCCACCTGGGGCCTAACAGAACAGGTCTAATCCCTCCTCTATGACAGCCCTTCAAATAATTGAGGGCTGCTATAGAGACAGGGAAGTTTGAGGCTGGCTGGAATAAAGAACATGAGTCAGAGGCTTTGTTGCTGGTAGAAATATATAATAAAGCTAAGAACAGAGGCCAAGAAGGTTGAAAGTCATGACTTTGCCATCTTTGTTTAGTTTGTGCTATTGCTCAACTTCATTTGATTAAAACCTTGTCAAAGAAAATTTTGGGAGCAAGTTGGACTTTGTCTCCTTTGATTAGAAAAAGTTACTGAGCATCCTGTCTGCCCCCAATACCAAACAAATTTGGAGAAGTACAGAATCATAAAGTGAGAGCTGGAAGGGACCATAGACACAATCAATCCAACCTCCACATTTTACTATTAAGGAAATAGAGGCACAGAAATTTTAAATGACTTACATGGTATCAAAGGAAATACATATCTAAGATAACATTTGGGGGGGTTGTCTTTTTTAAATTTTTATTTTAAAAATTAATTATTTACTTAGAATATTTTTCCAAGGTTACATGATTCATGATTTTTCCCACTCCTCTTCCCTCCCTGCTCCTGGACTTGAAAAGAAATTCCACTGGGTTATACATGTATCATTGTTCAAAACCCATTTCCATGTTATTCATATTTGCAGTAATCTTTTAACATTAAAACCCTAATCATATCCCCATTGAACCACATGATTGATCATATGTTTTTCTTCTGCATTTCTGGTTCCCACAGTTCTTTCTCTGAATGTGGATAGCATTTTTTTCTCATAAATTCCTCTGGATTATCTTGGATCATTGAATTGCTGCTAGTAGAAAAGTCCATTACATTTGATTTTGCTACAGTGTATCAGTCTCTGTGTATAAGGTTCTCCTGGTTCTGCTCCTTTCACTCTATATCACTTCCTAAAAGTCTTTCCAGTTCACATGGAATTCCTCCATTTATTTATTAATTTCAGCATAATAATATTCCATTACCAACAGATAACACAATTTGTTCAGCCATTTCCCAATTGATGGCCACCCCCTCATTTTCCAATTTTTTGCTACCACAAAGAGTGTGGCTATGAATACTTTTGTACAAATCTTTTCCCTTTTTATCTCTTTGGGGTGCAAAACCAGCAGTGGTATGGCTGGATCAAAGGACAGGCAGTCTCTTAAAATCCTTTGGGCATAATTCCAAATTTCCCTCCAGAATGGTTGGATCAATTCACAACTCCACCATCAATGCAGCAGTGTCCCAACTTGGGCAAATCCCCTCCAACATTTATTACTTTCCTTCACTGTCATATTAGCCAACCTGCTAGGTATGAGTTGGTACCTCAGAGTTGTTTTTATTTGCATTTCTCTATAAGAGATTTAGAACACTTTTTCATGTGCTTCCTGATAGTTTTGATTTCTTCATCTAAAAGCGGCCTATTCATGTCCCTTGACCATTTGTTGATTGGGGAATGGTTGACTTTTTGTAAATTGGACTTGGTTCCTTATATTTTTAGGAAATTAAACCTTTGTCAGAGAGTTTTGTTATAAAAATATTTTCCTTTTCTGTTGCTTTCATTCTAACATTGGTAGCACTGGTTTTGTTTGTACAAAACCTTTTTTAAATTTAATGTAATTAAAATAATTCATTTTATGCTTTGTATTGTTCTCTGTCTCTTGATTGGCCCCAAATTTCTTCATTTCCCACAGATGGAACAGGTATACTATTCTATATTCACCCAATTTATATATGATTTCATTCCCTATGTTTAAGTCATTTGCCCATTTTGAATTTATCTTGGAATAGGGTGTGAAATGTTGATCTAGACCTGATTTTCCCCCTACTTTTTTTTCCAATTTTCCCAGCAGGTTTTGTCAAAGATTGGGTTCTTGTTACCAAAGCTGGTATCTTTGGGTTTATCAAACATTAGCTTGCTGAGGTCATTTACCACAAGTCTATTCCATTGATCCACCTTTCTGTCTCTTAGCCAGTATCATATTATTTTGATGATCTGGTACTGCTAGGCCACCATCCTGTACCTTTTTTTGTCATTAGTTCCCATAATATTCTTGATCTTTTGTTCTTCCAAATGAATCTGGTTATAATTTTTCTAATCCTATTTAAAAGTTTTTTGGTAGTTTGATAGATATGACACTGAATAAGTAAATTGATTTAGGTAAGATTGTCATTAGGTAAGATGTCCTACACATGAGTAATTAATGTTTTTCCAATTGTTTAAATATAGTTTTATTTGTATGAAAAGTGTTTTGCATTTCTGTTTTTATAATTTCTGAGTTTGTCTTGGCAAATAGGGTCCCAAATATTTTCTATTGTCTATGGTGATTTTAAGTGGTGTTTAACTTTCTATATCCTGCTGCTGAGTTTTGTGGAAATATATGGAAATGCTGATGATTTGTGTGGGTTTATTTTGTATCTTGCAACTTTGCTAACATTGTTAATTATTTCTACTAGTATTTTAGTTGATTTTCTAGGCTTCTTTAAGTATACCATAATATCTTCTGCAAAGAGTGGTAGTTTAGTTTCCCCAACTGCCTACTTTAATTCCCTCAACCTTTTTTCTTCTCTAATTGGTACCACTAATGTTTCTAATACAATATTAAATAATAAAGGTGATAATAGGCATCCTTGCTTCACTCCTGATCTTATTGGGAAGGCTTCTAACTTGTACCCATTACAGATGATACTTGATGATGGTTTTAAATATATACTGTTTATTATTTTGGTGAAGGACCCTTTTATTCCTATACTTTCTAGGGTTTTTTTTTTTTAATAGGAATGGGTGTTGTATTTTGTTAGAGGCTTTTTCTGTATCTATTGAGATAATCATGTGATTTCTGTTAATTTGGTTATTGATATGGTCAATTGTGTGTATGATTTTCCTAACATTAAACCATCCTTGTATTCCTAGTATAAATTCCACCTGGTCATAGTGAACAATCCTTGTGATAACTTGCTGTAGTCTTTTAGTTAGTATTTTATTTAAGATTTTTGCATCTATGTTCATTAAGGAGATTGATCTGTAATTTTCTTTCTCTGTTTTTGGTCTGCCTGGCTTGGGAATCAGTACAATATTTGTGTCATTAAAAAGAATTTGGTAAAACTCCTTCTTTGCTTATTTTGTCAAATAATTTGTATAGTATTGAGATTAGTTGTTCTTTAAATGTTTGATAGAATTCACTTGTAAATCAATCACGATCTGGGAATTTTTCTTAGGAATTTCCTTGATGGCTTATTCAATTTCTTTTTCTGAGATGGGATTATTTAAGTATTCTATTTCCTCTTTTGTTAATTTAGGCAATTTATATTTTTGTAAATATTCACCCATTTCACCTACATTTTCATGTTTATTGCCATATAATTGAGCAAAATAGTTCTTAATAATTACCTTAATTTCCTCTTCATTAGAGGTGAGGTCATCCTTTTCATCTTTGATATTGTTAACTTGATTCTCTTCTTTTTTCACTAGATTAAACAGTACTTTATTTTATTTGTTTTTTCAAAGTATCAGGTCTAAGTCTTATTTATTAGTTCAATTGTTCTTTTACTTTCAATTTTATTAATTTCTCCTTTAATTTTTAGGATTTCCAATTTAGTTTTTATCTGGGGATTTTTAATTTGTTTTTTTTTTCTTATTTTTAAGTTGCGAGCCCAATTCATTGACCTCCTCTGTCTCTATTTTGTTCGTATAGGCACTCAAAGGTATAAATTTTCTCCTTAGTACTGCTTTGGCTATATCCCATAGATTTTCATATGTTTTCTCCTCTTTATCATCCTCTTCAATGAAGTTCTTAATTTTTTCTGTTATTGGATTTTTGACCTATTAATTTTGAAGAATTAGATTATTTAGTTTCTAATTAATTTTAGATTTGCCTTTTCATGGACCATTTTAATTATAATTTTACTACATTGTGATCTGAAAATGTTGCATTTATAATTTCTTTTTTCTACATTTGTTTGCAATATTTTTATGCCCTAGTAAATGGTTGATCTTTGTATATGTACCATTTACAGCTCAGAAGGTATATTCAGTTTTATTCCTGTTCAATTTTCTCTAGATATCTATTAACTCTAATTTTTCTAGCATTTCATTCATTTCCCTTACTTCTTTCTTATTTATTTTTTGGTCCAATTTATCTAGTTCTGAAAGAGGAAGCTTAAGGTCCTCCACTACTTTGGTCTTATTATCTATTTCCTCCTTAAACTAATTTAATTTTTCTTTTAGAAATCTAGATGTGATGCCATTTGGTGAATAAATGTTTAGTAATGATATTACTTCATTGTTTAGAGTACTATTTAATAAAATGTGATTTCCTTCATTATCTCTTTTACTGATACAAAATTTGAAATCTAATCTTCCTAATGTTTGAAGTTCATCACTGTGCCTCTGACTTCTGGCTCTCATCTTCAATTAGGACTAAGAAGGATTTACAATGAATTTTCTAACCCTAAATCAGACAGTGACACAGTGGAGAGAGTGTTGGCCCTGAGGTCAAGAAGTGTCATCTTTCTAAGTTCAAATCTGGTCTCTGATTCTTCTAGTTAATAAACCCTGAGTAAGTCACTTAACTCTGTGTGCCTCAGTTCCTAATCTGTAAATTGAACTGGAAAAGGCAAAGAAAAACCACTATAGTCAAATAAACCACCAAAAGTTGGACTTGACTAAAAATGACAGAACAACAACTAAAAGTCAGGTAGTTGTCGTGTACAATGGATTTGAACCAATGCTAGAAATAGGCTATCACAAGGCTTAATCTAAACCTGGAATTCTCTCAGTAGCTTATTTCCAGGTGTCCATAGCTAGGTCTTATGGTATATAGCTTCACTGGCTAAACTCTATTCTATCAGCCAGCTTTTGTCATGGAGTCCCTGACTGATTTACTGCTTTCCAGACACTGGACCTGAGCAGATAGGAGCTGAGAAGATGAGCAGATGGCTTTGAAGAAATTAAGTACAGAAGTAGGCACTTCAAATACAAAGGTGAAACCAAAAGTCCCTTTCTTCAAGAAACATTCTTTCCACTTGGATAGGAGGACTACATTTACTTAAATAAGCAAATAGCAAATGTATACAAAGTAATGCAAAGCAACTTGGAATCATAAAGAGCATAAGTCAATAAGGAACTCAAGAAAGAACATATGTAAGGAAATATAAAAACCATTTTGAAGGAAGAAAGGATAGAGGCAGAGTTGAGTATGGAGTATATTCTTTACACAACAAACAATCTGTTCAAATACATAGGAACAGGAGAGGTCAAGATGTGAATGGGGAAACAGCAAATAGTCTATGATTCCTGGTCATCTTATTTTCTCTCTCAGAGAAAATGGAATGGAATTATATCTTATATAAGATATAAGCCTAGAAAGGTAAGTACAAATCAGAAGTTGGAGACTGTTAAATGCCAGGAAATGACCTGTTCAGGCCAGTGTTTTAAAAGTTTCAGTCTGGCAGTTGTGTGAAGGATAGATTACAGAGAGGAAAGACTGATGGAATAAAGGAATAATTAAGAAGCTATTGTGATAGTAATACAAGAGGTGATGAGGATTTGAATTAGATGAGAGGTTTTCAGGATAAGACAGCTAAATCACAAGAAATTAATAGTAATATCCTCTTTCCTTTGACTCTCTAAATACATACTTACATACACATATATAAAATATACGTATATATACACACATAAATAATGATTTATGTTATATTATAATTGTATTATCCTTTTCACTCTTGTTGAGTCATTTCAGATATGTTCAACACTTTATGACTCCATTTGGGGTTTTCTTTGCAAAGATACTGGAGCAGTTTGCCATTTCCTTCTCTAACTCATTTAGAGATGAGGAAAATGAGGCAAACAGCATTAAGTGACTTGCCCATGGTCACATGGCTAGTAAGTGTCTGAGACTGTATTTGAACTCAGGAAGATGAGTTTTCCTATCTCCAGGCCCAGCACTTTTTCCATTGTAACACCTATCTGAATTATTCTTTGGCTTAAATTAATTTGTTTTTTAACTATATACCATGTCATTCTTGACTTGCATCCCATTCCCATTTCTTCCTAAAATCATTAAATATATATGTATGTATATTACAAAATTATACATATATATAATATCCTTAGAAAAATAATGATCATAGCATATATTAGTTTACTTAAGTATATAATATACATGTATACATATATGTATATTTAACAATTTCAAGAAGAAATGGAGGATGGTGGATAAGTCAGGAATGGCATGGTGTAAAGTTGGAAAACAAATGAGGTAAGCCAGAGGATAATTAATTTTCAATTTCTTTGGCATTTCAATATTCCTCATGCATAGATCTAATTATCTCAACTCTTCTACTCTAAAGTCAGAAAGACTTCCAACTTGCCATGTTATCTGCTAAACAAAGTCTAAATTCCTTAGCAAGGCATTGATGGCCCTCTATAACCTGACATTATCTTCTGCTTATAACATTATCTTTTATTAACTACACAAATTCTCCCCTCTCTCCCAATGGCCTATACTTCAGCCATGGCCGATTATTAAATGTCTTTAGTGCACTCCCTTCCCCTATATTTTTTACCTTTGACCTTTGATTAATTTCATTTGTCCCCTTTGCCTAAAATGACCTCCACTCCTTTGTTTCACCTGTTAAATTCCCACTTAGCCTTTAAAGTCCATTTCTAATGCTCTCTCTATTGGGATGCTGCCCCACATCCCCCCAGAGAGGGGGATTATTTTTATCTTAGATTTCACAAAGCACTTTGTACCTCTAGAGTGTACTTTTTATGTCCTACTAGTATTTTACATCTCAATGAATGTCTCATGTAGAGAGTAATGTCTTGGTAGAGAGTAAGTGCCCTGAGGGCACCTCTAAATTCTCTAATCACTTGGTATAACACTATTTATTTAGGCACTACATATTTGTTGAATTGAAGACATCTTCCTTACAAACTATGAAGGTAATTTGTCCAATTAAAAAAATAAATATACCAGAATTGCACATTAAAATCACTGATGTTCCCTTGAAAGCACTCACCTTGGGATCCCAATGTGTTATGATCCTTTAGTACATGTTTCAAATGAACTTTGGAAATCACCTTTAAAATCTACAGCTCATACTCTTAAATAACTCCTCTGGTGAGTACTTTTCATCCTTTGAGGATTGTTTCATTTTGGGAATTAGTCAAAAGTCTTTTTTGAGAGAAGTAATCTGACAAATAAGGTAGGTAACCATAATAGCAAAGACATAACTAAGGTAGGATTTCTGGGGCTTTCTACTGGGCCACTGGGGCTTTCTAACAGGCACCAGCATATAATATATGTTGAAAACCCTCCAAAAAGGTTTTATGTGTCAAACATACTTCCTCTCTGTGGTGGTCCAAAGCTTCCTGGAGTTGTGCCTTATACTTCATCTTTCTCTCTACTTTTCTTCATCCTCAAAAGGCTTTGGGGAAAGGTTGGGGAAACCTCAGGAGTTGGAGGTTGGAAACTGTAAGAGATCAGGAAGGAGGATAAGGAATAGGTTGTCCTTTCTCCCTGGGCTCATCTTGTGCCCCTCAGGTGTTGGAACAAGTTTGGCCTGAGAGAGAAAGAAAGACCTAGAAAGAAATGGAGGCTCAGGCTATGGACTAGTAAATGGTGAAGAGAGAATAAGGTAACCCTTTCTAAGGCAATTGAATCAACATCTACTCCTTCAATGCTTAGAAGAGGGAATGACAGGCACAGGAGAGGTTAAGCAAGTAGTTTGTAGGGAATATGGAGATAAAACAAGGTTGTTTGAAGTTGGAGAGGGGAGTAACTGAACACTCCCTGAATTCCCTCTGAGCTGATCCTATTTCCTCCCATTTATTTGGCCTTATCCTTCCTATTTTTGCTCCAGATGAAAAAATCCCTAGTTACTTTCCAGCTTAATAATCATAGTAACTCAGATTTCTATAGAACTGTATAATTTTTTTAAAAACCTTTACCTTCCTGTCTGAGAATCAATACTAAAAAACTGAGGTCCAGAGGGGGCTAGTGACTTTGCTAGTAAGTAGCATTGGTTTGCTATAGAAGAAGCTAATTTTCATTTCCCTGGAGCACTAGGATCACTAGCTCCTGGTGATGAGTTTCAGAGAGGGAAGTCCCCAGGGACTTGGGGTGAATTTTGACTGGAAAATTCTAAGGAGAGTTGGTAAGATTCATGGTCACAAACCTCACTGCATTGCCCTGGAGGAGTCTCAGCAAGTGGAAGAAAGGGTGCCCTGTTGGAGACAGCTCATCTGCTCAGGGGTCATCTATGGCCACCTGAGTGGATTCTCACAGAGGATCTGCCTATCCAACCAAGTAAAACTTTTCCTTTGTGTAACCAGATCCATCTGTCCCTCTTTATTTTGCCATTTCTACCTTGTTCTAAATTCCTCAGGTATGTGCAGCATAGTCTCTGTGTTTTCCACCTTATTGAATTAAGTTTTGTGGAGTTGCATTTAGGAATATTCATTCTAGCAATATGCTGTTGTATTGTACCAGTTATTAAAATGTCTTACAAAAAACAAAGATGGAAACTTTCAGGTGTTTTTCATATTCATAAGCAGCTCTCTTGAGTTCTTTCTTCTGCAGCCTTTCTACAGTCTAACATTTGAAAGGCTTGTGGAGGGAGAACTTGGACCCTAGGCCATGGGATAGTCCAATAAACTAAAATTAGGCACTATATATATGCATGTATAACACACACACACATATAGATATATGAAACAACATAGGCTATTATATTGTGAAATGTAGAATATTTAGGTTTGAACTTAATTGTTTTTTTTTTCAGGAAAAATGAAATATTTTTACTTGTTTTCTTAAAAAAAATACTAAGCATTGTTTCCAAAGCAGTAAGGGCTACACAATTGGGGTTAAGTGACTTTGCTCAGGGTCACACAGCTAGGATATGCCTGAGGCCAGATTTGAAACTAGGTCCTTTCAACTCCAGACTTGGTGGTCTATCCACTGTGCTACCTAGCAGCCCCTACCAGTATATAATTGGCAAAGGGCTTTATAGTTTGCCCTCAAAAACACATTAGCTACATTTTACAAAAAGAAGAAGCTGGAGCTCCTGGGAGTGAAAAAGTTTGCCCAAAGTTATGAAGCTAGCAAGTGGCAGAGCTGGGACCCAATACTCAGTATTTTAAATACAAACTTAGTGCTCCTTCTATTAAATTACAACCCCCTAAGTAATAATTGCTTATTTATAGGAAAAGGAAGCTGCTATTCTTATAGGAATTATGCAGACTAGTCTCCCTACTTCATAGTCACCCCTTTCATGAAGCACATCTTTACATGTACACACAGAAATGAAATTACTTGAATAAACTCTGATGTCTTCTTGACTCTTTCATTTTACAAATAAACATCCTGTTCCCTTCAATTATAGTGGAGGAGACTCCAGTTAATATTTAAGATGGTCTACAATTTGGGAGTGTTTCATTCATACCCTTATACTCCCACCTTCTGCCTCTTTCCAGCCAGAAGGCTAATCTAGTGTCCTTGATCTATGTGGTTCATTCCCACCATGTCTGGCCAAGCTCCTTCTAACAGATGCCCCCTAATGCTGCAAGACCAAACTGAAATCTTTCAAAACTACCAAAAATGTGAGTCAACCCCTCCCCTGACTTAACACTTCCTCTCACATACCACTCCTAAAACTCAGACTCCTGGAAAATGTCATAAAGTGAATTGCTATGTCCCTATGAATCATAAAAGTAGACTGCTCACAGGTCTCTTGCTCTTTGGCCTACCCTGTGCAGAGCTGGGAATGACTAAGACAAGCAGAATTTTATAATACAGTAATGTTTTAAGGCGACTTCTGGGTGCCCTCTCCTTTACATTTTAATGTTACACTAATGTTGGATTAAAATGGAATTCCTATGGTAATATACAATGTCTAAATCAATACCAACTGATTAGTGTCACAAGGATGAAAATTAAAAGATATCATAGCAATGGCAAAACTCAAATAAGGCATCTTGGTGAATAATGCTGTATGTGTCCATTAACTCATGCCTGGCTAATGCTAAATTACAATAAAATATCTCAGGAATTCTGGCAAGAACCACTTTAAAGCCCACAGAATGTAACCCAATTAGCACTAAGATGATAAATGCAGAAAGAATTCATTATATCCATAGACTCCTTGTAAAATGGACTCTCATAAACTTCACTTTAAAGGACTCTTCCATTATTACTAACACAATGGCCAGAAGGCCTCTACAGGGCCACTAAACTGGATCAAATCCCAGAGATAACATTCAGACATATGCCTTAGACAGACCAAGTCTACCAGGAAAGTCAGACAATAAATAATTTATGCATTCTCTCCATCCTCTGCCCTCTGTGTATCTTCATGTACCAAGCTCTGTCATTTTTTGTCGCTATTCATGACTGTCTCTTTTCTCTATGCTTTCAGTAGTCTGAGAATCAGGGGGATAGAAATGATGACAGTAGGAGGACTCTGACTAGCCAAGAAATGTCAGATCTAATACATCTTGGAATTTTCAAACTGGTAAAGATCCCCAATTCCTGAGATGCTATTGGTCATCTCTGCAAGATCTTGGAATATGTGTAAAGCTCTCAAAGGACTTTTCACCCCAATTTGGGGGGGGGGGAAAGACAACGAAGGGATTGGTAAGTACATAGATGAATGAGTTTGACTCCTGTAGCAACAAAATTTAAAGAATGTGGGGTTTTTTTTACATTTTTAAATTAAAAATTCTTTTTTAATTTTAAAATATTTTTCCATGGTAACATAATTCATGTTCTCTCCCTCCCCTCTCTCCTTCCCACTCCCAGAGCTGACAAGCAATCCCACTGAGTTATACAAGTGTTATTATTCATTTTTGTAATAGAGTAATCTTTTAAATTCAAAACCCCACATATAGTACCCATATAAACAAGTGATAAATCATATACTTTTCTTCTGTGTATATGCTCTGATAGTTCTTTTATTTATTTTTTTATTTTGGTTACAATAATAATTTTATTTCCCTCCCTCCCCTCCACCCATACTTTCTACAGCTAACATGAAATTTCATTGGGTAATACTTGTGTCCTTGATCAGAACCTATTTCCATGTTGTTGTTTGCACTATGATGTTCATATAGAGTCTACATTCCCAACTATATCCCTTCAACCCATGTTTTCAAGCAGTTGTTTTTCTTCGGTGTTTTTACTCCCACAGTGTTTCCTCTGAATGTGGATAGTGGTTTTTCATGTAGATTACTCCAAGTTGTTCAGGATAACTTCATTGCCACCAGTGTAGAAGTCCATTACATTCGATTGTATCACAGTGTATCAGTCTCTGTGTACCAACGTTCTCCTGGAGGTTGTTCCAGTTCCCATGGAATTCCTCCAATTTATTATTCCTTTGAGCACAATAGCATTCCATCACCAAAATATACCACAAATTGTTTAGCCATTCCCCAGTTGAGGGGCATCCCCTCATTTTCCAATTTTTTGCCACCACAAAGAGCAGAGCTATGACTATTTTTGTACATGTCTTTTTCCTTATTATCTCTTTGGGGTACAAACCCAGCAATGCTATGACTGGATCAAAGTGCAGACAGTCTTTAAGTGCCCTTTGGGCATAGTTCCAAATTGCCCTACAGAATGATTGTATTAATTCACAACTCCACCAGCAAAGCATTAATGTCCCAATTTGCCACACCCCCTCCAGCATTCATTACTTTCCTTTGCTGTTATGTTAGCCAATCTGCTAGGTGTGAGGTGATACCTCAGAGTTGTTTTGATTTGCATTTCTCTGATTATTAGAGATTTAGAGTACTTTTTCATGTGTTTATAAATAGTTTTGATTTCTTTAACTGAAAATTGCCTATTCGTGTCCCTTGCCCATTTATCAATTGGAGAATGGCTTGATTTTTTCTACAATTGGTTTAGCTCTTCATAAATTTGCATAATTAAACCTTTGTCAGAGGTTTTTGTAATGAAGATTGTTTCCCTATTGGTTGCTTCCCTTCTAATTTTGGATCCATTAGTTTTGACAAAATCTTTTTAATTTGATGTAATCAAAATTATTGATTTTACATTATGTGATTTTTTCTAGCTCTTGCTTGGTTTTAAAGTCTTTCCTTTCCCAAAAAGCTGACAAGTATACTATTCTGTGTTTGCCTAATTTGCTTATAGTTTCCTTCTTTAATTTCAGGTTATTCACCCATTCTGAGTTTATCTTGGTAAAGGGTGTGAGATGTTGATCCAAACCTAATCTCTCCCATACTGTCTTCCAATTTTCCCAGCAGTTTTTTATCAAATAGTGGGTTTTTGTCCCCAAAACTAGGATCTTTGAGTTTATCATAGACTGTCTTACTGAGGTCATTTACCCCTAGTCTATACCACTGATCCTCCTTTCTGACTCTTAGCCAGTACCAAATTGTTTTGATAGCCACTGTTATATAGTATAGTTTGAGATCTGAGACTGCAAGTCCTCCTTCCTTTGCATTTTTTCATGATTTTCCTGGATATCCTTGATTTTTGTTCTTCAAAATGAACTTTGTTATGTTTTTTTCTAATTCAGTAAAAAAGTTTTTTGGCAGTTCAATGGGTATGGCACTAAATAAGTAAATTAATTTGGGCAGGATTGTCATTTTCATTATGTTAGCTCATCCTACCCATGAGCAATCAATGTTTTTCCAATTCTTTAGATCTAGTTTTAATTGTGTGGAGAGTGTTTTGTAGTTCTGCTCATATAGTTCCTGTGTTTGTCTCAGCAGATAGATTCCTAAGTATTTTATATTGTCTAGGGTGATTATAAATGTAATTACACTTTCTAATTCTTGCTGCTGAAATGTGTTGGAAATATATAGAAATGATGATGACTTATATTGGTTTATTTTGTATCCTGCAACTATGCTAAAGTTGTTAATTAATCCGACTAGCTTTTTAGTTGATTCACTAGGATTCTTTAAGTATAGCATCATAGCATCTGCAAAGAGTGATAGCTTGGTCTCCACATTGCCAATTTTAATTCCTTCAATTTCTTTTTCTTCTCTAATTGCAACTGCTAGTATTTCTAATACAATGTTAAATAATAGAAGTGATAATGGGAATCCTTTTTTCATACCTGATCTTATTGAAAAGGGTTCTAGTTTATCCCCATTGCAGATGATGTTTGCTGATGGATATATATATATATATATATATATATATACTGTTTGTTATTTTTAGGCAATGCCCTTCTATTCCTTTACTTTCTGGTGTTCTCAATAGGAAAGGGTGTTTTATTTTATCAAAGGCTTTTTCTGCATCTATTGAGATAATCATGTGGTTCTTGTTGGTTTGCTTGTTGATGTGGTCAATTATGTGGATGGTTTTCCTAATATTGAACCAGCCCTGCATCCCTGGTATAAATCCTACTTGATCATGGTAGATGACCGTTCTGATCACTTGCTGCAGTCTTTATGCTAGTATCCTATTTAAGATTTTTGCATCTATATTCATTAGGGAGATTGGTCTATAGTTTTCTTTCTCTATTTTTGACCTGCCTGGCTTTGGGATCAATACCATGTTTGTGTCTTAAAAGGAATTTGGTAGAACTCCTTCTTTGCTGTTTCTGTCAAATAGTTTGTGTAATATTGGGATTAGTTCTTCTTTGAATGTTTGAGGGAATTCATTTGTGAATCCATCTGGACCTGGGGATTTTTTCTTAGGGAGTTGTTTGATAGCTTGTTCAATTTCTTTTTCTGATATGGGGTTGTTTAGGTAATCAATTTATTCCTCTGTTAGTCTAGGAAATTTATATTTTTGTAAGTATTCATTCATATCACCAAGATTTCCATATTTATTGCCATATAATTGGGCATAATAATTTTTAATGATTGCCTTAATTTTCTCTTCATTACAGGTGAGGTCTCCTTTTTCATCTTGGATACTATCAATTTTTCTTCTTTCCTTTTTTTAATTATACTGACTAGTACTTTGTCTATTTTATTTGTTTTTTTCAATATACCAGCTTCTAGTCTTATTTATTAAATCAATAGTTCTTTAAATTTTATTAATTTCTCCTTTGATTTTTAGGATCTCTAATTTAGTCTTCATCTGAGGATTTTTAATTTGTTCACTTTCTAGTTTTTTAATTTGCATGCCCAATTTGACCTCTGCCCTCCCTAATTTGTTAATATATGAACTCAGGGATATAAATTTCCCCCTGACTACTGCTTTGGCTGAATCCCATAGGTTTTGAAAGGATGTCTCATCATTGTCATTTACTTCAGTGAAATTATTAATTGCTTCTATGATTTGTTCTTTGAATAACCAGTTTTGGAGAATCATATTGTTTAATTTCTGATTAATTTTTATTTACTTCTGCATGTACCCTTACTAATTATTATTTTCATTACATTGTAATCTGAGAAGGTTGCATTAATTTTTCTGCTCTTTTGCACTTGTTTTCAATGCTTTTATGCCCTAATACATGGTCAATTTTTGTGAATGTTCCATGTGCTACTGAGAAGAAGGTGTATTCCTTTTTGTCCCTATTTATTTTTCTCCACATATCTACTTATTCTAATTTTTCTAAGATTTCATTCACTTCTGTTACCTTTTTCTCATTAATTTTTTGGTTTGATTCATCTAGTTCAGATAGAGGAAGGTTCAGGTCTCCCACTAGTATAGTTTTTCTGTCTATTTCATCCTTGAGCTCCACTAGTTTCTCCTTTAGAAAGTTGGATGCTATGCCATTCAGTGCATACATGTTGAGTACTGGTATTTCCTCATTGTCTATACTGCCTTTTATCAGGATGTAATTACCTTCCCTCTCTTTTAACTAGATTTATTTTTACTTTTGCTTTGTCAGATATCATGATTGCAACTACTGCCTTCTTTTTATCAGTTGATGCCCAATAGATTTGGCTCCATCCTCTTACTTTCACCCTATGCATATCTATCTTCCCCGTGTGTGTTTCTTGCAGACAGGATATGGTAGGGTTTTGGATTCTAATCCAATATCCTATTCTTTTGTGTTTTATGGGTGAGTTCATTCCTTTCACATTCAGAGTCCTGATTACCAGCTGTGTATTTCCCAGCATTTTGATTTCTACTCCTGGTCCTGCCTTTTCTTCTTTCACTATTTCCTTCTACACCAATGTTTGGTTTTAATCAGTTCCCCTAGTTCCCACCTCCATTTTACTTCCCTTTCTACCTCCTCTTTTTATTTCCTCCTTATTTTCTTTGCAGTCTTTTTAAAACTACCCCCACCTTCTCCCTCCCTTATACTGCTTCCCACCCCACCAGTCCATTTGTTACCCTTCTACTCCCCTATAGGCTGTGAATTTATTCTCTGCCCCAATGGATTGGATTGTTCTTCACTCTTTGGGTCAATTTCAGTGCACATAAGAGTTGAGTATTTTCTCTCTCCAACCTCTTTTCCCTTCCAGTGTATTGATGTTCTCCCCCCCTCCCGCCATAAGCTTTTTTGTGATATATAAATTTACCCCTTTTGTTTCTTTTTCCATTTATTTTAGTATTAACCTCTTTTTAGCTCTAGTTGTATATACATATATATATACTCATGCATATGTATTTATGCATACATATATCTATATACCTATTTATGTCTTATTATTTCATCCTATACAATTTCTCACTGTTCCCCCTAAGTGTAATTCTTTTAGCTGCCCAGGTGATGACAACAGTTTTTAAGAGTTACCAATGATCTATTTTCTTATAGGGATACATATATTTTAACTTACTGAGTCTCTTAAAAAAAGGTTTTAAAAAATTTTTTTTGTTTTTTATTTGTTTTTCTTTTTTCCCTCTTTTTTAATTACCTTTTGATAATTCTCTTGAGTTCTATGCTTGGACATCATATTTTCTGTTCAGGTCTGGTCTTTTCTTTATAAATTCTTGGAATTCTTCTAATTTGTTGAATGACCATACCTTCCCCTGTAAGAATATAGTCAGTTTTGCTGGGTAGTTGATTCTTGGTTGTAGACCTAGTTCCCTTGTTTCCAGAATATCATATTTCATGCCTTTGGTCCTTCAGTGTAGATGCAGCCAGATCCTGTGTTATCCTCACTGTAGTTCCATGGTATCTGAATGACTTCTTGGAAGCTTGTAATATTTTTTGTTTGGTCTGATAGTTCTTGAATTTGGCTATAACATTCCTGGGTGTTGTCAGTTAGGGATTAAGTATAGGATGTCATCTGTGGATTATTTTAATCTCCACTTTTCCTTCTTGTTCTAGAATATCGGGGCAGTTTTCTTGAATAATTTTTGTAGTATTATGTCAAGGCTTTTTCTTTTGGCATGGTCTTCTGCTAGACCAATGGTTCTTAAATTGTCTCTCCTTGAATGATTTTCTAAATCTTCTGTTTGTGAATGAGGTGCTTCATATTTTCCCCAATTTTTTCATTCTTTTGGTTTTGTTTTATAGTGTCCTGCTGCCTTGTGAGGTCACTTAATTCTAGTTGTTGTATTCTGGTTCTTAAAGACTGGATTTCATCCCTGGATTTTTGGTCATCCTTCTCCTTCTGGTCTGATTTACTTTGGAGGTCATCTTTCATCCTCTTTACCTCATCTCCTTTGCCTTGTTTTCAAGCTGGTTGATTTTGGCTTTCAAGATACTACTTTTTTTGTTTTCAAATGACTTATCTTAATTTTTAAGTTCTTTTCCCAATTGTCTTCAGTCTCTCTTAATTGTGTTTTAAAATGGCATTTTGAGTTCTTCCAAAGCCTACATCCAATTCACTGTGATTTCCGATTTTTTGTTTGATGATCCCTCTTCCTCTGTTCTGTTTGCTCTTTGTTCGTTTCCTGTATAGAAGCTGTCTATTGTAATTTCTTTCTTCTTTTTCTGTGTTTGCTCATATTTACCCCTTCTTTACTTCCTGTATTTGTGCTCTTGATCCTCTCATTTTTTTTTTTGGCTTTGGGGTTTTCTTTCAGTCTCCCCTCTTGGAGCTTCGACAGAAGATCTCTCTGTGCAGTCTATGGGAGAGGAGTACTGGAATTTGAACTTCCCTGTCATATGTAGGCTTTTGATTGGATTAAATTCCCGCAGTCTGTGGGGGAGGACTGTTGGAACTTGGGCTTCCCTAACAACTGGAGACTTTTTATGGGATTAAGTTCAGCAACTTGGGCTTCCCTAACATCTGGAGACTTTTTATGGGATTAAGTTCAGCTTGGTTGGGCTGGAGGTACTCTTAGGCCAAAACCTCCTGGTAGGCTGGAGCAATCTGGAAGATCTCCACCTCTGTGACCAGGCTGCCTGCTCTGTGCTCTCTCTCCATCTCCTTCCCCACCACCTGTGTTCAACACTCTGATCCTGGTGCAGCCCTGTGAGCAAGGTACACCCTCCAGGCCAATGCCTTTCCCTCCCAGAGGTTCCCGCTGCCGCTGTAGGCTTAGAGCTCTAGGTTGGGGGGTGGGAGGGGTGGGGTCCTGGGACCTTCATTCTGCCTTCCCCTTAAACCCAAGTGTTCTTGAATTTTGGCTTTTGGGGCTGTACATTTTGGATTGAGTCCAGCAGGAGGGTTCCTTGGGTCTGTCTTGTTGTTAGGTTTGATTTTCAGTCCCCCTACAAGCATTTAGTTTGTAATTGGTAAGGAAGGGCATTCAGAGGGCTGAACTTTTGATGCTTCTATGCTGCCATCTTGACTCCACCTCTAACCTACCACAATTTTTTGATGTGGATATTGTTCTTTCTCATAAGTCCCTCAAGGCTGTCCTGGAGCATTACATTTGCTATTAGTAGTAAAGTCTATTACATTTGAACAATTCACAATGTTTTGGTTTCTGTATATAATGTTCTCCAGGTTCTCCTCATTTCACTCTGAATCAATTCTTGGAGGTCTTTCCAGTTCACATGGAATTCCTCCAGTTCATTATTCCTTTTAGCACAATAGTATTCCATCACCATCAGATACAATTTGTTTAGTCATTCTTCAATCAAGGGGACATCCCCTCCTTTTCCAATTTTTGCCACCACAAAAACCACAGCTATAAATATTTTTGTATAACTCTTATTTTACTATCTCTTTGGGGTACAAACCTAGTAGTGGTATTGCTGGATCAAGGGGCAGGCATTTTTTAAGTCCTTTGGGCATAATTAAAGAATGTATTCTTAAAGAGATGGTTTGCAAATATCAAGAAAATAAAAAAATGATTTTTAAAGAGGCTTGAAGACATTTAGGTTTAATAAAATAATAGCAAAAATAACAACCATAACCACCAGAATCATTAACAATTATAGAACTCAGAAATATTTGCAAAGTGTAGTATGTAAGTTGTCTCACTGATCCTCACAGCAACACTCAGAAGGTTCTATTAACTAGATAGATTCTATTAACATCTCCATTTTACAAGTCAGAAAACTGAGGCACAGTGAGATTGGGTGACTTGCCCAAGTTATACAGCTATTAAGATACCTAAGACAGGATTTGAACTCAGGTTTCTCTGACTAATTCCAGTTGATTATGCACTCTACCACCTATCTCCCTTGGCTTCATCAAGAAGAAGTCATTTTGGTCAAACTTTATTACATTTTTGATAGGGCTTCTAGACTGTTATATCAAGAAAATTGACATAGCATACATAGATTTCAGCATGGTATTTGACATGTGGATAACATGGAAATATAGGGGATTCTTAAACCTTTTCATCTCAGGATCTCTATATACTCTTAAAATTATTGAAGAACCCCTCCCCAAAGAGCTTATATTGGTTGCATCAATATTTATACAATTGGGAATCATAATATATTAAAAATATTATAAAAGTAATTTTGATCACAAGGATCAGTAAAAAGGGTCAGACTACATGATGACCTCATGTTATTGTTCATTTTTTCAATCAGTCTTGACTCTATTGGAGTGTTATTTTGGCAAAGATACTGAAGTGGTTTCCTATTTCCTTCTCCAGCTCATTTTCCAGATGAAGAAACTGAGTTCAATAAGATTAAGTGACTTGCCCAGGGTCACATAGCTAGTAAGTATCTGAGGCCAGATTTGAACTCAGGAAGATGAGTCTTCCTGACTCCAAGTCTTGTGCTCTTTCCACTGCACCAACTAACTTTACTATACACCAGAAAAATCATAGATCTTAATATCATCTCTTCCCCTAGCAGTCAGGTTCATGGATTCTAACTCCTTTCTCCAAATTCTTGCTGAAATTAAAGCACAAATGTTTAAATATAGTCACTAATGCTTCTGAGTTAACTTATGAAAATCCCTGGTCATTTTAAACTTAAAAACAGTCAAGAAGATGTTGCAGATATGTAAAGTAGGATGAAGACTGTTGGACATGATTATTAGGACACCATTGGTATCCTTTAAGAGATAATTTTTCAGTGGATTTATTGGGTAGGAAGCTAAATATTAGAGGTGAAGAGAATAGATAAAAGATGATAGCTTATAGTGGAAAAGGGATAGAGGGGACAAGGAGATAAGTGAATGAAGAGGAAATTAAATGGTTCCCAATAAAGTGATGTCTGGTATTTTCCATCCTTCTCAGTAGCTGAGAAATAAAATGCCAGCATGCCCCCCAAATTTCATGACTATTTCAAGATCACTGAAAATCAAAAAGCAGTTCAAATGTCTTGTGATTTTTGTCTAGCAATATTCAAGCATTCATGCCTATTTTGAAAAGACAGATCATCTCAAAATTTTTTTATGAAAAAATACTGCTAGCTTATATGCGTAGTTTTAGGAAAATAGGGATGTTTCTCAATGGTCAAAGTATTACAACAAAACTAAAGTTTTTTAATACTTATAGACATACATAATAATAGCAGGAATAAGTCAGTAGAGAAAAGCAAATTAAGATAACTCTTAGGTACCACTTTACACTGGTCAGACTGGATAATATAACAGAAAAGAAAAATGATCCATTTTGGAAATACAGGGGAAATGTAGAACACTAATTACACAGTTAGTGGAGTTCTGTACTGATGAACCCATCCAGGACAGTAAAGCTGGACCATAAATCTGCATACCCTTTGACCGAACAATGCTACTACTAGTTCCATGTCCCAAAGTGATTGAACATAGGGGGAAAGGACCTGCTTATACAAAAATATCTATAGCTGTTCTTTTCATGGTGATAAAGAACTGGAAACTGAAGGGATGTCCTTCAACTTGGAAATGACTCAACAAGTTATAGTATATAATTGTAATGGAATACTTTTATGCCATAATAAATGAAGAATGAAATGATTTTTAAAAACCCAGAAAGACATATGAAATGTTGCAAAATAAAATGAGCAGAGCAAGGACACAGTTGTACTATTGTATGCAGTAACATCATTGAGTATGATGATCAACTGTGAATAACTTAACTAATAACAGCAAAGCAAGGATTCAGGATTACTCCAAGGGACTCATGACAAAAAAGGATATCCACTGTCAGAAAAAGAACAGATGAAGTCTGAATACAAATTGGAGCATACCCTTCTTAACTTTATTTCCTTCATGAATTTTTCCCTACTTTAAGTGATATTTGTCTTCTTTCACATTATGTTGAACATAGAAACATGTATTCTATAGTAACACTTATACCATCCAAATAATATTATTTTCCATCTTGGAGAGGGGTGAGAAGGAGGGAGAGTATATGGATTGCAGAATGCCAGAAAATAATTATTAAAAAGATAGCAGCAAATAATTTGATAAAAAGTAAAATTAATAAATGGAATAAATCAGAAAATGGGAAGACAATGACCTTGCCTTCTTCCTTTAGATTTTGCTTCAGTTTAGATTCATTTGTTTACCAAATGAAAAGGACTTTGAGGAATTTCTAAACCTAAGTACTATAATTCTCTTAGACAACTGATTGTCATTAATTTTCAGTTACCAAGAAATAAGATATAATTGTACCCCCATTTTACAGCTCCAGTTACCCCAGGACCATGTTGGTGAACCTATGGCACACATGCCAGACGAGGCTTCTCCTTTCCCCCTATCCACATGCTCCTGAGATCTTTTCTCACATCATCCCTCACTCTGCTCAGCAGCCCAATGGTAATGCTTCCTCCCTACCTTGTCTAGGATATGGAAGGAGGTGGGGCTCACAAGTGGCAATTTGGGTCCTCAGTCTCTAAAAGGTTCATCATCACTGCCCCAGGATAATCAGGAATAAGACCTGCTGTAAAGTATTTATCCTTAGCTTGCAGGACACTCACTGGTTTTTGTTTGAGAGCCTAAAACAGCACTGGTAAACTTTTTCAAGTTCAAGTGCCCTGAGGGCAAATTTAAGCTGTCTGTAAGCCCCTCCCCCTACCAATTACCAGAGAGAGGGCAGGGAGGAAGTGCTTGCTTTTGGGCAGCTGGACAGAGAGGTGAGGCATGCAAAACATGTCCTCAAGCACTAGGGAAAGGGAGAATAGAGAAGTTCCCCAAATGCCAGCTCTGCATGTGTGCCGATATTTCACCAACACTGGCCTAAGCTGTCTGACAGTTTCTAGCAATAACTAAAAGTCTCTACCCTCCCCTTAAAGAGCTCTAGTCACTGTACCTTAGGAGAGGTGAACTGAACTGGACAGCAGGCTTAGAAATGAGGCTCAGATTATGGCAGTTGAGGAAATAATCACACAACCTGAAGGAACAGGAGTGACAATATAGACAGAGGCAACCACAGGAAAGCTATGTAATAGCAGTCTTGTCATATCAGGAATTATAGCCAAATTCCCTACATGAGTCACCTCCATGTGTAGAGTTGAGTCATATTTTTTCCCTTAATATATGCCTTTTCCAACTAAGTGTATGGTTACCTGTTGTAGAATGTACCTAATATGCCTAGAGAGGGAATTTTTCCTTTTCACTTTATTTTATATAGTGTTTTATTAAATCTCTATTGTTAATACAAATATGTCTTCTGGCTGAGAGTTAAAAGTACATCCAGTAGGGGTTTGTGAGCTATGGTTCTAAAAAAAATGCTTTCCTACAGAGCATCAACCTTGAGGCATATTTTCTAGGAGACATATACATAAAAGGGGGAAGCCCAAGATTATATGCTGAATGTCCTTATTTTAAAAATATATATTAATATCTTTTGTTATTATACCATCTTTATTTCTAAATATAGTTTTCTCCTTTTCCTATCTAGCAATTCATTCATTATAATTGTATCAACGAAAGGTAGCAATTGGAAATGATTAGCAGGACTTAGAATCTCATGAGCCTACTGGGTCAAGGTTCCAAACAGTTGAGGGGGAGGAGGGGTTCCAAACTGCCATTTTCTAGAGGAGCAGGAGGAGTAAGCTGTGCCTGAAAATATCCTGATCATCCATCAACAACTGGCCTTTGAGGATTTCAGTTAGGGTAAGAGAGTATATCTGATCAGCCTGTTAGACAGTCTGACTGGGGAAAGACCTCTACCCTGCTGGGAGCATCTGTGAACATCAATTGGGACTCCTGGTTCATCAAGAACTCTTGTGTGTGAGATTTTGCTACCTACCTGGTTGGACTTCACTTTAAGAAGCTTAGTTATTTAGATTTTAGGATAGGTTATAGAGCTGATATAACTGCAAAATTTGCTGCCAGGAATGCTCCAGTATATGTCATGAACTTGTCAGCTATTGAAACTGATGATCTAGAAAAAGCTTATGTAGACTCAGAAATTCAGAAATGGAAGGAGAAGTTTGGAGCAAGGAAAGAACATTGAATATGGGTTGCAGATACTGGAAAACTGCTTTTACCAAAAGACATATATATGTATTTATGTCAAGCCATCCACACAAAAGGTCATTTTGGTACTTAAGCTGTAATTGACTCTATAAAGAGGCAATAGGTAGCTCCTGGAATAAGTACTATAGCAAATAGGATCTGTACAAACTGTTCTGTTTGCAAAAATTCAATCAAGGGGCATTCAGACAGAAAGGTTTAGGTGGTAGACCTTTAGCATATTGTCCATATGAGAGTCTACAAATTGATTACATCAGCATGCCAAAAGCTGGGAGATACAAGTTTTGCCTAGTAATAGTAGACAGATTGACCAAATGGCCTGAAACTTTTCCATCAAGTACAAATAGAGCTAGCTTTGTGGTAAAAGTGTTGATTAAGGAAATTATATCTAGATTTGGAGTACCACTAACCATTGACTCTGATAAGGGAGCTCATTACACCCAAGATATCCCAAAAAGAGTCTATGAGAATCTAGGAATAACACCAAAATATTATGTTCCTTATCACCCACAAAGTTCAGGTCAAGTGGAGTGTGTAAATAGGGAAATCAAGATGATAGTAGGAACTCATCTCAAATGGCCAGATAATCTTCCCATAGCTTTGTTTTACCTATGTGGGAGGCCAAGAGAAGATTTTCATATATCATCATTTGAAATGCTCTTTGGATATGCTCCATTAAAAGCAAAAACTTGTAAGTCTATCATCACTCTTAAGAGGATATTGTCAACTTGTTTCTTACTTAAGTGTTTTACAAAGACTCAAAGAATTACATGATACAGGAGTATTAATTCAATCTGGTCTATTGGATCATTCTCTCCATGATTTCAAACCAGGAGATTTGGTATATGTTAAAAATTTTGCTAAAATATCAGCAATGCAAGAGAGCTGGGTAGGTCTTTACATTATTGTGTTAGTTTCTCCATCTTCAGTTAAAGTTTTGGGTAGAGATTCATGGAATCATTGTTCACATATAAAATTAGCACATGGTATAAATAATGAGAATGTACAAATTATCGAAGAAGAAAATGAAGATTCTGTAGAAAATTAGAATGATCAGGCAAATTGAGTCTTCAATTAAAAAGATCAGTAAGGAGAGGACCATTCCAGTGGAAGAAGATAGAAGAGGGCAATACAGATCAAAAGGAGAATTCAGGAATTAATGGACATTGTTAAAAGATTGAAACTTATAAATTTAAAGACTTTGAGGAATTTGCAATGAAAAGAATCACAGAATTAATGGACTAATGAATTAAAATTGTGAGTATTGTATTATAACACAAACCAACATAACATATTCTCACAAACATAAATATATTCATTACCATGGAATTGGAAAAGAAGAATTATTCAAGTAAGATGAGAAGAGAAGAAAAGATTTGAAATAGTGGTGAGTATATTGCATGCAATAGTAACAAAACACTAACAAAACAGTAACATTGACATTACACTAGCAAAGCAACATAAAATAACAAAGTAATAACATAAAAACATATACATGTTTAGATTACATTGAGTCACTATTTGAATGAGTGAAACAATGCATAGTTAGGATACTAAAATTGTTATAATTAGCTGTAGAGTTGTTAGTTACTAACAAAACTTAGCTACTTAGATTTAGTATAGAAATGTAAATAGAAAAGAAGAATTTTGAAGATAGAGATTTAGTTAGGTAGGATTAAGGAGATAAGATAAGATTAGATATTGATGCATTACAACATACATAACAACATACATTACATTATATAAATACCTCATAACTTCACATATCACACAAAAGTGTAAATATATATATAAACATATGTAAACCATGTGTATAATAGGGTTATAAATTAATGGTATTATAATAGTGTAAGTATATGTATATATGTAACTTATATGTAACATAAATATGAAGTATATATAAATGCATATGTATAGCATATATGTATATATTGTGTGTTTACAATGTGTAAGTGTATATATATATATATATATATATTTGTGTGTAAATTATGTACATAGCTCTCTTATATCTATTGTTTCAGTTATTTACATAAGTGAGTTAAATGTTTTGGTTTAATTTCTGTGTAAAACTTATGCAATGTTGTGTTTATTGTAATTTCCAAAAAAAATTCTGTTTGATGTTAATATATTACAATAGTATTAGAATGTTCTGTATTAGTTGATAAAAGTAGTATTTATGAATTTACTGTTTGCATGGAAGTTATGTTCATCTTTTGCATTTGGTGTTATTTGCTTGTTGTGCTTTGCGTGTTTGAGATTTTTACTTGTTAATCATTTAATTCTTTTTTCCCTTTCCTTATTAAAATTCCTAGAATAGGTTAGTATTAGTTAGATTAAGATAGTTGAGTGCATGTTGTTTGTTATTTTGGGTAGATATTTTAATTTAGGTAAATTTTAAGTACTTTAGATTGTGCACAAATGCTAAAATAATGTTTTCAACATGATTTAGGCTTGTGCAAAGGGAGGACTGTATCAAGGAAAGGTAGCAATTGCAAATGATTGGCAGGACTTAGAATCTCATCAGCCTACTGGGTCAAGGTTCCAAGCAGTTGAGATGGGGAGGGGACTGTAAAGGTTAAATTTAGGGGTTGAGACTGAATATAGTAATTATTGGTCACCAAGGATTTTATAAAATCCTAAATGAAACATTCAAGTCAGAATGGAGTTTTATGGTGATTTAATTACAGCAGGAAGAAGAAATTAAGAGAGAGAGAGAGAGAGGGAGAGAGGGAAAGGAGTTAACTCAAAACTGCTCTGGCTAAGGCTGAGCCAAGGTGGGAGTTTAAGGCCTTAGAGAGCCAAGGGAAAGAAGGGAGTCAGTCCTTATCACTCATGTGACTGATCTGAAGGGAAGCTGCCTGCAGGGCTCCTCCAAGCTCTAGTTCCAGGATCAAATTCCCATCTAGCCCTCTCCAAGGGAGCCACGAGAACTCCAGAGGTTGTTCGCTACATCACTTCCTGTGTCTTACATGTGCCAATGGTGGCTCAAGCTTGGCTTAGGACAGACCAGGGGGGTAGTTAGTTGTTTCTGATTTGTCATTAGCTAGCACACGCCCATGGAGGGTGGGTGTGCACATTCCTGGGTGCTAGACCAAGTGAGATGGAGAAAATCTAACAATCACAATCCCCCCTGATGATGATTGGGGGGACTAGTCTCCTAATTGATCACTAAACATAATCATCCTGCACCCCAAAATTTCTAACTGCAGGTGTATACGAAATTTTACCCTCTAAGAGGAAAACTACAATAGTTAGAGATAAGGGGGGCATAGAAGACAGAGAGAGACAGTAAAACCAATGTTTTTGCTCAGAGCCTTGACAAAAACCAATTAGGGGGCAGTCCCATTTTGGCATAGGAGTGAACATTCAAAATAAATGTTCAATCAACTACACCCCAAGGTTCATTCTGGATCTTCCTGTAGTCTAAGGGTTTAGGTATCTTTCTGCAAACAGTTCATTCTCTGGATTTAGGAGTTAGCGAGCTTCTTCTTTGAAGATCTTTGTCAAATAAAAATTTAAATCTTGGATTTATGAAAATACAATTCCCCCTGAAGAAGGTGTTGAAAAACACACAGTTCAGCTCAGGATAAAAGACTTAATTATGGGGGTGGGGGGTGTCAATTAAAAAAGAAACCAAAAGGAAAATAAAAACAAAAACAAAAACAAAAGAAAGAAAAAATAATGAAAGAAAAATTAAACCCTTTTAATTAATTTGTGTATATATATATATATATTTAAGAAGAATTCAAAATCAGTATCAAAATATCAAAAATCTATGTATACAAAATTTTGAGTAAGCAAGAATAAGTTTCTAACAGGCCCTTGTATTAGGGTCCAAATAAAGTAATTTCCAATCCCACAAGTCTGTAGGACAGAATGTAGTAATATATCACTTACTTGTTTGCAGCCAAGACTACAGGAAGTTGCCATACTATAGGAGAAAAAAAGGACCAGATTTTTATTTATAGGGAAGTGTCATTCCCTGGTCTGATTTTACCTTCATTCTCAGGGATAGAGGGAGCCAGGATGATAAATATGTTTGGCATGGTTGAAAGATTTGCTACATCTGTAAAAATTGTGACAAATATCCATCAGTTCATAGGTTCTTTAAAAATGTCATACAACTTATGTAAAATATGATAGTGGCTTTGTTTGCTATTGTAATTAATTGGGCTATTGAGAATCCCCCAGGATTTTGAACTGCTGTTCTTTATAAAAAAAAACTGTTATTTTGTAAAAATCATTTGCTTGTACTCACAGTGGATCATGGCCAAACATGAAGAGAAAATGGATCTCATTTTTGGTGAGAAAGTCTTGTATTCTATATTTCCTTAGCTGACACAGTGTGTCAATGATTATAAGCTATATTTTTGAATTTAAAAACTCTTATTATATTTTGCTTGCATGTGCAAAATACTATTTCAGTTTTATTTTTTCTCTCCTTTTTATATTTGAAGTACATGTCACCAGTACTGATATTTTCTCTAACCTTTTTTGATTTTGCAGTAATATAACTTTAAAATAATTTGCTATAATGTTAATGCATGCTCCAAAAGCTTGAGACTATAAAAAATGATGCCATTTATTGATAAAAAATTATGGGACTTTGCTTAATGCTTCTGTCTGATTCTAGGACAAGATATACAAAAGAGCCATTGCACAGTGCCAATCGAGCACAAGGTCAGAGACCAACCAATCCCAATAGGGTTGATGAAAATTCTAAGCCAATACAAAGGACTTGAACCTAGTGTCCAACTTGAGGTTGCAATGCTTGACATGTGTTAAGATGTAGGCCTTCCTTTTATCCACACTCTTTGTGAAAATACTTACAGACAAGTACCAAAATTTGGCTCCTACCTGGCTCCTATAATAGTCCCTTTTCTATCTTTCATAAAGTGGTCCTGGCTACTGACTGTGTAAATGCTTAATTGCTTATATCATTTTAATTGGACCCTGATTCAAGGACCTGTTATATATTTATTTTTTCATTTACTTGGAATTTTTACACATGAGACTTTGATAGTCTATATTTCATCCAGAAATTATCTTTTTTATTTGGATATTTTTGATGCTTTTGATTTGTCTTACCAATTGATTCATATACCTCATAACTCAACAATATAATCATATTCTAGAAAAAAACAGATATACTAACATCTCCACTTAAAAAGTTAATTTTGTATTTAATGAAGCCAATAAGAGAACATTTTCACATACAAATTATGCAAGGAAAAGTTAAAAAACATAATGAATTCAGTGTTACTTCGAAAACTTCCCTGCTTATCTGTATTTCCTTCTGAACTTCCTTCCATTCTCCATGGATTTTCAATTACTTTCTTTTCTTTTTGAGGGCAACACTATCCCTAACTCATTTTCCTCTGATTTTTCTCCCCAATAAAGAAAGAGATCTACAATCTTTATAAGCATAGTCTGGTTGCTTCTAATTCTCTGATCACTCACTCTAGTCTTTCTCCTGAACTCCACGTGATTAGGTTAGGCCTAGCAGCAAGTGTGTGATGTTCAATGAGAGGGGAATTTTGAGGGAATTAGTTGCCATCAGGCACCAAGAATGATTCTTGTGCAGGGCTCGGGGATAACTTATCTGGTAACCCTAGGTCTTTTTTTTTTTTTAGCTAAAACACTTTGGGGCCAGTTAGATCTCTGACTTAAGAACATGGCATTGTATGATTAACCACTACAAAGCAGCCAGTCTCCCAACACCATGTTCTCTCATTGTCTTTTTTTCAAACCTAGAATGTTCCTTACTCTCATTCTGCCTCCAATGTCCCAAGCCACCTTCAAGGTTTATATCTAAATACACTTTTTACAAGTACCCTTTCCTATTCTCTCCCATTGCTAATGCTTTCCTGTGAGATTGCCTTCCATTTACACTGTATATGTCTTTTTTGTCAATGTTGTTTGCATTTGCTACTCTATTAGCATGTAAATCCCCTGAGGGCAGTGACCATGGTTTTGCCTTTCTTTGTGTCATAAGAACAGTGCTTAGAACATAGTAAGAGCCTAATAAATGTTTGTTGACTAACTGATATGACCAAGTGCATTGTAGACATTTTAATCTGGATGTTCTTTAGGCATCCCAACCACAATTCTGAGACGGAATTCACTGTTTTTCCCACAAAACCCAGCTGTCATCCAAACTTACCTATTACTGTCAAATACATCCTTCTTATAACCAAGGATAAAAATCTTGAGGTTGTACTTTATTTCTCACTCTCACCTCATATATCCTCTGAACTTCCTCTTTCTCCCACTCCCATAAAATGTAAGATGCTTGAGAATTGAGACTATTTCACTTTTATCTTTATTGTTTTTAGTTCCCAGTACAGTGCACATATTAAGCACCCAAGTGATGCTCAATGAGTTAAATTGAAAACATTATAGGAAAGTCAAGGAAGATGAAAGCTAAGAAGATACTATTTCATTTAATGATTAGTCATTGGGTATTTCAAAAAATAATTTTCCTTTGGGTGGCAGAGTTGAAAATTAGATTGTTGAAGACTGAAAATTAAGTAGATGATGAGGAAGTGGAAGTACCGAGTCTCTAAATGGTGGAGAAATTGGATAATAACTGAAATGTACAAAAGTGCTATGGAAGGTGTTGATTTTTAGGGCAGAGAAGCATATTTCTATCCTGTGGAGGAGAATCCAACATAGAGAGAGAGACTGAAGATAATAGGGAAATAAAGAAGGGAGGAGTGGCCTAATTCCAAAAGAATGAGGCAAGCTCTGTTCATCCAAAAACTGTCTCTTCATATCTTTTGACCTTTTATCAATTGGTGAATAACATTCTTACAAATTTGATGAAGTTCTTTATTGTAGATATGAGACTTCTATCCAAGAAACTGTCTATAAAAATTTTCCAAACTGTCTTCTTCTGATCTTGGCTATATGTTATATTTATACAAACCCTTTTAAATTTAATATATTCAAAATTACTCATTTTATATCTCATAATGCTTTCTCTCTTTTCTTTATTGATAAATTTGGTTCCTCCCCATAAATCTGAAAGGTAATATGTTCCCTGTTCTAATTAGTTTGAAATATTTCCCTTTATACTTAGGCCATATATCCATTTTGATCTTGTCTTGGTAAATATAAGATAGCGATCTATATATAGTTTATACCAGACTGCTTTCAAGTTTTCCCAACAATTTTTACCAAATAGCGAATTCTTATCCCCAAAACTTGCATCTTTAGTTTTGTGAAATACAACTGTTCATTGTATGTCTTTTTCAAAGATGGAAGTGTTAGCTTTTGCAAGAAGATAAACCTCTCCTCTCTTGCCTTTTTTCATCTTCTCTATTCTTACTTCCTGAGACTAGAGGGAAACAGAAGAGGCTAGAAGACATAGAAAGATTTTTATGTATGGAAGAAGAAAGTTATGAAGTAAAGATTTAGAGCTGAAAGATGACAAAAATTCACATCCAATTGTCAGTCTTCTCAGAGAATGAGTTAATATATTGGAGCTTAGGAGTCAAGGAAAAGGTTTACAATAGCTGATGTGGAACTATATTAAGAAATCAGAGATGAATAAAGAGCTTTCTGGGTATCATTGAGAGTCCTTTGCAATTAGCCAGCATGAATTTTTAGTTCAACTTATGGTACAAGGAGAAAATTAAACAATAGTTTTGTGAGGTCTTGCTGCCATTTCTTAGCATATCGTTCCACTGAACTCCATCTAATTTGACCCATATCACCCTTGCATTCATTGTTACTTTTTGCCACAAGGTAGTTCCAAGAAGCTAAAGAAGGTTAAATGCTTTTTTTATAGGAGTGAGATCCTGCTCACACATTTTTTTCCCACTTGTGAGAAATCAAAGGCAGGAAAGCTAGAATTTCCTAGACTGGAACTTCTAAGAATAAAAAATTGCAGAAATGAGAGCTTTAGAACAGGGTCAAAGTAGAGAGAAAGGGTGTGTCAACAAGAATATTAGTATGGTTCAGACCACCTATTGGACAGAAAAAAAAATTATCCTCCAAACCAGAGCTAGAGTAATTATTGTTGGAATTATTACAATATCAAATGAGATAGACTGGCATGGCACTTTTATGGGAATTTCTAAGGTCACTTCTAGCTCTATAAGTCAGTGCTTGTGACACTTGTAGACCTTTTTCTCTTTCCCACATAAGCACTGATCCACACAAGTCACTACATATGTTTTTGTCTTCTATCTTCCATGTTTGTCAGGTTATGGAGTTAGTGCTGGCAAAAGGAAAACAAAGAGCATTATTTAAGGTCTTTCTAAAACTACCATTGAATGACTCCATTTTGCAACAAGGGTTGGATAATAACTGAAATGTATTTACTTTTACATGCTAAACAAAGTAAAAAACTTTAACTTAATATAAAATAATGTAATAAATATACTTTAATTTCATTCCATTCATATATTAAGTGCCCATTATATTCAGAGAACAATTCTAAGCACTGAGAGAGATATTAGATTTAGATTCTATTTTTAAAATGTAATTGTCCCTATTTTCATGGAAGTTATTTTCTAATGAGGATTTGATAGCTATCAATTTATCTGCCTCTATAAAAGGTCTCCATCCTTCCTCCGCGATCTAGGTAGATAGTTATACAAAATTCATATTTTACATCCTTCATTCTTAAGAGGAACAATGGCATTGTAAGATTAAAAATTAACATCCACTAACTCCAAGTCATATATTTTAGAAGATTTATTAATAATCATTTGAAGTAGAGGAAAAGTGTAGCCTGAGCAAAGAGCAGTTTCCCTGACTGTGAAAGCGAGAGAAGAGAGACGGCAGAGTTATAAAAACTTTTATCTACAAAACATAAGGACATAATGTGGGAACAAAAGAGAAACTCTGGGAAATGTAGTCCTAGGGTACAAAATTCTAATTACACTCCATCATGGGTTAATGTCTTGACTTGCTCTTGAATTAGATTTAAGAGAAGCAGAATTGTACAAAGTCATCAGCCTCTTTATCCCAGAGTCATCAAAGTTCTGTGGCAAGACAAAAGTCAAGATGCCAATGGCCTGCAATTCAGTTGATGACCTTGGCATCATTGATGCGAAGACTAATCTCTAGGCAATCCACAGTATCTGATTCAGTTGCCTTCATGGAACAAATTGTTTTCACTTGCCCATCCCAGTTGGGGCATTCTTCAGATATATATATATATATATGCATATCTCCCTCCCTCCCTCTCTCTCTCTCTCTCTCTCTCTCTCTCTCTCTCTCTCTCTCTCTCTCTCTCTCTCTCTCCCTCCCTCCCTCCCTCCCTCCCTCTCTCTCTCTCTCTCTCTCTCTCTCTCTCTCTCTCTCTATATATATATATATATATATATATATATGTATATATACATATATATATCTCCTCTCTTCTCTCTCTCCTCTTTCTTTTCCCATATATGTATATGCATACACACATACACTTACCAATAATACAAAATAATATGAATACTGATTATAATGCAGAATAAGATGAAAGTGTAATTGAGAGAGGGAAAGTGTTATGAGGCTTGAGGAAGGAAAGCATGCTAGTAAATAGAATAGTTTCAGAAGTATAATAGGGCTCCTTCACCTAGGATATTTATGGCAAGAGAAGTGCTAGAACGGTGACACTAGGAAATAAGGTTAGAGGAGAAGCTGAGATTCTCACTCCTCCCCCCCACACACACACACACTCACTTCCTGTCAATTTCTGTTGATCTTAACAGCTCTTCAGAGATGGAAAGTTAACAGCAACTTTCAATGGACTAATTTCACAATATATTACTTTCAAAAGGGGATTTATTTTAAAGGAAGAAAGTTAGGAAGTTGGGATAGGGTAGAAGGAATTTATGGTTTCCCTAATCTATTATAAAGTTCAATATAAGGAAGTAAGGTTGATTTGTCCTTGAGGGGAAAATTATTAATAACTTGAAAAGGATCTTCAGAGCTATGCCCCAATCATTTCCAATGGTAAGTTATTAGGCAGGAATTCAGAGCAGTGGTCTGCTGGCTTCTCTCTTCCAGTTCAGGAGATCAGAAGTGAAGTTTCATATGTTGACTTTCTTAACTGTCTCCCTGACCAAATTCTTTTCTGGAATCTTCCCTTCTCTCCTTGATTGACAGTCCTTCAAGTTTCCATTCCTTGCATCTGCTTGCAAGTCTCTCTGTTGTAGTAATCAGTTTCTCACAAATTCCCCTTTTACTTTTGGCAGAATCACAACCAGTATTCTGCATCAACAGTACTTACCTTTTTATTTATCATAAAGAATTCCTAGCTATCTAAACTCTGAACTCTATTTTAACTTATTTCACTACCCCAACATAAAAAATCCTTAACTGCCTTAACTATTCTGACTATCTATTTCTATCCTAAGGTTTGGGATTAAAGAAAGAGGTGTGAGTCATAGAAAAGCAATACAGAAATATGGTTTTGAACATAATAGTAAACAATGCAACAATTCAAACAATATTTTGACAATGTAACTTTCTTATATCCTAATGACTAATTTTTTAATTAGTTAATTAATTAATGACTAATAATTTGCTCTAAATAAAGGTTTCTATAAACAACTGTTATTAATATTATTATGTAGCTTAACTTATTTTAATTATGCTATATAACTGTCCCTAAGTCATCTAAGATTCTTAACAAAATTTCTAAATCTTGCCCTATGTGTTAGTCATTAGAACATCAGTAACTTAACCTTCTATTGTTAGTGTTAATTCTATTAGTGTTTACAAATGTACATATTTTTGTCTATACAGATTTTACATATGTACAGTCATAATACAATCTTGTATGTGATTTCTGTGCAAAATCATGCAGATGAGAAAATTCCCTTTGTCTGTTTGAATTTTCCACAGAAACTCACAAATATATCAGTATGAATTTCATGTTTGTGTTACTATGAAATATTTTGTATACTCACCCAGCCCATGATATTCCTTTCCATGATGTGCTTATTTGTAGTATGTACCTATATGTGAAGTTAACATGTATGACACATTCTTACGTGATCTTATCACCATCAGGTCAAGTTTTCAATGTCTTTCCATATCTTTGGTGTTGATTGTAGAAACATACATGTCTTGGGTTTTTCATCTGTGCAGCAGACACGTGTTGTCTGTCATCTCACCTTGATTAAGTCTCATGCTCTTTAACATACAGGAACATGCATGCATGTAAGCTCATCATATGTATATATGTATATATAAGATAGATGTTTTCTGCTTGTACATGAGAGTAAGTTTGAATTCTTAATGTGTGCCTATCAGTGTTATTGAGTTGATTCTTCATGCGTGGAATTATGCTTTTCCATATGATAATCTTCATGTATGGGTGTATGTAATATGTTGTACTGTATGAATATTACAGGATGTATGTTATGATTTTGAAATACAATACTGTCATATTATTTGATGTTTGATTTCACAAGGGTTTGTATTTTGTGTAAATTTTTTTCTTTAAGATTTTCTTATTAAGATATTCTCTTGACTTTTTAATTTTTCTTGAGACAGAATTTATTTTTAGCCTATGGGTTTCTGTGTTCTTGTTAGATAAATGTGTAGATAAATGTGTAGATAAAATGATACATGATATAATGTATTTTGCAGAGTCATGTCTTCTTAGTTAAATAACTTTGTTTCCTTTTCATTGTTGTAGGCAGAGACAATTTTTCATTGGAGCTGTAATTTTTATATATGTATGAGGCTATTTCATTATTGTTTTTTTTCAGTGCTTATTTCTGTTGTAATTTGTACTCTTGTGTCTTTCTTTATGTTATTATATGCAATGCTTTCATTTGTTTTTCTTGTCTTCTCATTTATAGCTTTCCATTTATAGGAACTGTGGTTAAATATTGCTAGGGCTGTAGACAATATTGCAGATTTTTCCTTATGTATTTTCTTCTTCATTGCTGGTAACATCATGGATATAATGTAGTTTTACATGTGAAGCATGAAACCAGGGATCTTTGCTATCTACCTTTATCGATGTAGGAGTTATCATAACAACATCCAAGGGACCTATCAATCTTGGTTCTGTGGGCGATTCTCTAGTAAAATTCTTGACATATACTTTGTTTCCTGGTTTTATCTTGTGCAATGAGAAATCCAATGGTATTCTCTGTACTAGTAATCCTAGCTTTCTTGATTTTTCCATCCTATTTTGTATTTCAACTAGATATTTAAGAAGAACATATTCCCCTTTAAGCATCGATTAGATATGGTGGTTTTGCAGTCCTACCATGCCATAATGGTTGATCATATAACATTTTAAATGGGGATATATGAAAATCACCTCTGGGTCTTGTTCTTAAATGAAATGATGCAAGAGGAATAACATCTGTCCATTTCAAGTGCATTTCTGAACAGAGTTTTCCTATTAGTGTCTTTAATTCTTTGTTCATTCTTTGAATTTGGCCTGAACTTTGTGGCCCATAGAAATCATGAAAACTGCATTTGATACCTAGATTTTTGTATTTTTCTTACAAAATTTGAGCAGTAAAATGTGACCCCCTATCTGAGTCTATGGTATCAGGAATGTCATACTTAGAAACTATTTCTTTTAGTAGAGATCTCACAACTGTGGCTGTATCATTTTTCTTAGATAGATATGCTTCAACTCATCTCGTCAGTCTATCCACAATAAGCAATGCATACTTGTGTCCCTTGCCTTTAGCCATGTTTATGTAGTATATTTGTAGACATTGGAAAAGCATATAACTTAGAGGTCTGCCTCCCAATGCTATGTTCTTGAAATGTCCTTGATTGAATTTTCTACATATGTCACATGCCTGACAAGTTCTGATAGCATTTGTTGTTATCCCTGGTGCCATCCAGAAACATTGTAACATCCTGTAACAGTTAAAATTAGTTTCTCTGCTAGAAGTATTATGTTTTTAGAGGTTTATTAAAGATTAAGAATTAGAGAAAATACAAAATAAGAAAGCATGTGCCTAGGCCCAGAGAGCCCATTCACAATCACTCACTCTACATCATGCCTGGTAGAGCAGCCTAAGCCCAGACACAGAAGCCAAGAGAGCGAGCAGTAGGTGGAGTCCCATTAAATAATAATTTGTGATCTCCCACTCAGGGAGATTCAGGGAGATTAGAGGGCAATTTGGGAACTTGCAAGGACTTCTGGGGATTGAAGTCCAGGGTTCAAATCTTCATTTTTGCAATCCAAAATGGCTTGCACCCCATAATGTCCTTTTGCATAGATCACAGTACATAAATGTTGATATAATTTTCTGGGAAGAATTGGTTTCCCACCATGAGCCACCCAAATTAATTTAGCATTGAGTTGCTCTTTCCATGATTGAACTTCATATCCACAGTAAGCTTCAGTAATATCATACCTGTCCACCAGAGAGAAATTTAACACGTGGTAGGAACCAAATATTGTGGTGTATTTCACTGTAATATCTGATCTTTCATTACCAAGGGATATTCTGTCTTATCCATGAGTGTGCCTTGCATTGGATTATGGCCAACTCTTTTGGAAGTTCTACAGCTTTTAAAAGACAGTCAATAAGTTTGCCATATGCAATTGGTTTTCTATCTGATGTTATATACCCTCTGTTCTTCCAAATAAAACCAGTGGAATGTATGGTTGTAAAAAGATAAGAGGAATATACATAAATGTTCACTCTTTTGTCTTTTTCCAATTCCAGGGCTTTGACCAAAGCATTTAACTTAGCACCCTGAGCACTAACATGACTTGGTAATGATGCATACCAAAACATTTTATTGTTGTTAACTACTACATTCCCCCATGACCTTGTGTCCTCTATGTATGTATGAGGATCCATCAGTGTATAACTCCATATCAGGATCACTAAGAGGTGTGTCTTTAAGATCTTCTCTAGTCTTATACCTCATTTCCACAACTTGATTGAAGTCATGTAGTGGTTTTCCATCAAATGGCAAATCTGGAATCAGAGTAGCTGGGTTTAATGGTGCACACCTATGAATGATGATGTTTTCATTTCCTAACAAAATGATTTCATACTGAGATATTCTTGCATTTGTGAAAGAATGCAATCATAGTAGTTTTTCAATTTGATGTGCAGAATACACATGTAACTTTCATCCCAGTACAATATCATATTCTTTCTTTACCACATGAGCAGTTGCAACACTGCTTCTCAGGCAATGCACCATTCCTTATGTGACCAGATTGAGGATAGAACTGTAAAATCAAAAAGCCCTTAAATTCAGTCCAAAACAATGTGCTAGCATTCCAGAAGCAATACCCTTAGCTTCATGGACATACAAATGGAACTCCTTTTTGTTATCAGGAATTCCTAAAACCTGAACTGTCAAAATGTCTTCTTTCAACTTTGACAAAGCATGTTGATGTTCTTTATTTAATTTCAAATGTTCTTTAACTTCTTTCTTTGTCAAGTCAGTCAAACACTTAGAAATATGGGAATACCCTACAATATACTGTCTTGAGAAATCAGCAACCCCTAGAAATGCCCTAAGTTGTTTCTTGGTACTAGTGATGCCTAGCTTCTGTATATCTGCTATCCTTTTACTTGAGATTTTCCTGGTGCCTCCTTCTAGGATAAATCCGAGTTAGCTGACTTTCAGGAGTACCCACTGGATTTTCTTTTTAGAGACTCTATGTCCTTTCTTATAAAGCTCTATTTATACCTTCTTTGAATCTTCCAAACATGTCTTTAGATCAGGTGATGCTAATAATAAATCATCTACATGGTGTACCAGCTTGCTATGCTTGAAAGTGATGTTAAATAGATCTCTTTGAAGAAGTTGGCAAAAAATATAGACTGATTCACAACATCCTTGGACTAACCTAATATAACATAGTTGATTTTGTCTCCATTGGAAAGCAAAAATGTTCTGAGAGTCAGGGTGCAATGCTATGGTAAAATAGGTATTGTTTAGATCTATCACTGTGTACCCCCAGGCATCTGGTGGTATCTGTGTGATAATATCATTTGGTGAAGGTGTAACCATGTATGTCTTCTTTATAAATTTGTTCAGTGCCCTAAGATCCTATACAAATCTCCAGCATTGTGTTCTGTCTGCATTGTTTTTCTTAATAGCCAGAAATGGACTATTAAATTCAGACATTGTAGGTCTTAAAATGCCTTGTTCCAATAAGCTGTTTGTAATTGTTGTTATGCCCTCTATGGCTTCTCTGCTCAATGTGTACTGAGGTATCTCAGGAGGTACATCATCCCTGACTTCTATTTTTACTGGTGTCATTCTGATATTTAGCAAAAACTCCTGGTGGAATATCATCTGGTATCTCATACATTGATGTCAAAATTTGAATTTTCTCAGGTTTTTCTTCCAGTTGCTCCAGATATAACAATGGGTAATGTTTTAGAGAATGCTTAGGCAAATGCAGGTATATCTTTCCAGAATTTCACATTACAGGGTTCCCCAATATTACATAAAAAGGCATGTCCTAAAATGTTATCTGGACATGAAGGGATCAATAGGAATGTATGGTCAATGGTGGGAGGACCTAGTTAACCATTGTGCTTTTGAGCTGTTGTATCTATCCCAACACTCCAGCCACTGAAATCATACCCCCTATGATGGTATACCCTGGAAATGTCTTTAGAACTGATTTGGAAGCACCAGTATCCATGAGAGCTTTGTATTGTTTCTTCCACACCTTAATCCATACATATGGTTCTGGTCTTTGTGTAGCTATTGAGTTAATTGCTAGTGATACATTTTGCACTGCACTGTTATTTTCTGCCATTTGTATGGTTGAACCAGTTAAATCTTCATGGCTTAAATCATTTCCTAATTGATCTTCATTTAAATTTGACTGTATCTTGATTCCTCCTTCACTGTTATATGAATTTAAAGCTTTAGTTGGACAGATCTCTCTCCTCCATTTAGAATGTTGGCTTCTTGGGAATTTCTTGATACATTGGCTATCATGGAAGTTGTTTTTATGCCCTCCATTCTATCTGTATTTTCAAATCTAACTGCTGTTTCACTTCTAATACATTGTTATGGTATCAAAATCCCATTCAAAATCACCTTAGACAAAATAAAATACCTAGGAATCTACCTCCCAAGACAAACACAGGAACTATATGAACACAACTACAAAACACTCGCCACACAACTAAAACTAGACTTGAGCAAATGGAAAAACATTAACTGCTCATGGATAGGACGAGCCAATATAATAAAAATGACCATCCTACCCAAACTTATTTATCTATTTAGTGCCATACCCATTGAACTACCAAAATACTTCTTCACTGATTTAGAAAAAAACATAACAAAGTTCATTTGGAAGAACAAAGGATCAAGGATATCCAGGGAAATAATGAAATAAAACACATATGATGGGGGCCTTGCAGTCCCTGACCTAAAACTATATTACAAAGCAGCAGTCATCAAAACAATTTGGTACTGGCTAAGAAACAGAAAGGAAGATCAGTGGAATACACTGGGGGAAAGCGACCTCAGCAAAACAGTATACGATAAACCCAAAGATCCCAGCTTTTGGGACAAAAATCCGCTATTCGATAAAAACTGTTGGGAAAATTGGAAGACAGTGTGGGAGAGACTAGGAATAGATCAACACCTCACACCCTACACCAAGATAAATTCAAAATGGGTGAGTGACTTGAACATAAAGAAGGAAACCATAAGTAAATTGGGTAAACACAGAATAGTATACATGTCAGACCTTTGGGAGGGGAAAGGCTTTAAAACCAAGCAAGATATAGAAAGAATCACAAAATGTAAAATAAATAATTTTGACTACATCAAACTAAAAAGCTTTTGTACAAACAAAACCAATGTAACTAAAATCAGAAGGGAAACAACAAATTGGGAAAAAATCTTCATAGAAACCTCTGACAAAGGTTTAATTACTCATATTTATAAAGAGCTAAACCAGTTGTACAAAAAAATCAAGCCATTCTCCAATTGATAAATGGGCAAGGGACATGGATAGGCAGTTCTCAGATAAAGAAATCAAAACTATTAACAAGCACATGAAGAAGTGTTCTAAATCTCTTATAATCAGAGAGATGCAAATCAAAACAACTCTGAGGTATCACCTCACACCTAGCAGATTGGCTAACATAACAGCAAAGGAAAGTAATGAATGCTGGAGGGGATGTGGCAAAGTAGGGACATTAATTCATTGCTGGTGGAGTTGTGAACTGATCCAACCATTCTGGAGGGCAATTTGGAACTATGCCCAAAGGGCGACAAAAGAATATCTACCCTTTGATCCAGCCATAGCACTGCTGGGTCTGTACCCCAAAGAGATAATGGACAAAAAACTTGTACAAAACTATTCATAGCTGCGCTCTTTGTGGTGGCCAAAAACTGGAAAACGAGGCGATGCCCATCAATTGGGGAATGGCTGAACAAACTGTGGTATATGTTGGTGATGGAATGCTATTGTGCTAAAAGGAATAATAAAGTGGAGGAGTTCCATGGAGACTGGAACAGCCTCCAGGAAGTGATGCAGAGCGAGAGGAGCAGAACCAGGAGAACATTGTACACAGAGACTGATACACTGTGGTACAATCGAACGTAATGGACTTCTCCATTAGTGGAGGTGTAATGTCCCTGAACAATTTGCAGGGATCCAGGAGAAAAAAAACACCATTCATAAGCAAAGGATAAACTATGGGAGTGGAAACACCAAGGAAAAGCAACTGCCTGAATACAGAGGTTGAGGGGACATGACAGAGGAGAGACTCTAAATGAACACTCTAATGCAAATACTATCAACAAAGCAATGGGTTCAAATCAAGAAAACATCTAATGCCCAGTGGACTTACGTGTCGGCTATGGGGGGTGGGGGAGAGGAAAAGAAAATGATCTATGTCTTTAACGAATAATGCTTGGAAATGATCAAATAAAATATATTTTTAAAAAATCAACTATGAACAAGAAACTTCATCTCTGAAAACCTTAGTTTCCTCATCTGTGAAATGGGATTGATGATCACATTGGTGGTGACAGTAGTTGATATATATATATATATGTATATGTATATGTATATGTATAAATATATATATATTTAACATTTTCAAAGTGCTCTGCATGCATAAGTTAATTGATTCTCACATCTAGCTCTACAAAAGAAGTAAAAAGAATGTATTTATCCTTGGGTCAGTCATTTTCACTACACATTTGATGAGGACTTTGTGAAGAAATCACTTTGTCAATCCTCAAGTGTTATAACCCTTTATGTTCTTGTTATGTACCATCTGCCCTTTGTTTTTTCATCCCTCTTTCATTTTTCTATTCTCCTGTAAGATACCCCCAAGACTGTTGCACAACATAATATGTACCAGAATAGAGAACAAAAAATTTTTGAAGCTGTGAATTCAAATCCTTTTTATTCAGCTCTGTAATTGGTAAACATGAAGCTTTTTTTCCATTTTTGTGTCCCCAGAAAAGTGGACTGAAAGGCACTGGATCACTGAATATCTAAAGGTTAGAATGTAGTCAAACTTCTCATATTATACTCTATGAATAGAGGTTTTTTAGACAAAAATTGGTGAATGAAGAAGAATGGAATTTTAAAAATTCTTATTTATTGTCAGGAAAGGCAATATCCATCTGGGTGAGTTTGGCTCATTAGAATGCTGTTCATAGACAGGGCAATGGATTAGGTGGCCTGTGGAGGTCCCAAGGAATCACACATACTGTGATTTGTAATATAAACTCCTCCAAATTGTAGTGGGCCATATCCATAGCAGCAGGCCCTTTGAACTCTGATCATTAACTTGATTAATCTATGGTAATTCCTGTAACCTTATTTATGTAACCAATGATCTTGGCAAAGTGATTGATCATTATAATTATTGGCAGTACTATTTGCAATTAGTAGTAATTGCACACACATACTTAGAGATCTTGTGGAGGTAATTGAATCACATCACTTAAAGATGCAGAGACTTTCCCTTTCCCTACCCCTTCCATTCTTCTCCCTAATCCCCCTCCCCACATACAAGCATAGCCACACACTCAATGGCTGGGAGCAAGAGAGTGAGAAATTAATATTAATCAATTAATTATGATTCATAGGGATTTACTTAATGGCATGTTCTACAACAAAGAACACATGTCATTTCTTCTCTCTCCTCTACTCCTTATCCTGTCACTGAACAAATGTTAACTCTTAGCACCCTAAAGCTGTTCTAAGCCACAAGAAAGCTTAAAAAAAGAGAGATCTGTTTTCCTGGAATCAGATTTATCTGGATGTGAGTCCTGACTTAGTGACATTGTGTAATCTTAGGCAAGTTGCTAGCTGGTAGGAAGATAGGATCATAGATTTAAAATAGGAAAGGCAAATACAAGTTACGTGACTTACTCAATATTACCCCTTAAGGATGAAATGAAATAAAATTTGTAAAACACTTTGTATAATGCTTGGTAGGTTATTGTTCTTATTGGTCCTTCAGTTTTGGAGGTTATATGATATCATGAGTTGATATATTGACTTGCAAATTAATTAGATTTAAGTAAAGCAGAGTCGAACAAAGTTGTCAAATTCATTCTCTTTTCCATTCAACCAAGTCCATGGCAAGACAAATGTTAGGATCACTTCCAGTGGCCTGGGATGCAGTGGATGAAGGTGTCATCTTTGATGTCTGCTAAATATTAAGCACTTACTAAATGATTTTCTGAAGTAGAAAAGCCATGATTTGAACCCAGAACTTCTGAAACTTTAATTTCCCTATATGTGAAACAGAGATAATAATTCATGTCATATAAATACTTCTGTGATGCCATGGAATAAGAAGTAGACTTCTGGGCAAGTGGACTAAAGCCCAGAGTAATTTCTAGTTCTGTCATTTACTAGTAACAAACCCTAGGCAAGTCTTTAAGTCTCAAGTTCTTTTTTGTGTCATAGGGTTAATAATACTTTATTTATTTCACAGGATTGTTCTGATTGATTGATCATATGGGAGGTAGTGCCATGAAGAGATTATGGTAGAAAGTCCTAAAGAAAGGCTATAGACTACATGATCAAATCACTAGACAGGTCTCTTTCTTCCTCCTCTATCAGAGCCTCACAAAAATAGCACAGAGAGAGTGAGTGAAAAGTAAAAGAAAGAAGCAAAATTAAAGATAGTGGCTGCAGCAAATGGAGTTCCTTCGGTTCTGTGGTAGTTTCTAGGGATGTTGGATAGCACTACTATGAAAAGGATACTGATGGAATATTAGGATATACTAGAACACATCTAGTACACCTTGGAAGAGTACCAACTTTTTTTAAGGAATTTTTTACCCAACTCTTTAAAATACAATCTGAGCAATATATGAATATTTATATCACTCATCAAAAAATCATTTTCAAATTGAATACCTTTTCCTTTCCCTGCCATTGTGTTTAAATTCCATTTCTGTTAATGTCTCAATATGTTTGTCCACTAAGTAGTTCAGCTTAAGGTTTTAAACCTCTGGAAGTCAGAGATGTGGGCAGTCTAAATTATTTGGTATGGTCCTCAGCATATGGGGAGCTAAGTGGTATAGTGGATGTAGAAGGCAAACAATTTAAGTTTTATTTTTCATCTATTTTCTGCCAAAAAGAATGGTCTTTGAACTGAGAGAGAAAAATGCTTTGTATGTAGTTAAAATACAACATAAAGATGTATTGGGAAATTCCTTAGATCCTCCCATTTTCCAAGTCATTTCCCCAACTTGTATTCACACTTGCAGGTTTGGTCCAAAGAGGATCTCCCTTGAATTCTGTGAAAGCCCTGTGGGTCTGCATTTCAGTTATGGGTTTCTGAGTTTACACTAGTGTTTTTCCCATTAGCAGTCAGCCAGTAGATACAATTAGTTTTTAACAAAGGCATTCACGAAGATGGTATCACAGCAACAGTAGCTGCAAAGAATTCCCTCCAAAACCTGTGACACATTCTCCCACAAATACACCCAGTGCCAATGGGAGATACATGTTGAAACTTAGAAAGAAATAGTAAGGCATACCTGTAGGATATGAATGTGATCAGGGCAAGTCCTAACTCTGGGGCTGCAAGACCTTGATATCTCCTCATTCTTCATAGAGTCCTCAGAAAGGTCCTCCTACTTGTAGCATTAGTGCTGGGTGAGGTGATAAATAGGCAGCTGGGATCTCCCCCACTTCCATCTTCCTTGGTGGCTCTGAAGCTTTCCTGAAAGCACAAACAAACTGATCAAAGGCCCACAAACTTGATGAGGTACAAATAAGTCTATTCAGAGTTTTATATTCTTAAAAAGTTGTCAAATGATTCACACACTTATGAATGAGTGTCACCTTCTACTGAGTTGCTTTCTAGGTTTTATGAATATTTACATCCCAGTGTAATACACTCCCTTCTGAAAAGGGAACACCTTTATGAATTCAAATCATCAGGTCTAAAGCATCTATATCTATATTAATAAAAGAACTATTGGTCATGATTGTGAAACCACTGCTTAATATTGAACATTTATCTATAGAAAGAATACTTAAAATGTGCCAAGCACCTTTGCTAAACATTGGGAAATCAGTAAGCAAGCAAGATGGCCCCTGCCATCAAAGAGCAGGGGGAAAACCAGAGAAAATGGGAGGATAGAAAGGGGATTGGTCTATCTGTGGTGGCATGGTGTAAAGCAGTCTGGGAGACAGTATACAGGTCTGGGTGTTGGTAAGATCTTGGAAAAATCATGGAGAAAGGGAAAAGTGTTGGAGGATTGAGTAAAAGGTATGGAACCAAAAAGATCTGAAGAGGCTAGAACTATGAACCAAATAAAATTTGATAACAATAAATGTTGGTATTTTGATTCAAAAAAACTACCTCCTAAGTCCAAATACTAGAGGAAAGGAGAAGAGGACTAGATGACTAAATAACAGTTCATTTGAAATAGATCTTAGGAGTTTTATTAGGTTGAAAGTTCAATAAATTATATGGCAGCTTCCCACCACAAAATAATTAATGTTCTTTTGGAGTACATTAAAAGAACAGCATTGGGAATATAGAGCTGATTGTCCAAGTCTATTCTATTAGATCAGAGCTAAGTTAACATGGACAATTTATGGTATCACCTTTGAGGAAAAACACTGTTAACATAGAGAGGGTGTAAAAATAATAAATAGCCAGTAATATAAGGATATTGTTAGAAAATAAGTATTGGTTTATTAGTTTAGAGATAAAAAGTAGAGTGCTGGCTTGAGAAAGAATTGGAGTTTGAAGCAGAACTGAGAGAGCATGTTGATTTCAGATATTTTTCTGTGTCAATTATTCTCTCTGGCAGTTGGGAGTTGGTCTCTGGCAGTTGGTAGAGACACACACCCAGAAACTCTCTCTCAAGGCTGGAGTAGGTAACATCTTTGCCTCTCTCTGTCTGAGGGAAAGATCTGAAGGAGCTTAGTATTTTCCTTTCCCAACTTGGGAAACATTATTGACTATTTATTGTGGTTTTTATAGATTGGTTTATATCTGAGAAGACCAAAGAAAAACCTGGTCTTTGGTTTGGACTCTGAGTCTGTTGTGGCCTAACTTGATTATTGTTGAGACTCAATCAGCTAGCCTTAGGTATTTTATCATTTGAAGACAAAGTTAAGAATTACAAAGATAGAGACTTCCAGTCAAGATAGCGGCTTAGAAGCAGCAAAAGTTCAGACCTCTGAAAACTCTTCCTTACCAATCACAAACTGAATGCTCCCAGGGGACTGAAATTCAAACTTAACAACAGGACAGAGCCGGGGAACCCTCCTCCCGGTCTCGGCTCAAAAGGTATGCCCCCTAAAAGCCAGAACACTAGATCACTCAGATTTAAGGGGTAGGCAGAAGGAAGGTCCCAAGACCCATCCCCCCCCCAACCCAGAGTGTTGAGCCTGCAGCAGCAGCGGGAACCTCAGGGCTGGCAAAAGGGCCTCATGGATGGCTATTCTGAGGTACGCACCTTGAAAGCAACCTGAGCCAGTCTCAGGGGCACCCAACACAGATGGCAGGGAAACAGAGAGAGACGGGGCAGGGGGAAGCCTGTAGCACCCTGGCTGGGTCCTTTCATCTGAGTCTCACCGAAGGTTCCTGCTTAAGGGCAAATCCAGTCCAACCCAGCTGAGCTTAATACAATAAGGAGCCCTCAGAGCTCCGGGAGGCCAGGACCCCTCCCTCCTTAGAGTGCAGGGTCGTCTGAAAGAACAGAAACCGCAGGGCTGGCAAAGGAACTGAGGTAACTTGTGGACAGTGCTGTGCCAGGCTCAGAGCATGGATGTAAGGCAGCTGAGAAGCAAGTGGAGGGAACTGAGAGCAGTAACAGCCAAAATACCAGCAGGCAGGGGAGGGTAGACCATGGGCTTTCCCAGGAAGAAAGAGCAGCTGCGGAGAATGGACAATTTGCCTGGGGCTAAAGCCTTGGACCATCAGACAGATACACGAAGAGCCAGTCTTCCTCACTGAGATAGAGATGGCAAACAGTACAGAAGTGAAAAAGCCTCCAAACACCAAGAAGAGCAAAAAGAAGGGGGTAACTTTAGACACATTTTATGGACCAAAAATACAAAATACAGAGGAGATAGAAGACGAAACACAAGCAAATGCTCCAAAACCTTCCAAAGGAAATGGAAATTCTCCACAACCTCTTGAAGAATTTAAAGAGGAAATTATCAAAAAGATGGAAACCTTCTGGGAGGAAAAATGGGAAACAATCCAAAAGGAATGTGGCAATCTGAATCACGAAAAAATGCAACTACAGAAACAGCTTGACCAAACTGAAAAGGAAAACCAGGCTGTAAAGGTCAAAATCATACAACTGGAAGACATCGATCTTACAAAAGAGCAAGAATTAATAAAGCAAAGCCAAAAGACTAAGAAATTAGAAGATAACATAAAATATCTCACTGACAAGGTGACAGACTTGGAAAACAGAGGAAGGAGAGACAATGTGAGAATAATTGGCCTACTAGAAAAGCCAGAAATAAATAATAATCTCGACATCATAATACAAAATATCATCAAAGAAAACTGCCCAGAGATTTTAGAACAAGGGGGCAATACAGGCATTGAAAGAGTTCACAGAACACCCTCTACACTAAACCCCCAAAAGACAACTCCCAGGAATGTAATTTCTAAATTCCAAAGCTTTCAAGCACAGGAAAACATCTTACAAGAAGCCAGAAAAAGACAATTGAGATATAAAGGAATGCGAATCAGGGTCACACAAGACCTTGCAATTTCCACTCTGAATGACCATAAGGCACAGAACATGATTTTCAGAAAGGCAAGAAAGCTGGGTCTTCAACCAAGAATCAGTTCTCCATCAAAACTGACGATATACATCCAGGGGAAAGTATGGGCATTCATTAAAATAAAAGATTTCCAAGTTTTTGCAAAGAAAAGACCAGAGCTTTGTAGAAAATTTGACATCCAGACACAAAGAGCAAGGAATACCTGAAAAGGTAAATATGAAGGAAAGGAAAAGGAGAAAAATGTTATCTTTCCCGTTTATTCAAACCCTCTTCTATAAGAACTACATTGATATCAATTTATATATATTAATATGTGGGGGAAATGTAATGTGTAACTCTCAAAAATTGTGTGGATCATTAGAGTAGTAAGAAGAATCAAGCATAGAGAACATTGGGGGAATCAAGATGATATGGAGAAAGGGGGGGATAGAACAGAAAAAGGGAGGGGGGAATCATTGATGGTGTGAAGATATACTCCAAGAAATAGGGGGGAAAACTAAATAGAATAATCTTTCTCACACAAGGATACACATGGGAAGGGGAGGGGGAAAATTCTCCTATAAGAAGGAGAGGAAGAGAGTTTTCACTTAAACCATACTCTCAGTGAAATCAACTCTGAGAAGGAAGAGCATCCAGATCCATTGGGATATTTAATTTTATCTTACCCAACAGGGGTAGGGAGAAGGGAAAACCAAGGGGGGGAAGGAAGGAGGGAACAGAAAAATGGAGAAAAGGAGAGAGAGGGGAGGGAATAAAAAGGGAAGAGTTAGAAAGGGAAACATATCAAGGGAGGGAACTAGGGGGATGGATTTAAAGTAAATCACTGGATTAAAAGGCTATAGCTAAAGAAGAAAGGTCAGATTTAGGGGAGGATATCAAAATGCCAGGGAGTCCACACGTGACAATCATAACTTTGAACGTGAATGGGATGAACTCACCCATAAAACATAGACGAATAGCAGAATAGATTAGAATCCAAAACCCTACCATCTGTTGTCTTCAAGAAACACACATGAGGTGGGTAGACATTCACAAGGTCAGAATTAAAATATGGAATAAGACCTTCTGGGCCTCAACTGATAGAAAGAAGGCAGGAGTTGCAATCATGATATCTGACAAAGTCAAAGCAAAAATAGACCTGATTAAAAGGGATAGGTAAGGTAACTATAATTTGTTAAAAGGGACTATAGATAATGAGGAAATATCACCAATCAACAGGTATGCACCAAATACTATATCACCCAAATTTCTAATGGATAAACTAGGAAAATTGAAGGAGGAAATAGACAGAAAAACCATATTAGTGGGAGATTTGAACCAACCACAATCAAATTTATACAAATCAAATAAAAAAATAAATAAAGAGGTAAAAGAAGTGATTGAAATCTTAGAAAAATTAGAGTTCATAGTCATATGGAGAAAAATAAATAGGGACAAAAAGGAATACACCTTCTTCTCAGCATCACATGGCACATTCACAAAGATTGACCATATACTAGGTATGAAGAAACATGGCATGCAAATGTAGTAAAGCAGAAATAATAAATTCAGCCTTTTCAGATCATAAGGCAATAAAAATATTAATCAGTAAGGGTACATGGAGAACCAAATCAAAAATTAATTGGAAATTAATATGATACTCTAAAATTGGTTAGTTAGAGAACAAATCATAGAAACAATTAATAATTTCATCGAGGAAAATGACAATGGTGAGACATCCTTTCAAACCTTATGGGATGCAGCCAAAGCAGTAATCAGAGGAAAACTCATATCCCTGAGTGCCTATATTAACAAACTAGGGAGGGCAGAGATCAATGAATTGGAAATGCAAATAAAAAACTAGAAAGCAAACAAATTAAAAACCCCCAGAAGAATACCAAATTAGAGATCTTAAAAATTAAAGGAGAAATTAATAAAATCAAAAGTGATAGAACTATTGAACTAATAAATAAAACTAGAAGCTGGTACTTTGAAAAAACAAACACAATAGACAAAGTACTGGTCAATCTAATTTAAAAAAAGGAAAGAAGAAAAGCAAATTAAGAGCATCAAAGATGAAAAGGGGGACAACACCTCTGATGAAGAGGAAATTAAGGCAATCATTAAAAATTACTTTGCCCAATTATATGGCAATAAATACACCAATTTAGGTGACATGGATGAATATATACAAAAATACAAACTGCCTAGACTAACAGAAGAAGAAATAGAATTCTTAAATAATCCCATATCAGAAAATGAAATTCAACAAGCCATCAAAGAACTTCCTAAGAAAAAATCCCCAGGGCCTGATGGATTCACCAGTGAATTCTATCAAACATTCAAAGAACAGCTAATCCCAATACTTTAAAAACTATTTGACACAATAAGCAAAGAGGGAGTTCTACTAAACTCCTTTTATGACACAAACATGGTACTGATTCCAAAACCAGGCAGGTAAAAAACAGAGAAAGAAAATTATAGACCAATCTCCCTAATGAATTAAGATGTAAAAATCTTAAATAGGATGCTAGCAAAAAGACTCCAGCAAGTGATCAGAAGGGTCATTCACCATGATCAAGTAGGATTTATACCAGGGATGCAGGGCTGGTTCAATATTAGGAAAACCATCCATATAATTGGCCATATCAGCAAGCAAACAAACAAATGCCATATAATTATTTCAATAGACACAGAAAAAGCCTTTGATAAAATACAACACCCATTCCTATTAAAAACACTAGAAAGTATAAGAATAGATGGGTTGTTCCTAAAAATAATAAACAGTATGTATCTAAAATCATCAACTAATATCATCTGCAATGGGGATAAACTAGATGCATTCCCAATAAGATCAGGAGTGAAACAAGGATGCCCATTATCACCTCTATTATTTGACATTGTACTAGAAACACTAGCAGTAGCAATTAGAGAAGAAAAAGAAATTGAAGGCATCAAAATAGGCAAGGAAGAGAAAAAGTTGTCACTCTTTGCAGATGACATGATGGTCTACTAAAATAAACTTGGAGATTCAACCAAAAAGCTAATCGAAATAATCAACAACTTTAGCAAAGTTGCAGGATACAAAATAAACCCACATAAGTCATCAGCATTTCTATATATTTCCAACACAGCTCAGCAGCAAAAACTAGAAAGAGAAATCCCATTCAAAATCACCTTAGACAAAATAAAATACCTAGGAATCTATCTCCTGAGACAAACACAGGAACTAGATGAAAACAACTACAAAGCACTCTCCACACAACTAAAACTAGACTTGAGCAATTGGAAAAACATTAACTGCTCATTGGTTGGATGAGCCAATATAATAAAAATGAACATCCTACCCAAACTTATTTATCTATTTAGTGCCATTCCCATTGAACTTCCAAAAATTGCTTTACTGATTTTGAAAAAAAAAACATAACAAAGTTCATTTGGAAGAACAAAGGATCAAGGATATCCAGGGAAATAATGGGAAAAAATACAAAGGAAGGGGGCCTTGAAGTCCCAGATCTCAGACTATATTATAAAGCAGCAGTCATCAAAAAAATTTGGTACTGGCTAAGAGACAGAAAGGAGGATCAATGGAATAGACTTGTGGCAAGTGACCTCAGCAAGACAGTATATGATAAATCCAAAGAACCCAGCTTTTGGGACAAAAATCCACTATTCGATAAAAACTGTTGCGAAAATTGGAAGACAGTGTGGGAGAAATTAGGTTTGGATCAACACCTCACACCCTACACCAAGATAAATTCAAAATGGGTGAATGACTTGAACATAAAAAAGGAAACTATAAGTAAATTAGGCAAACACAGAATAGTATACAAGTCAGACCTTTGGGAAGGGAAAGACTTTAAAACCAAGCAAGACTTAGAAAGAGTCACAAAATGTAAAATAAATAATTTTGACTATATCAAATTAAAAAACTTTTGCACAAACTAAATCAATGTAACTAAAATCAAAGGGAAGCAACAAATTGGGAAACAATCTCCATAAAAACCTCTGACAAAAGTCTAATTACTCAAATTTATAAAGAGCTAAATCAATTGTTCAAAAAATCAAGCCATTCTCCAATTGATAAATTGGCAAGGGACATGGATAGGCAGTTTTCAGCTAAAGAAATCAAAACTATTAATAAGCACATGAAAAAGTGTTCTACATATCTTATAATCAGAGAGATGCAAATCAAAACAACTCTGAGGTATCACCTCACACCTAGTAGATTGGCTAACATGACAGCTATGGAAAGTAATGAATGTTGGAGGGGATGTGGCAAAGTGGGGACACTAATTCATTGCTGGTAGAGTTGTGAATTGATCCAGCCATTCTGGAGGGCAATTTGGAACTATGCCCAAAGGGCGATAAAAGAATGTCTGCCCTTTGATTCAGCCATAGCACTGCTGGGTTTGTACCCCAAAGAGATAATAAGGAAAAGACTTGTATAAGAATATTCATAGCTGCGCTTTTTGTGGTGGCCAAAAATTGGAAAATGAGGGGATGCTCTTCAATTGGAGAATGGCTGCACAAATTGTGGTATATATTGGTGATGGAATTCTATTGTGCAAAAAGGAATAATAAGGTGGAGGAATTCCATGGAGTCTGGAACAACCTCCAGGAAGTGATGCAGAATGAGAGGAGCAGAACCAGGAAAACATTGTACACAGAGACTGAAACACTGTGGTACAATAGAACATAATGGACTTCTCCATTACTATCAATACAAAGTCTCTGATCATTCTGCAGGGATCTAGGAGAAAAAACACTATCCACTAGCAGAGGACAAATTGTGGGATTAAAAACACCGAAGAAAAGCAACTGCTTTACTACAGGGGTAGAAGGGACATGAATGAGGAGAGACTCTAAATGAACACCCTAAGGCAAATACCAACAACATGGAAATGGTTTCGAATCAAGGATACATGTGATACCTAGTGGAATAGCGCGTCGGGTATTGGAGGGGTTGTGGGAGGGGGGGAGGAAAAGAAAATGACCTTAGTTTTCAAGGAATAATGTTGGAAGATGACCACATAAAATAATGTATAAAATTAAATTAATAAAAAAAGAATTACAAGGATAATACTGGTAGTTTTTATTTAGATAGTATAAATTTAGTTTAGTCAGATCAGGAAGGATTAGTGTAGCCTGAGAAACACAGGAGAAGTGGTTCCTTGTGGAACCAGGGAGTTTATTTGGGTGGATTTAGAATCTCTTAGAATTAGAAATCCTTTTTTATCCTTATATATTTCAATAAATATTTTATTTTTTTAACTCGCCATTTATTATTTTTACAGTTTGGTGACCTAAATAGGACAAAGAACCTAACTCTTTGATTTTAAGTGTCTAACTGTCAATTTAGGCAGTTGGAACCATTATCTCAGCAGAGCATTTGTGGAAGCAGCTAGAGCTAACAGTTTCACTGTGAGCTGTGTTAACAGTGAGCTGACCTCTAGGTGGCTACAAAATCCATCTCCCAGTCAACTTGATATAAAGAATCTATGCTGTCAGAAAACCTGGTGAATTAACTACATAAAATCACTATGGGATTTTCTCTGTTAGCTATGACTTCTCTCATTTTCACTTTTGTACTGGAATATATACCAAATGTATTTGTCTATGACTTTCTAATGCCATTACTTTCATTGATGCTCTACAAATAATCTCATGTCCCTGTGCTAGTATTATTAATCATGTGCTTTTACATGATGATCAAATCTTTGGCAGTTGTCATTAAACATTTAAAAACAAGCATCAAACAAGCCTCTGCAAAGAGTGATCTAATGTTAAAAATCAACTATCTATAGACTAAATTAGATAGAATGAAAACTCAATATAAAGAATTACTCAAGGCTAAAGGGACAATGGCAGAAACTAAAGAACATGAAGCAACTAAATTAGAGGGTACAACTAAATCAGATAACCCAACTAAATTAGAAATGGAAACTTAAGCATTAGAAACCAAACCCGCTCATAGGTTCCCTATAAGGGAACCTATAGTGTCTCCAGAGTGTGGTATAGTGAATCTCATGTGTCACAGAAAGTTTACACAAGCTGATATAGACAGTTTTAAGATAAATACTCCATCATATGAAGAAGAAGCGGTTGGAGTTATAAAGCAGTGCAAGCACTTAGTTAAGCTGTACCATTCTTCTTATTCGGACTTTGACATCCTTATTGATGAATAATTAACAAAAAGGAAGAAACCAACCAGGATCCTAAGTTGGCCAATCAGCAATTCAGGGGTTGTTATTAGGATCCTGAATTGCTGATTGGCCAACTCAAGATCCTGGTTGGTAAGTTAACTCTTTTGCGGGGTACAGAGACTTAACTACAGCCAGGGAGGTAATAATTGAAACTATGAGGCAAAATTCCAGACACACAGTAACCTGGTCTAAATTTGAGCACCTAAAGCAGGGAGTGGGAAAGACTCCCTCCACTTTCCTCAATAGAATTTTTGACAGTGCAGAAAAATGGATCGGGGTGGATACTTTAACAGATGAGAACATAAATCACAGTTGCAGGCAGTTTGTGAAAAATGCATGCCCTGTGTTCCAAAATTATTTTTGGAGTAACTGTAAAAATTGATTTGACATGGGTCTTGACAAAATTAGGAGAATTTCTAGCTATTATTTCCAAGATGAGAAAGATAGGCAATCAGAGGAGAAAAATGGTATAATTGATAACAACCAAATAAATCAGAGAACTTAAACATAAACTGAAACACAATGAAGTACAGGAAAAAAAAACAGTAGCTGCACTAAGAACTTATAAACAACCTAGAAATAATTACCACCCCAGACAATACAGACAAACCCCAAGATGCAGATTTGGGGGATAATTCTTTGGACAAAGCTTCAGGGGAAACCAAGGCAATAGATTTAATTGCTTTAATGGATTCAAGAAAAATGGATATAGAAATTATGGGTTTAAAATGGGTTTAATAATGCATTCCAGTATGGGAGACCAAACTACCCAAATTATTTTGATACTGGATACTACCATAATTCACAAGCCAGAGACCTAAATACCATGCAAGAATATATCAAAACAGGTGCTCGTCCAAAATATTCCCAAGCATCTGGTGGAAATCACAAAAAAATTGATATGAAAAAAGGTACAATTTCATTATGAAGGTGTGCCAAGGCCTGTGCAAATAAAAATAAAATATATGGAGAAAATGGATGAGGAAGTATGGGCAATGGAATAAGAACTAATGGAAATGACAAAAGAGATTTTTAAAATGTAGCAAATTAGTACAGGAGGAATCAATGAATAATTAGAGAATGAGTAACAGAAACAAGTGTTGAGTTTTCCTGATCCTAGTGTGTTAAGTCCTGTGATACCTGTCCATTCTCCAGAAAATAGAACAGAACTCCATGTAACCCTAAAAATAGAAACACAAATTTATGATGGTCTCTTAGACACAGGTGCTACAAAATCTGTGTTGCAGAAATTCCTTGAGGAGAGCAAAACAATGGTTTCAATAGAAATTGTGGCTGTGACAGGAAGACATCAAAGAATCAACAAGCTAGAACCAAGAATGGTTTCACTTGGACGTCTAAGTGTAGAATACTCTTTTCTTTTAATGCCAAATTCCCCAATGAATCTAGTGGGTAGGGATCTTCTTTGTAAATTGAGAGCAACAATAATATGTACCCCAACCAAACATATTTCTTTAAAACTCCCAGAAGAATCCATAAACCTTTTCCCTATATTATCTCTAGATACAGAAGAATCAGAGGGAGAAGGGAATAACATCTATCAGATCCCAGATAATATTCCAAAAGGTATATGGGCTACAGATTCTACAGATGTAGGTTTATTAAAATCAGCAACCCCTCTTAAAATGCTGACTAGTGTTCCACAATACCCACTTAGCAAAGAGGCCATTGATGGGATTACCCCAATGGTAGTAGTAGTCTCTCGGTAACCAAGGATGACGATTGTCTTTGTGCGTTTTTGTGCACAAAGATACTTGTGTGTGAAGATTTAAGTGGAAAAGTTGATGCACAGAGACAGTCCCACTCTCTCGGCGTTGGAAGCCTGGGTCCATTGGCACAAAAAGTCATTACAACTGGTATTGGATGGCTGTGTTGTCTTTTGTGCTCCAACACGCCCTAAGCACTCCACAGTGCCTTGCTGTATCGCCATCTCAGCCGTTGAACCTTCTTGTTGATTTCTTCCGCCTGTTCTGCCGAAACAGTCTTCTCATGCTGGGTGAGCAAAGCCCTAGTTCACCAGGGGTCTACGACCCGATGGCTACCCTCACAAGGTTTAGCCAGCCTGTCGAAGCCATTGCTGGGCTGTGGCTGTTGCCACATGCTAGCAGCTACTAGGAGCCACAAGTGAGAGCTGGGCGTCAGGTGAGGATCAAAGGCTGGAGAGCTGTCCTAGGAGGTCACAACAAGCCCTCCATACCAAAGATATTACTCCTCCCTGAGCACGCCATACACCCCCTTTATTATCCCAATAATAAATTTGTTATTGCATCAAGGCTTAAAACATGCATCTCTGAATATAACACCCAAATTTTACCAGTTAAAAAAATCCAAGTTAGATGCTGAAGGATGAATAGTCTATAGATTCATTCAAGATTTAAAAGCTGTTGATGATCATGTGGTGAAATCTTACCCAGTTGTACCAAGTTCTGCTACCACCATTTCATATATCCCAAGTCATGCAAAATATTTTATTGTGGTTGATTTATATTCTGACTTTTTCTCAATTCCTAAACACAAAAACTCACAAAATATATTTGCATTCACGTGGCAGGGAAATTCATATTCATAATCCCATTTGCCACAGGGATTCTGTGAAAATCTTGAACAAAGATTTGAGAAATATTCAGTTTAAGGACAGTAAACTTATTCACTTTGTAGATGATTTACTTCTAGCATCACCATCTATAAAAGTATGCCTACATAATAGTAAATGTCTTCTGTGTGAGCATTACAAGAGGTCACACAAAATGTCAAAAACTAAACATCAATGGTGTCTTCCTCTTATAGAATATTTAGGTTTTGTGCTGTCTGAGGGATCCATAAGCATTTCTCAAAAGAGAGTAGCAGATATACAAAAGCTGAGTGCCCCTAAGACCAAAAGACAACTCAGAGCTATCTTAGGAACCACAGGTCTTTTCAGACAAACGATACCTAATTATAGTGAACTTACAAAACCACTGACTGCTTTAACAAAAGACACTGAAAGATCCACTGAAATTAAAAACAGAGCATTTGCAAGCAACTACAAAGTTAAAAGAGGCAATATTATCAACTCCTCTCTTGATATCCCTAATCATTCAAAACCATTCTCACTCTATGTCCATGAGCAAAAGGGCATAGCATCAAAAGTTTTGACTCAGAACTTAGGACACAAGTTTATGACTGTCTCTTAGATACAGGTGCTGCAAAATCTGTGTTGCAAAAATCCCCTGATGAGTGCAAAGCAGTAGGTTCAATAGAAGTTGTGGCTATGAGAGGAAGACATCAAAAAATCAACAAGCTAGAACCAAGAATGGTTTCACTTGGACCTCCAAGTGCAGAATACTCTTTTCTTTTAATGCCAAATTCCCCAATGAATTTGATGAGTAGGGATCTTCTTTGTAAATTGAGAGCAACAATAATATGTACCCCAACCAAACATATTTCTTTAAAACTCCCAGAAGAATCCATAAACCTTTTCCCTATATTATCTCTAGATACAGAAGAATCAGAGGGGGAAGGGGATAACATCTATCAGATCCCAGATGATATTCCAAAAGGTATATAGGCTACAGATTCTACAGATATAGGTTTAATAAAATCAGCAGCCCTTGTTAAAGTGCTGACTAAAGGAGGTCCAACACCATGTGTTCCACAATACCCATTTAGCAAAGAGGCCATTGATGAAATTACCCCAATAATAATTTTTATTAAATTTTATAGTATTTTATTTGATCATGTCCATGCATTATTCATTAAAGACAAAGATCATTTTCTTTTCCTCCACCCCAACCCCCATAGCCGACGCGTGATTCCACTAGGTATTACATGTATTCTTGATTCCAACCCATTGCCATGTTGTTTAGATTTGCATTAGAGTGTTCATTTAGAGTCTCTCCTCTGTCATGTCCCCTCGACCTCTGTAGTCAGGCAGTTGCTTTTCCTCGTTGTTTCTACTCCCACAGTTTATCCTTTGCTTATGGATAGTGTTTTTTCTCCTAGATCCCTGCAGATTGTTCAGGGACATTAAACCTCCACTAATGGAGAAGTCCATTACGTTCAATTATACCACAGGGTGTTTGTCTCTGTGTACAATGTTCTCCTGGTTCTGCTCCTCTCGCTCTGCATCACTTCCTGGAGGTCATTCCAGTGTCCATGGAATTCCTCCACTTTATTATTCCTTTTTGCACAATAATATTCCATCACCAACATATACCACAGTTTGTTCAGCCATTCCCAATTGATGGGCATCCCATCATTTTCCAATTTTTGGCCACCACAAAGAGCGCAGCTATGAATATTTTTGTACTAGTCTTTTTGTCAATTATCTCTATGGGGTACAGACTCAGCAGTGCTATGGCTGGATCAAAGGGTAGACATTCTTTTATCACCCTTTGTGCATAGTTCCAAATTGCCCTCCAGAATGTCTGGATCAATTCACAACTCCACCAGCAATGAATTAGTGTCCCCAGTTTGCCACATCCCCTCCAGCATTCATTACTTTCCATAGCTGTCATGTTAGCCAATCTGCTAGGTGTGAGGTGATACCTCAGAGTTGTTTTGATTTGCATCTCTCTGATTTTAAGATATGTAGAACACTTTTTCATGTGCTTATTAATAGTTTTGATTTCTTTATCTGAAAACTGCCTATCCATGTCCCTTGCCCATTTATCAATTGGAGAATGGCTTGATTTTTTGTACAATTGATTTAGCTCTTTATAAATTTGAGTAATTAAACCTTTGTCAGAGGTTTCTATGAAGATTTTTTCCCAATTTGTTGTTTCCCTTCTGATTTTAGTTACATTGGTTTTGTTTGTACAAAAGCTTTTTAGTTTGATGTAGTCAAAATTATTTATTTTACATTTTGTGATTCTTTCCATGTCTTGCTTGGTTTTAAAGTCTTTCCCCTCCCAAAGGTCTGACATGTATACTATTCTGTGTTTACCTAATTTACTTATGGTTTCCTTCTTTATGTTCAAGTCATTCACCCATTTTGAATTTATCTTGGTGTAGGGTGTGAGGTATTGCTCTATTCCTAATCTCTCCCACACTGTCTTCCAATTTTTCCAGCAGTTTTTATTGAATAGTGGATTTTTGTTCCAGAACTTGGGATCTTTGGTTTTATCGTATACTGTCTTGCTGAGGACACTTGCCCCCAGTCTATTCCACTGATCCTCCTTTCTGTCTCTTAGCCAGTACCAAATTGTTTTGATGACTGCTGCTTTGTAATATAGTTTGAGGTCTGGGACTACAAGGCCCACCTCATTTGTGTTTTTTTTTCATTATTTCCCTGGATATCCTTGATCTTTTGTTATTCCAAATGAACTTTGTTATGGTTTTTTCTAAATCAGTAAAGAAATTTTTTGGGAGTTCCATGGGTATGGCACTAAATAGATACATAAGTTTGGGTAGGATGTTCATTTTTATTATATTGGCACGTCCTCTCCATGAGCAGTTAATGTTTTTCCAATTGCTCAAGTCTAGTTTTAGTTGTGTGGAGAGTGCTTTGTAGTTGTGTTCATATAGTTCCTGTGTTTGTCTCGGGAGATAGATTCCTAGGTATTTTATTTTGTCTAAGGTGATTTTGAATGGGATTTCTCTTTCTAGTTTTTGCTGCTGAGCTGTGTTGGAGATATATAGAAAAGCTGATGACTTATGTGGGTTTATTTTGTATCCTGCAACTTTGCTAAAGTTGTTGATTATTTCAATTAGCTTTTTGGTTGAATCTCTTGGATTCTTTAAGTAGACCATCATGTCATCTGCAAAGAGTGACAACTTTTTCTCTTCCTTGCCTATTTTGATGCCTTCAATTTCTTTTTCTTCTCTAATTGCTACTGCTAGTGTTTCTAATACAATGTCAAATAATAGAGGTGATAATGGGCATCCTTGTTTCACTCCTGATCTTAATGAGAATGCATCTACTTTATCCCCATTGCAGATGATATTAGCTGATGGTTTTAGATATATACTATTTATTATTTTTAGGAACGACCCTTCTATTCCTATGCTTTCTAGTGTTTTTAATAGGAATGGGTGTTGTATTTTATCAAAGGCTTTTTCTGTGTCTATTGAAATAATTATATGGCGTTTGTTGGTTTGCTTGTTAATGTGGTCAATTATATGGATGGTTTTCCTAATATTGAACCAGCCCTGCATCCCTGGTATAAATCCTACTTGATCATGGTGGATGACCCTTCTAATCACTTGCTGGAGTCTTTTTGCTAGTATCCTATTTAAGATTTTTGCATCTATATTCATTAGGGAGATTGTTCTATAGTTTTCTTTCTCTGTTTTTGACCTGCCTGGTTTTGCAATCAGTACCATGTTTGTGTCATAAAAGGAGTTTGGTAGAACTCCTTCTTTGCTTATTATGTCAAATCGTTTGTATAGTATTGGTATTAACTGTTCTCTGAATGTTTGATAGAATTCACTGGTGAATCCATCAGGCCCTGGGGACTTTTTCTTAGGAAGTTCTTTGATGGCTTGTTGAATTTCATTTTCTGATATGGGATTATTTAAGAATTCTATTTCTTCTTCTGTTAGTCTAGGCAGTTTGTATTTTTGTATATATTCATCCATGTCACCTAAATTGGTGTATTTATTGCCATATAATTGGGCAAAGTAATTTTTAATGATTGCCTTAATTTCCTCTTCATCAGAGGTGTTGTCCCCCTTTTCATCTTTGATGCTCTTAATTTGCTTTTCTTCCTTCCTTTTTTTAATTAGATTGACCAGTACTTTGTCTATTTTGTTTGTTTTTTCAAAGTACCAGCTTTTTGTCTTATTTATTAAATCAATAGTTCTATCACTTTTGATTTTATTAATTTCTCTCTTAATTTTTAGGATTTCTTGTTTGGTTTTCTGCTGGGGGTTTTTAATTTGGTCGCTTTTGAGTTTTTTTATTTGCATTTCCAATTGATTGATCTCTGCTCTCCCTAGTTTGTTAATATATGCACTCAGGGATTTGAATTTAACTCTGATTACCGCTTTGGCTGCATCCCAAAAGGTTTGAAAGGATGTCTTGCCATTGTCATTTTCCTTGATGAAATTATTAATTTTTTCTATGATTTCTTCTCGAAACGATTTTGGAGTATCATATTGTTTAGTTTCCAATTAGTTTTTTATTTAGTTTTCCATGTACCATTACTGATCGTTATTTTTATTGCCTTGTGGTCTGAAAAGGCTGCATTTATTATTTCTGCTTTTCTGCATTTGTGTGCCATGTTTCTGTGACCTAATGTATGGTCAGTCTTTGTGAATGTGCCGTGTGGTGCTGAGAAGAAGGTATATTCCTTTTTATCCCTATTAATTTTCCCCATATGTCTATTAATTCTAATTTTTCTAAGATTTCATTCACTTCTTTTACCTCTTTCTTATTTAATTTTTATTTGATTTATCTAAATTTGATAATGGTTAGTTCAAGTCTCCCACTAATATGGTTTTACTGTCTATTTCTTCCTTCAATTCTGCTAGTTTCTCCATTAGAAATTTGGGTGCTATATTATTTGGTGCATACATGTTGATTAGTGATATTTCCTCATTATCTAAAGTCCCTTTTAACAAAATATAAATACCTTCCCTATCCCTTTTGATCAGGTCTATTTTTGCTTTGGCTTCATCAGATATCATGATTACCACTCCTGCCTTCTTTCTGTCAGTTGAGGCCCAGAAGGTCTTACTCCATCCTTTAATTCTGACCTTGTGGGTGTCTACCCTCCTCATGTGTGTTTCTTGGAGACAACATATGGTAGGGTTTTGGATTCTAATCCATTCTGCTATTCGTCTACATTTTATGGGTGAGTTCATCCCATTCACGTTCAATGTTATGACTGTCACTTGTGGACTCCCTGGCATTTTGATATCCTTCCCTAATTCTAACCTTTCTTCTTCAGCTCTACCTTTTAGTCCAGTGATTTACTTTAAATCCGTCCCCCTTGTACTTCCCTTTCTTCCCCCCCTCTCTTCTTATTCCCTCCCTTATTTTCCCCTGCAGTCTTTTTAAAATTCCCCCCCCACCCTCTCCCTCCCTTTAGTGCTTCCCTCCCCACCAGTCTGTTTTTTACCCTTCTACTTCCCTATAGGGTGCAAATCTATTCTCTTTCCCAATGTATTGGAGTGTTCTTCCCTCTTTGGGTCAGTTTCAAAGTACATAAGAGATGAATATTTCCTATCTCCAACCTCTTTACCCTTCCAGTGTATCGATGTTCTCCCCCCTCCTGCCATAAGCTTCTTTGTGACATATAAATTTACCCCCATTTGTTTCTTTTCCCATTTCTTTTAGTCATAATCTCTTTTCTTTTTTAGCTTTAGTTATGTGTATATATATATATATATATACATACACATGTATATGTATTTATGCATGCATATATCTATATACCTATTTATGTCTTGTCCTTTCATCCTATACAGTTTGTCACTGTTCCCTCTGAGTGTAGTTCTTCTAGCTGCTTAGGTGATAGCAACAGTTTTTAAGAGTTGCCAATGACCTCTTTTCTTATAGGGATACATATCATTTTAACTTATTGAGTCTCTTAAAAATTTTTGTTGTTGAAAAGAACCTGAACTTCCGGGTAATCATGGCTGCAATCTAGACGCGGCACGTTTCCTCTCCCCAGCACCGAACGAAATAGACTACATCAAAGGAGCATAAAATCACCTTTGGAGGAACAGAAGGACTCCCCAGTACCCCACAGAGGCAAAGGTACGTGGGGCTTGAACATTTCCACACTAAAATAAGAAGGAAAAGCTTGCACAGAAAAGTGAACTGAGCCGCCCTTCCCCCACCCCACCTCCCCCACTAAACCAGAGTGAGCTACCTGAGCGCTCACCGGGACAGCGAGTGAGTGGGGAGCGTCTCTGTCTGGGGGGGCACTCCAGGGTCCTTGGGATCTGGGGACTGCCAGGAAAAAACGTCTCAGGGCGCTTTCACTGGAGAAGCCAGTGGACCTGGACTTCGGGCGGGCTGCGCTGAACAAGGCGCACGGATTATCTGGGCGGAGCTGAATACCTGGGCTCAGAGGCTGAGAAGAACTAGTCTGAAGCAACCTAAATTCACAGAAAAACCACTCTTATAACCCAGACCCCAGACCAAAAAGGAAAGGGAAATAAAACCACCAAAGGGATGGCTCACATGGCCCAAAATCAAGCCTCCAGGAAGAAAGGGAAAAAAGTGACTATTGAAAACTTTTATGGTGGAAGTACCCAAGGGAAAGAGGAGAATGAAGAGGAAATCCAAAAAAATTCAGAACACGCCTCCCAAAATGGAAACTATCAACAAGCTCTGGAAGATCTCAAACTGGAACTTATCCAAAAGATGGAAACCTTCTGGAAAGAAAAATGGGAGAAAGAGATCAGCTGTCTGACAGATAAGACTGCTCAATTGGAAAAAGAACTCGAAGCATCCAATACAAGGGCAGACAAGGCTGAAAAGCAAATCCAGTCCCTAATGACCAGAATCAAGCACCTAGAAGAAAGTGAGATGATAAAACAGCAAGAATCAATAAAGCAAACCCAAACAATTAATGAATTGGAAGAAAACATAAAATATCTCACTGAGAAGGTCACGGACCTGGAGAACAGAGGAAGACGAGAAAATCTCCGTATCATCGGTCTCCCAGAAAAACCAGAGGTAAACAACAAATTGGATTTTATTCTAGAGGAGATTATAAAAGAAAATTGCCCCCACATTCTGGAGCAAGGGGGCAAAATAGAAATAGAAAGGATTCATAGAACACCTTCTATACTAAATCCCCAAAAGACAACGCCTAGGAATGTAATTGCCAAATTCAAGAGCTTCCAAGTAAAGGAGAAAATCCTACAAGAAGCCAAGAAGAAGAGCTTCAGATATAAGGGGGCTCCCATAAGGATCACACATGACTTAGCGGCTAACACACTAAGAGACCGCAAAGCATGGAACACGATATTTAGAAAGGCAAGAGAGCTGGGTCTCCAACCAAGAATCAACTACCCAGCAAAACTGACTATATACTTCCAGGGGAAAGTATGGGCATTCAACAAAATAGAAGATTTCCAAGCATTTGCTAAGAAAAGACCAGAGCGCTGTGGAAAGTTCGATATCCAAGCACAGAAAGCAAGAGAAACATGAAAAGGTAAATATGAAAGAAAGGGAAAAGGAGATAAATCTTATCTTTCTCTTTAAGTCAAACTCTCTTCTATAAGGACTACATTTACATCTAATTATATATATTAATATGTGGGGAAAATGTTTTGTGTAACTCTCATAAATTGTATCATCATAAGAGTAGTTAGAAGAAACATGCATAGGGAAAGATTGGGGAATCAAGAAGATTTGGGGAAAGTTGGGGCAAAAAAAGGAAAAGGGAGGGGGGAACCGTGATAATACTAAGATTAACTTCAAGAAATAGGGGGGGAATCAATAGAATAAACTTTCCCATATAAAGATACACATGGGAAGGGGAGGGGAAGAACTCTCATATGAGAAGGAGAGGAAGAGAGCGTGAAGTGGAAGTACTTAAACCTTACTCTCAGTGAAATCAAATCTGAGAGGGAAGAACATCTAGATCCAGTGGGATCCTGAATTCTATCTTATCCATTAGGGCAAGAAAGAAAGGAAAATTAAGGAGGGGGAGGGGGGAGGGAGCACAAAAAGGGAGGGAAGGAGAGGGGGGAGGGGAAGGGAGCATAAAAAGGGAGGGGCTAGAAAGGGAAGCATCTCAAGGGAGGGGACTAGGGGGACTGACCTAAAGTAAATCACTGGTTCAAAAGGAGAAAGCTAAAGAAGAAAGGTCAGAACTAGGGGAAGACATCAAAATGCCAGCGAATCCACAAATAACAATCATAACTTTGAACGTGAATGGGATGAACTCACCCATAAAACGCAGACAAATAGCAGATTGGATTAGAACACAAAACCCTACCATATGTTGTCTTCAAGAAACACATATGAGACGGGTTGACACTCACAAGGTTAGAATTAAAGGTTGGAGTAAGACCTTTTGGGCCTCAACCGATAGAAAGAAGGCAGGAGTTGCAATCATGATATCTGACAAAGCCAAAGTACAAATAGACCTGATCAAAAGGGACAGGGAAGGTAAATATATTCTGCTAAAAGGAAGTATAGACAATGAGGAAATATCACTAATCAACATGTATGCACCAAATGGTATAGCATCCAAATTTTTAATAGAGAAACTAGGAGAATTGAAGGAGGAATTAGACAGTAAAACCATATTAGTGGGAGACTTGAACCAACCACTATCAAATTTAGATAAATCAAATCAAAAAATAAATAAGAAAGAGGTAAAAGAGGTGAATGAAATCTTAGAAAAATTAGAATTAATAGACATATGGAGAAAAATAAATAGGGACAAAAAAGAATACACCTTCTTTTCAGCACCACATGGCACATTCACAAAAATAGATCATACACTAGGTCATAGAAACATGGCACTTAAATGCAGAAAAGCAGAAATATTAACTGCAGCCTTTTCAGATCACAAGGCAATTAAAATATTGATCGGCAAGGGTACATGGAGACCCAAATCAAAAATTAATTGGAAATTAAATAACATGATACTCCAAAATCGGATAGTTAGAGAAGAAATCATAGAAACAATTAACAATTTCGTTGAAGAAAATGACAACGGCGAAACATCCTTTCAAACCTTATGGGATGCAGCCAAGGCAGTACTTAGAGGAAAATTCATATCCCTGAGTGCATATATTAACAAATTAGGGAGGACAGAGACCAAGGAATTGGAAATGCAAATCAAAAAACTTGAGAATGAACAAATTAAAAACCCCCAGAAGAAAACCATACTAGAGATCCTAAAAATTAAGGGAGAAATTAATAAAATAGAAAGTGACAGAACTATTGAGCTAATAAACAAGACTAGAAGCTGGTACTTTGAAAAAACAGACAAAATAGACAAAGTACTGGTTAATTTAATTAAAAAAAGGAAAGAAGAAAGGCAAATTAATAGCATCAAGGATGAAAAGGGGGATCTCACCTCAAATGAAGAGGAAATTAAGGCAATCATTAAAAACTACTTTGCCCAACTATATGGCAATAAATTTACCAATCTAGGTGATATGGATGAATATTTACAAAAATATAAATTGCCTAGACTAACAGAAGAAGAAATAGTTTTCTTAAATAATCCCATATCAGAAATTGAAATCCATCAAGCCATCAAAGAACTGCCTAAGAAAAAATCCCCAGGGCCTGATGGATTCACCAGTGAATTCTATCAAACATTCAGAGAACAGTTAACCCCAATATTATACAAACTATTCGACATAATAAGCAAAGAGGGAGTCCTACCAAACTCCTTTTATGACACAAGCATGGAACTAATCCCAAAGCCAGGCAGGCCAAAAACAGAGAAAGAAAACTATAGGCCAATCTCCCTAATGAATATAGATGCAAAAATCTTAAATAGGATACTAGCAAAAAGACTCCAGCAAGTGATTAGAAGGGTCATCCACCATGATCAAGTAGGATTCATACCAGGGATGCAGGGCTGGTTCAACATTAGGAAAACTATCCACATAATTGACCACATCAACAAGCAAACCAACAAGAATCACATGATTATCTCAATAGATGCAGAAAAAGCCTTTGATAAAATACAACACCCATTCCTACTAAAAACACTAGAAAGCATAGGAATAGAAGGGTCATTCCTAAAAATAATAAACAGTATATATCTAAAACCATCAGCTAATATCATCTGCAATGGGGATAAACTAAATCCATTCCCATTAAGATCAGGAGTGAAACAAGGATGCCCATTATCACCTCTATTATTTGACATTGTATTAGAAACACTAGCAGTAGCAATTAGAGAAGAAAAAGAAATTGAAGGCATCAAAATAGGCAAGGAGGAGACCAAATTATCACTCTTTGCAGATGACATGATGGTCTACTTAAAGAATCCTAGAGATTCAACCAAAAAGCTAATTGAAATAATCAACAACTTTAGCAAAGTTGCAGGATACAAAATAAACCCACATAAGTCATCAGCATTTCTATATAATTCCAACACAGCTCAGCAGCAAGAACTAGAAAGAGAAATCCCATTCAAAATTACCCAAGACAAAATAAAATACTTAGGAATCTATCTCCCGAGACAAACACAGGATCTATATGAACACAACTACAAAACACTTTCCACACAACTAAAACTAGACTTGAACAATTGGAAGAACATTAACTGCTCATGGGTAGGACGAGCCAATATAATAAAAATGACCATCCTACCCAAACTCATCTATCTATTTAGTGCCATACCCATGGAACTCCCAAAAATTTTTTTTACTGATTTAGAAAAAAACATAACAAAGTTCATTTGGAAAAACAAAAGATCAAGGATACCCAGGGAATTAATGAAAAAAATACAAAGGAAGGGGGTCTTGCAGTCCCAGATCTCAGACTATATTATAAAGCAGCGGTCATCAAAACAATTTGGTACTGGCTGAGAGACAGAAAGGAGGATCAGTGGAATAGACTGGGGGCAAGCAACCTCAGCAAGACAGTATATGACAAACCCAAAGATCCCAGCTTTTGGGACAAAAATCCACTATTTCATAAAAACTGTTGGGAAAATTGGAGGACAGTGTGGGAAAGATTAGGCTTAGATCAACACCTCACACCCTACACCAAGATAAATTCAAAATGGATGAATGACTTGAACATAAAGAAGGAAACTATAAGAAAATTAGGCGGACACAGAATAGTATACATGTCAGACCTTTGGGAACGGAAATACTTCAAAACCAAGCAAGAATTAGAAAGAATTACAAAATGCAAAATAAATAATCTGGATTACATCAAATTAAAAAGTTTTTGTACAAACAAAACCAATGTAACCAAAATCAGAAGGGTAGCAACAAATTGGGAAACAATCTTCATAAAAACCTCTGACAAGGGTTTAATTACTAAAATTTATAAAGAACTAAATCAATTGTACAAAAAATCAAGCCATTCTCCAATTGACAAATGGGCAAGGGACATGAACAGGCAATTCTCAGCCAAAGAAATCAAAACTATTAATAAGCACATGAAAAAGTGCTCTACATCTCTTATAATCAGAGAGATGCAAATCAAAACAACTCTGAGGTATCATCTCACACCTAGCAGATTGGCTAACATGACAGCTATGCAAAGTAATGAATGCTGGAGGGGATGTGGCAAAGTGGGGACATTAATTCATTGCTGGTGGAGTTGTGAATTGATCCAACCATTCTGGAGGGCAATTTGGAACTATGCCCAAAGGGCGATAAAAGACTGTCTGCCCTTTGATCCAGCCATAGCACTGCTGGGCTTGTACCCCAAAGAGATAATGGACAAAAAGACTTGTACAAAAATATTCATAGCTGCGCTCTTTGTGGTGGCCAAAAATTGGAAAATGAGGGGATGCCCCTCAATTGGGGAATGGCTAAACAAATTGTGGTATATGTTGGTGATGGAATAGTATTGTGCTAAAAGGAATAATAAAGTGGAGGAATTCCATGTGAACTGGAACAACCTCCAGGAAGTGATGCAGAGTGAAAGGAGCAGAACCAGGAAAACATTATACACAGAGACTGATACATTGTGGTACAATCGAAGGTGATGGACTTCTCCATAAGTATCAATGCAATTTCCCTGAACAATCTGCAGGGATCTAAAAAAAAATACTACCCACAAGCAGAGGATAAACTGTGGGAGTAAAAACACCGCTGAAAAGCAACTGCTCGACCACAGGGTTGGAGGAGATAAGACTGAGGAGAGACTCTAAATGAACACTATAATGCAAACTCCAACAACAGGGAAATGGGTTCGAGTCAAGAACACATGTGATAACCAGTGGAATCATGCGTCGGCTATGGGAGAGGGAAAGGCGGGGGGGGGGGGGGAGGGGAGGAAAAGAAAACGATCTTTGTTTCCAGTGAATAATGTATGAAAACGACCAAATAAAATAATATTAAAATTAAAAAAAAAAAAATTTTTGTTGTTGTTGTTGTTGTTTTTCCCCTCTTTTTTAATTACCTTTTTATAATTCTCTTGAGTTCTGTGGTTGGACTTCAAATTTTCTGTTCAGGTCTGGTCCTTTATTTATGAATGCTTGGAACTCTTCTGTTGTGTTAAATGACCATACTTTACCCTGTAAGAATATAGTCAGTTTTGATGGGTATTTTATTCTTGGCTGTAGGCCTAGTTCCCTTGCTTTCTGGAATATCATATTCCATGCCTTTCGATCCTTCAGTGTGGATGCAGACAGATCCTGTGTTATCCTCACCATGTTTCCATGGTATCTGAATGGCTTCTTCTTGGCAGCTTGTAATAACTGTTCTTTCATCTGATTGTTTTTGAATTTGGCTATAACATTTCTTGGTGTTGTCAGTTGGGGATTAAATTACAGGGGGTTATCTGTTGATTCTTTCAATCTCCACTTTACCCTCTTGTTCTAGGATCTCGGGACAGTTTTCCTGGATAATTTCCTCTAGTATTATGTCCAGGCTTTTTCTTTTGTTGTGGTCTTCTGGTAGTCCAATTATTCTTAAATTGTCTCTTCTTGAACGACTTTCTAAATCGTCTGTTTTATGAATGAGATGCTTCACATTTTCCTCAATTTTTTCATTCTTTTTGTTTTGTTTTATAGTGTCCTGCTGCCTTGTGAGGTCACTTGATTCTAATTGTTTTACTCTGGTTCTTAAAGATTGGATTTCATCTCTGGCTTTTTGGTGATCTTTTTCCTTCTGGTCTGATTTTCTTTGAAGATTGTCTTTCATCCTCTTTATCTCGTCTTTCATCTCCTTTGCCTCATCTTTCATCTCCTTTGCCTCATTTTTCAGCTGGTTGATTTTGGCTTTCAGGACACTATTTTCTTGTTTTAGTTCAAGTGCCTCTGTTTCCAGATGACTTATCTTAATTTTTAAATTCTTTTCCCAATTGTCTTCAGCCTCTCTTAGTTGTGTTTTGAGTTCTTCCACAGCCTGTATCCAATTCGCTGGGATTTCTGGTTTATCGTTTGCTGATCTCTCCCCCTCTATTCCATTTGGTGAGTAGTAGCTGTCTATTGTAGTTTCTCTCCTGTTTCTGTTGTTTGTTCAAATTCTCCCCTTCTTTCCTCCCCATATTTGTCTGTGCTCTTGTTCCTCTCATTTTTTTGTTTTTTGGGGACTTCTATCAGTCTCCCCTCTTGGAGTTTTAACAGAGGATCTCTTGGTGTAATTTCTGGGGGATGGTTGTTGGGGGTTTGAGCTTTCCTGTCCTCTGGAGGCTTTTGATTGGCTTAAAGTCCAGCAGTCAATGAGGATGGATGGGGAGCCTGGGCTTCCCTGTTTTCTGGAGACTTTTGATGGGATTGAGTTCAGCTTAGTTGGGCTGGGTTTACTCTGAGTTTTAAACTTCCTGGATGGCTGGAGAAAATATGGAGGATCTCCAAAGGTCTGGCCAGGCTGCCAGGTCTATGCTCCTTCTAGGCTGCCATCTTGACTTTGCCTCTTGTTTTCTGTTTTTTCAGAAGACCCTGCTCTCTAAGGGGGGAGGGGTTGTGGCTTGCCTGGGCTCTGAGGGCTCCTGATGGGATTAGGTTCATCTGGTTTGGGCCGAATGAGCCCTGATGCAATAAGCTTCCTCCTCCACAATCTGTGTTGAATGCCTGGAGACTGGCCCGGGTTGTTTTCAAGGTAAGCCCTTCACTAGCCCAGAGGTTTTTTGTTCTTTCAGAAGCTCTGAGGGCTACTGATGGGATTAGGTTTAGGTGGTGTGGGCCAAATGATCCCTGAGCCAAAAAAAGGAAGAAAAAAAAAAGCAGCAACCTCCTCTTCCACAGTATGTATTGAATGCCCGGAAACTGGCCCAGGTTACATTCAAGGTAAGCTCTTCAGAGCAACCCCTTTGCCAGCCCTGAGTTTTCTGTCCTTTCAGTAGCTCTGAGGGCTCCTGATGGGATCGGGTTCAGCTGGTGCCCTAGAGTTGGGACCTCCCTTGAGACTCAGATGGAAGGACCCAGCCAGGAGGCTACCGGCTTCCCCCTTCTCTCTATGTTTCCCTGCCGTCTGTGTTGGGCGCTCCGGAGACTGGCTCAGGTTGCTTTCAAGGTGAGTCCTCAGAGCCCTGAGGTTCCCGCTGCTGCCTTGGGCTCAGCACTCTGGGTTGGGGGGGATGGGTCCTGGGACCTTCTTTCTGTCTACCCCTTAGATCCGAGTGATCTAGGGTTCTGGCTTTTGGGGTGTGGTACCTTTTGATCCAGGTACAGGAGGAGGTTTCCCTAGCTCTATCCTGTTGTTCAGCTTGAATTTTGGTGGCCTAGGAGCACTCTGTTTGCGATCAGTAAGGAAGGGTTTCTGAGGTCTAAACTTTCGCTGCTTCTATGCCGCCATCTTGACCGGAGGTCACTCCCCAATAATAAATTTGTTATTGCATCAGCGCATAATAATACCATGCTTCTCTGAATATAACACCCAAATTTTACCAGTTAAAAAATCCAAGCTAGATGCTTAAGTGCAAATAGTCTATAGATTCATTCAAGATTTAAGAGCTGTTGATGATCATGTGGTGAAATCTTACCCAGTTGTACCAAGTCCTGCTACCATCGTTTCATATATCCCAAGTCATGCAAAACATTTTACAGTGGAGAGGGAGGTGTCAAGATGGCCACATAGAAGGAGCAGAAGTTCAGACCTCTAAAAACCCTTCCTTACTGATCACAAACTGAATGCTCCTAGGGGACAGAAAATCAAACCCAACAACAAGACAGAAGCAAGGAACCCTCCTTCTGGACTCAATTCAAAAGGTATGTCTCCCCAAAAGCCAGAATCTGAGAACACTTGGGTTTAAGGGGAAGGCAGAAGGATTGTCCCAGGATCCATCCAGCCCCTCACCTAAAGCGCTGGGCCTACAGTGACAGCAGAAACCTTGTGGTGGGCAAAGACACGGGTCTGGAAAGTGTCCCTTGTGGGCAGGGCAGTGCCAAGCTCACAGCATCAAGCACAGATGGTGGGTAGGAGCTGGAGAGGGAGCTGGCAGCCTGGTCAGAGCCTTGGAGAACTTCTATACTGCTCCAGCCTTCCAGGAGGTTTTTGGTCTCAGAGCACACCTGGCCCAACCCAGCTGAACTTAATCCCATCAGAAGTCTTCAGAAGTCAGGGAAGCCTAGGCTACAACGTTGACTGCTGGACTTTAATCCAATCAAAAGCCTCCAGAGAACAGGGAAGGGCAAAATCCAACACTCCACCCCAGAGACTGGACTGAGAGATATGGCAAAGTTTCTAGAGGGGAGAATGACAGAAAGCTCCAAAACAAAACAAAAATGAGAGGAGCAAGAACACAGACAAATACGGGGAGCAAAGAAGGGGTAAATATGAGCAAACAACAGAAAAAGAAGAAAGAAATTACATTAGACAGCTTCTGCACAGGTAATGAGCAAAGAACAAATGAAACAGAGGAGGAGGGATCAGCAAAGGAAAAATCAGAAATTCCAGCGAATTGGATACAGGCTTTGGAAGAACTCAAAATTCAATTCAAAACATAACTAATAGAGGCTGAAGACAACTGGGGAAAGAATTTAAAAACTAAGATAAGTCATCTGGAAACAGAAAATAGTGTTTTGAAAGCCAAAATCAACAAGCTTGAAAATGAGGCAAAGAAGATGAAATATGAGGCAAAGAAGCTGAAAGATGAGGCAAAGAAGATGAAAGGTAAGGCAAAGGAGATGAGAGATTAGGTAAAGAGAATGAAAGATGACCTCCAAAGAAAATCAGACCAGAAGGAGAAGGATGACCAAAAACCCAGGGATGAAATCCAGTCTTTAAGAACCAGAATACAACAACTAGAATCAAGTGACCTCACAAGGCAGCAGAACACTACAAAACCATACCAAAAGAATGAAAAAAAATGTGGAAAATATGAAGAATTTCATTCACAAAACAGAGGATTTAGAAAATCATTTAAGGAGAGACAATTTAAGAACCATTGGTCTACCAGAAGACCATGCCAAAAGAAAAAGGCCTGGACATAATACTACAGGAAATTATTCAGGAAAACTGCTCTGATATTCTGGAACAAGAGGGAAAAGTGGAGATTGAAAGAATCCACAGATCACCTCTTGTTCTTAATCCCCAACTGACAACACCCAGGAATGTTATAGCCAAACTCAAGAACTATTAGACAGAAGAAAAGATATTAAAAGCTGCCAAGAAAAAGTCATTCAGATACTATGGAACCACAATGAGGATAACACAAAATCTGACTGCATCCACACTGAAGGTCTGAAAGGTATGGAATATGATATTCTGGAGAGCAAGGGAACTAAGTCTAAAACAAAGAATCAACTACCCAGCAAAACTTACTATATTCCTACAGGGGAAAGTAAGTTCATTCAACAAAATAGAATTCTAAGAACTTGTAAAGAAAAGACCAGAACTAAACAGAAAATTTGATGCCCAAGCACAGAACTCAAGAGAATCATCAAAAGGTAATTTGAAAAAGATGGAAAAAAGAAAAACACAAAAACAAACAAACAAAAAAACCCTTTTTTAAAGAGACTCAATAAGTTAAAATGTTATGTATTCCTGTAAGAAAACAGGCCATTAGTAACTCTTCAATACTGTTGTTATCACCTGGGCAGCTAGAAGGATTACACTTAAAGGGAACAGGGAGAAACTGTATAGGATGAAATGACAAGACATAAATAGGTATATAGATATATGTATGCATAAATACATATACATGAATATATATACATATATATATATATATACAACTAGAGCTAAGAAAAAGAGGTTAATACTAAAAGAAATGGGAAAAGAAATGGGGGTAAATTTTTATATCACAAAGAAGCTCATGGTGGGAGGGGGGAGAACATCAATACACTGGAAGGGTGAAGAAGTTGAGATAGGAAATACTCAGCTATTACATGCATTGAAATTGACCCAAAGAGGGAAGACAATCCAATCCATTGGGGCAGAGAATAGATCTGTGCCTTATAGAGGAGTAGAAGGGTAACAAACTTGTGGAGAGGAAAGCAGTGTAAGGGAGGGAGAGGGTGGGGGTAGTTTTAGAAAGACTACAGGAAAAATAAGGGGGAATAACAAGGGAGGGGGATTGAAAGGGAAGTAAAATATGGGTGGGAACTAGGGGGACTGATTAAAAACAAACAGTGGTGTAGAAGGAAATAGTGAAAGAAGAAAAGGCAGGACCAGGAGTAGAAATCAACATGCTGGGAAATACACAGCTAGTAATCATAACTTTGAATATGAATGGAATGAACTCACCCATAAAAGGCCAGCAAATAGCAGAGTGGATTAGAAACCAAAAGCCTACCATATGTTGTCTGCAAGAAACACACATGAGGAAGATAGATACACAATGCATAGGGTGAAAGTAAGAAGATGGAGCCAAATCTATTGACCATCAACTGATAAAAAGAAGGCAGGAATAGCAATCATGATATCTGAAAAACCCAAAGTAAAAATAAATCTAGTTAAAAGAGATAGGGAAGGTAATTACATTCTGATAAAAGGCAGTATAGACAATGAGGAAATATCAGTACTCAACCAAATGGCATATATGTATACACCAAATGGCACAGCATCCAAATTTCTAAAGGAGAAACTAGTGGGGCTCAAGGATTAAATAGACAGAAAAACTATACTAGTGGGAGACCTGAACCTTCCTCTATCTGAACTAGATAAATCAAACCAAAAAATTAATAAGAAAGAGTTAAGAGAAGTAAATGAAATCTTAGAAAAATTAGAGTTAGTAGACATGTGGAGAAAAATAAATAGGGACAAAAAGGAATACACCTTCTTTTCAGCAGCACATGGTACATTCACAAAAATAGATTATGTATTAGGGCATAAAAACACTGCAAACATGTGCAAAAGAGCAGAAATAATAAATGCAACCTTCTCAGATCAAATTGCAATGAAAATAATAATTAGTAAGGGTACATGGAGAGGTAAATAAAAAAATTAATTGGAAATTAAACAATACGATTCTCCAAAACCAGTTAGTTGAAGAACAAATCATAGAAACAATTAATAACTTCATTAAAGAAAATGACAGTGATAAGACACCCTATCAAAATCTATGGGATGCAGCCAAAGCAGTATTCAGGGGCAAATTTATATCCTTGAGTTCATATATTAACAAATAAAGAAGGGCAGAGGTCAACGAATTGGACATACAAATTTAAAAAATTAGAAAGCAAACAAATTAAAAATCCTGTGATGATAAAATTAGAGAACCTAAAAATGAAAGGAGAAATTAATAAAATTGAAAGTCAAAGATCTATTGATTTAATAAATAAGACTAGAAGCTTGTACTTTGAAAAAATAAATAAAATAGACAAAGTATTGGTCAATCTAATTAAAAAAAGTTAAGAAGAAAATCAAATTGACAGTATCCAAGATGAAAAGGGAGACCTCACCTCTAATGAAGAGGAAATTAAGGAAATCATTAAAAACTACTATGCCCAATTATATGGCAACAAATATGGCAATGTAGGTGATATGGATGAATACTTACAGAAATATAAACTACCTAGACTAACAGAGGAAGAAATAAATTACCTAAACAACCCCATATCAGAAAAAGAAATTGAACAACCCATCAAAGAACTTCCTAAGAAAAAACCCCAGATCCAGATGGATTCACAAATGATCTCTATCAAACATTCATAGATGAACTAATTCCAATATTATACAAACTATTTGATGGAATAAGCAAAGAAGGAGTTCTACCAAATTCCTTTTACAAAACAAACATGGTACTGATCCCAAAACCAGGCAGGTCAAAAACAGAGAAAGAAAACTACATACCAATCTCCTTAATGAATACAGATGCAAAAATTGTAAATAGGATACTAGCAAAAAGATTCCAGAAAGACTTCTGTGTTAGCATGGCTGCAGAGTAGACACAGTTTGCTTCTTCTCCTCAGACCCAATGACACAGACAACCTCAAAAGAGACGCCCCCTGTAATAGTTAAAATAGTTGGTTGTCATAAACTGTGATGATTAAAATATTGGAAGACTTAAATCGTAATAGATAAAAGAGTGGGTGAGTAAATTGTGACCGCAGAAAAAATGTTTTCACACGAGTGTCTTGTTTAAAATCAAATATAAGGTGGTCGGCAGGGAAATATTTCCAATTATGAATATACCCAAGTCAACTGGGTTTTATAGAGACTTTAATTAATAATACAATGAGGAATTAAAGAAAGAGAGAAAGAGTAAGAAAGGAATAGGTATAAAGGGCCTTAAGCCAACATGGCCTAGACCTGAGTCTTAATAGAGAGATCAGTCAGTCTTTAATCATTCACCACAAGATCTGCGAAGCAAGGATTCTAGTGACACCAGGCCAGCATCATCTCAGCTGCTTTCACCAGCTCAATCCTCAATCTAAATGTTTCAGACTGTCTCTGAGAAAGTCTCAAGAGAGACCCTTCAAGGCAGCCTTTCCCAGCTCACTGTCCCTAAAGAGAGAGATTTTCATCTCCTTTTAAAGGGCATTTTCTTCTTTGTCACCTCCCCTAAATTCTTACATCTACCAATCACAGTAGACATTTTTCAAAGGACAGATCATTCTTAGTTCACAACTAAGAAGGTGTGAACTTTTGAGTAATTCCACCAGGAAAGCTCTGAGTAAGTTTCTTAGCTCTTTGTTCCTTGTAAATTCACAAGTTGCTTGACCTTTATAGGTACTTAGCACCCCTTTGTATTATTATTTGTATTGTATATTAACATAACAGCGAAGGAAAGTAATGAATGCTGGAGGGGATGTGGCAAAGTTGGGACATTAATTCATTGCTGGTGGTGAATTGATCCAACCATTCTGGAGAGCAATTTGGAACTATGCCCAAAGGGCATTAAAAGACTCTCTGCCCTTCTTACACCTCTAAGTATAATTCTTCTAGCCACCCAGGTGATAAAAATTTTTAAGAGTTATCAATATCCTCTTTTCTTGTAGGGATACATATCATTTTAATTTATTGGGTCCAATAAGAAGTGTTTTATTGTTTTGTTTTGTTTTTGTTTTCTGCCCCTTTCTTAATTACCTTTTAATGATTCTCTTGAGTTCTGTGTTTGGGCATCAAATTTTCTTTTCAGGTCTGGTCTTTTCTTTACAAATGCTTGGAATTCTTCTATTTTATTAAATTTCCATACTTTCCCCTCTACGGATATAGTCAGTTTTCCTGGGCAGTTGATTCTTGGTTGTAGACCTAGTACCCTTGCTTTCTGGAATATCATATTCCATGCCTTTTGGTCAGTCAGTGTAGATGCAGCCAATCCTATTTTATCTTCACTGTAGTTCCATGGCATCTGAATGACTTCTTAGCAGCTTGTACTATTTTTCCTTGGTTTGGTAGTTCTTGAATTTGGCTATAACATTCCTGGGTGTTATTTGTTGGGGATTAAGTACAGGAAGTGATCTGTGGATTCTTTCAATCTTTACTTTTTCCTCTTTTTTTCTAGAATTTTGGGGCAGTTTTCTTGGATAATTTCCTGTAGGATGATGTTCAGGCTTTTTCTTTTGTCATGATCTTCTGGTAGATCAATGTTTCTTAAGTTGTCTCTCTTGATCAATTTTCTAGATCTTCTGTTTTGTGAATGAGATGTTTCATATTTTCCTCAATTTTTTTTATTCTTTTGATTTTGTTTTATAGTTTCCTGCTGCCTTGTGAGGTTGCTTGCTTCTAATTGTTGCATTCTGGTTTTTAAAGACTGAATTTAATCCCTGGCTTTTTGGTCATTCTTCTCCTTGTGGTCTGATTTTCTTTGAAGGTTATCTTTCATCTTCTTTGCCTCATCTTTAATCTCTTTTGCCTCCTTTTCAAGCTGATTAATTTTGGCTTTCAAGACACTATTTTCTCATTTAAGTTCAAGTGCCTCTGTTTCCAGATGAATTACCTTGCTTTTTAAGTTCTTTTCCCAGTTGTCTTCAGCCTCTCTTAATTGTGTTTTGAATTGTATTTTGAGTTCTTCCAAAGCCTGTATCCACTTCACTGGAGTTTCTGTGTTTTTTCTTGATATTCCTTGATCCTCTTCTGTTACAGTTGCTCTTTGTTCATGGACTAGGTAGAAGCTGTTGATTGTAATTTTTTTTCTCTTTCTGTTGTTTGCTCATATTTGCCCCTTCTTTTCCCCCCTGTAGTTTCCTGCACTATTGCTCCTCTAATTGTGCGCTGCATCTGTTGACTTAGGCTTTTCTGTCAGCCTTCACCCTTGGAGTTTAGCAAGGCACTCAGAGCAGTCTGTGTGGGAGGGATGTTGGATCTTGAGCTTCCCTAGCCTCAGAATGCTTGATGAGATTAAGCCCAGTTGAGTTGAATTTGCAGAGCTGGATGTACCCTGAGGCCAAAACTTGGGAAGAGGGGGGCCAATATGGAGTGTCTCTGCTGCTGTGACTAGGCTGCTGCAACTAGACTGCATCCTCTGTGCTTCTCCTTGAGATGCCTCCCAGCCACCTGTATTCAGAGTCCTGAGCCTGGCACAACTTTGCCTGCAAGGTACTCCCTCCAGACTAGTACCCTTGCCTGCCCAGAGATTACAGCCAGTGCGGGAGGCTCAGTGCTGTGGGTGGGGAGGGCTCCTGGGAACCTTCCTTCTTCCTTCCCCTTAAACTCAAGTGTTCTCAAATTCAGGCTTTTTTTTTTGGGGGGGGGGGAGCATACCTGTAAGTTGAGTCCAATAGGGGAGTTCCTTAGCTATGTCTGGTTGTAAGATTTGGTTTTCAGTCCCCTAGAAGAATTTGATTTTTAATTCATGAGGAAGGGTTTTCAGAGGTCTGAACTTTTGCTGCCTTTATGCTGCCATCTTGACTCTGCCTCCTTACATTCTATATTAAAATTGATACTGTGTCAGGTTCAAGGCAGAGGAGTGGTAAAAGCTAGACAATTGGGATTAAATGACTTGTCCAGATTCATACAGCTGGGAAGTTTATGATGTGATATTTGAACCCAAGACCTCCCATTTCCAAGACTTTGTCTCTATACATGGAGTCACCTTACTGCACCCATTAAGTTAAAATTTTAAAATAATTTTCATTGTATGAACATAAAGAAAACTACTAAAATGAATTCTTATGTGCAAAGAAAAGAAAAAGGAGATCCCATATGGAACCTTTCCCCTAAAATTGTTGAAAATATTTGAAATTCTTAGAGCACTTCATGAAGAATTTTAAAATGCTTTTCAGGGGGCAGAATAAAGATGGTGACTTAGGAGCAGCAAAAGCTGAAACCATTCTGACTATCCTTCCATACCAATCTTTAAAAAGCACTTTAAAAAAGGCAGAAATCCATACCCAACAACAAGATGGAACCACAGGACTCTCCTGATGAATACCTTGAAAGGTAGGCAGAAAGAATCGATTTCCACAGCATAAGGAATAGGCTAGACCTTTCTCTCCCACCTACTATGATGACATCAGACATAGGTTGACTGTGAGATTAATGGGTGGGGGCTACAACCCCAATAGAAAACCTCAGATCCACTACATGAGGTCCAAGCCAGAGAGGCTGGCAGGAAGGAATTTGGAGGTACTTGGATGGGACAGTACATATGGTTGGGCACCTTTGGCCTCCTCAGAAGCAGGCTACAGTGAAGATTTGGCTTCAGGACATATTAACATGGCCACCAGCTCAACCAGTCTAATCCAGTATACTAGCAGAGGTGAGAAGACTGAAGATTCCCTCCAGGGCAGAGCAGGTCAAATGCCCTGTTCCAGTAAATCTACAGAGGGGCAATTTACAGTCATATTGTAAATATGTAAATATTTACATACATTGAATTAAAAAAAGGAGGTAAGAATTGAAAGCTTCTATGGGGATAAAGACTAAGAAGTCTCTTAGAATCAAATTAACAATATCAAAAATAAAAAAGGCAATCTCACCTCTAATAAAGCAAATATTAAGACCTATGTTGCCCAATATTTTGGCAATAAATATGAACCTCTAGGTAAAATGGGTTAATATTTACAAAAATATAAATTACCTAGATTAACAAAACAGGGAAGAGAATATTTAAATAATCCCATCTCAGAAAAAGAAATTGAACAAGCCATAAAGGCACTCTCTAAGAAATGAATCTCCAGGGCCAGATGGATTCACAAATTTCTATCAAACATTTAAAAAACAACTAATCCCAGTATTCTACAAACTATTTGACAAAATAAGTAGAGGAGTCTTACCAAATTCTTTTTATGACACAAATCTGATACTGATTCCCAAGCCAGGCAGATCAAAAACAGAGAAGGAAAACGATAGACCAATCTCCTTAATGAATATAGATGCAAAAATCCTAAATAAAATACTAGCAAAGAGATTACAGCAAGTGATCACAAAGATTATTTCACTATGACCAGGTTGGATTTATACCAGGAAAGCAAAGATGGTTTAATATTAGGAAAACCATTCATATAAATACCCATATCAACAACCAAGCTAACAGAAATCACATGATTCTCTCAACAGATGTAGAAAAAGCTGTTGACAAAATGCAACCCCCATTCCTATTGAATACAATAGAAAATATAGGAAAAGCTGGGCCTTTCCTCAAATTATAAGCAGTATTTATTTAACACCATCAGCCAGTATCATCTGCAATGTAGATAAGTCAGAAGTTTTCCCAGTCAGATCAGGAGTGAAGCAAGATGCCCATTATTACCTCTATTACTTAATATTTTACTAGAAATATTAGTTGTAGCAATTAGAGAAGAAAAAGAAATTGAAGGGTTTAAAGTAGGCATTGAGGAAACTAAACTATCCCTCTTTGTAGATGATATTATGGTATACTTAAAGAATCCTAGAGAATCAACTAAAAGGCTAGTGGAAATAATTAACAATTTTAACAAAGTTGCAGGGCACAAAATAAACCCACATAAATCATCAGCATTTCTATACATTTTTCAACAAAACTCAGAAGCAAGAGTTAGAAAGAGAAACTCCATTTATAATACCTCTAGACAATATGAAATATGTGGGAATCTATTTGCCAAGACAAACTCAGAAATTATATAAACACAACTACAAAACCTTTTTCACACAAATAAAACTAGGTCTAAACAATTGGAAAAACACTAATTATTCATGGGTAGATTGAGTTAATATAGTAAAAATTATAATCCTACCCAAATTAATCTATTCAGTGCCATACCTATCAAACTATGAAAAAACTTTTAATAGGATAAGAAAAAATTATAACAAAGTTTATCTGGAAGAACAAAATATCAAGAATATCAAGGGAACTAACAAAAAAAGTGAAGGATGGGAACCTAGCAGTACCAGATCTTAAACTGTACTACAAAGCAGTGATCATCAAAACAATATGGTACTAGCTAAGGGACAGAAGGATTGAATCAATGAAATAGACTTGGGGTAAATGACCTCAGCAAGTTAATGTTTGATAACCCCAAAGATCCCAGCTTTGGGAACAAGAACACACCTTTTGAAAAAAACTGCTGGGAAAATTGGAAAACATTGTGGGAAAAATTAAGTTTAGATCAACTTCTCAAAACTAATACCAAGATAAATTCAAAATGACCACATCTTAAATATTAAGAGGGAAATTATAAGTATATTAGGGGAACATAGAATAATATACCATTAATATCTTTGGGAAGGAGAGAATTTAATACCAAGCAAGAGATAGAAAACATCATAAGATATAAAATGAATTTTGATTATATGAAATTAAAAAGGGTTTATACAAATAAAACCAATGTAACCAAAAATAGAATGGAATCAACAAACTAGGAAAAATTTTTATAACAAAATTCTTTGACAAAGGTTTAATTTCTCAAATATATAAGGAACTAAGACAAATGAACAAGATATCAAGTCATTCCCCAATTAACAAATGGTCAAAGGATATGAAAAGAAAGTTTTCAGATGAAGAAATCAAAATTATCAATAAGCACATGAAAAAGTGTTCTAAATCACTCCTGATTAGATAAATGCAAATCAAAACATCTCTGAGGTACCACCTCACACCTAGTAGGTTGGCTGATATGACAGTCAAGGAAAATAATAAATGTTGAAGGGGATGTGTCAAAGTTGAGACGCTATTAGATTGCTGTTGAAGTTGTGAATGAATCCAACCATTCTGTAAGGCAATTAGGAATTATGCCCAAAGGCTTTTAAAAGAATTCATTCCCTTTGATCTATAAATACCACTAGTGGGTTTATACCCCAAAGAGATAAAAAATGTTTGTATAAAAATATTTATGGCCAAGTTCATTGTGGTGGTAAAAAAATGGAAAATGGGGGGTGTCCCTCAGTTGGGGAATGGATAAACAAATTGTGGCATATAATGGTGATGGAATACTATTGTGCTATAAGGAATAATGAACTGCTTAATTTCTATAAAAACTTGGAAAACCTCCATGAACTGATGCAGAGTGAAATGAGCAGAACCAGGAAAATTTTGTACATAGTAATTGAAATGTAATGAGATGATCAAATATAATAGACTTTGCTACTAAAAGTAAAGCAATGATCCAGGACTATTCTGTGGGATTTATGAGAGAGAATGCTAACCACATTGAGAGAAATAACTGTGGGTTTAGAAACACAGGAAAAACCCCCATATAATTCATCTCTTGTTTATATGGGTATAGGATTTGGGGGGTTGATTTTAAAAGATTATTACAAAAATAAATAATATGGAAGTAGTATTGAATGATAATTCATGTATAACCCAATGGAAGATTGAGTCTTTTGGAGGTGTTCATAGGAAATGAGATTTTTTTCAATTAAGTATCTGATCACCACCACCAGAAATTATGGGTGTGTTATCTATCAGGAATTTGGACTTGATCCATGCATATTATATAAGAAATCTTTAGAAAATGTGTAACATACCACTGCAGGTTACAAAAAAAATTACCTAGAAAGAAAGGATCAGATAGCCAGAATTATACATTGAAAATTTGTCATCTTTCATTAACAGACAACAAATTTCTTTGTTACAAATATAGTCCCTAAACTTTCTTTGAGAATTCAACAGATCGACTATCCTGGAAGTAAAATATGCAAATAAAATTTCTACCTGCAATTTGTCCAGATATTAAAATCCATAAAAACTTAAGAATGAGATTTTTAAACAGATATCATTATTACAGATACTCAAAATATCCAAACCACATGGAATGAAAACATTTTATAATATAATATGCATTATATTATATATCATATATATAATAATATAAAGACTTGGACGATAGGGAACAGGATGAGTACATATAATTTTCTGTTTGCTTCTGGATGTGTTCTGAAGATAGTTTCTGTAAGTCTATTGAAAAAAGTTTACATCTCAATAGTTTTATTAATTTTTCAAAAAGTAGCTATTTCACTGACCTGTGTAATCATCTACTGCATAATACACACATATACATATGTGAAAATATATATACATCAATGACATATATAGAGATACACATATATATCAAAATATATATGCATATATATATGAATTGTAGCAGGTTCGGGCCTTGTTTCTATCTGAAACTATAAAAATAATGAAGTGGTAATCACAACATCATTTCTTTAGATCTTAAAGATTTACAAAGTGTTTGTTCTACAAAAGCTCCATGGGAGTAAATATTATGCAAATTTTATTATCCATATTTTGCAAATAGTCAATAATGATAATAGTGATGATGATGATATTTCATCTTTCTTTAGCATTTTAAGATCTACAAAATCCTGTCCTAAAAACAAACAAACAAACAAACCTAAATGCATCAAGGACAAGTGCTTTTATCTCCTAAATTATTCCACTTTGAGGAAGTTGAGGCTAAGAGATGTTAAGTGACTTATCCATAGACAAACATCCACTGTTACAAAAGGCTTCTTCTATGGATGCTCTAATTGCAGGGAATGTTGGAGTTAATGCCTGCTCTGTACTAGAGTGGGTAATTCTGAAACTGTGTGGGTGGTGTGAGACTCAAATGAGATAATGGATGTAAAATATTTTAAAAATGAAAGGTGGGGGGCAGCGGGGTAGCTCAGTGAATTGAGAGCCAGGCCGAGAGATGGGAGGTCCTATGTTCAAATTTGGCCTCAGACACTTCCCAGCTGTGTGACCCTGGGCAAGTCACTTAATTCCCATTGTCTAGCCCTTACCACTCTTCTGCCTTGGAACCAACACACAGTATTGATTCCAAGACGGAAGGTAAGGATTTAAAAAAATGAAAGGTGAACAATAGCAAGAGATAGTAAAAAAAAAAATCAGAGAAAGGCCCCACAAATAAGTAAAAGCCTACAGGGTTCCCCAGTAACAAAGGTAACATTGCCTTCTTTGAAAGTTCTAGAAAGCCAGTTCTCAGCATCATGCTAAATATTGGGGGAGTTTTCAGACCCATTCTCTACCTATAGCATCACTCTGCTCAATAGTAAAGCAAGGCATCTGGCCCCTAACTCTCATTCCTAAGTCTCATACTCTTTGTCCTGCTAATTACCCTTGCTATTCTCTGCTTAGGAAGAATTCAGATTATGTGACAGTTATTTGTAGGGAGCTTTGTTTCCTAGATATATAAAGCTTTATAAAGTTTAAAAAAATAAGCCCTGGCTGACACAGACATCCCCACACCAGATTATTAATATCTTAGACTAATAATTTCATGCTACCACTGACAAACTCCCACGTTTCACTAGGAGGAAAAATGGCTTTCAGTGCTAGATGGTTTAACGAGAAAAGCAGAAACACAGATAGGTCTTACCAGCTAGAGAGGCTTTGATGGCCAATCAAACAAAGAATAACTGAAGTTCACAGAGGTTCATCACCTAAATTTTGGCCACCTGGTGATGAAATTTTGGAGTCAAAGAAACTCAGGAGGTTCACAGGAACAAGCTACAGGATCATAAGCTATTGACTGGTAATATCACTAGCTAAATGAACATGTGAATGTCATTTGTTGTAGTATCATAGTATCCTAATCAAGTTATGCTATCATTGAAATTAAATAATTCAATTTGAATTCTTTAAAAATGTGTAAAAAGCAACAAAGTATGATAGGGTATGAGGCAATCTAGGTTTAAATGCTAGTTTGGTAGCTATATGATTGAGAGCCCCAGTTTCTTCATTTGTAAAATGAGAGTTATAATATTTTCATGGCCTACTTCATATAGCTGCCTTCTTCCTTTATCTTTTTTCTTCTCCTCCTCCTCCTCCCCTCTTAACTCTAGACTGGCTTCAGAATGATGAATTACCCCAAACTTCTCTTGAAGACCATTCACCAGTTTGGAAAGGAATTGGTTTCCTTTGATGAAAAGAGGCCCCACATCACAAAGTAATGCTTAAAGTATTGAAATTTGTTGTGGTTGTGGTTGTTATGATATCTCACCTACTCAGTCTAAGAAGTTAGATGAGGAAACTACCAATTAAATGTGCTATACCACCATTCTCAAGACTTGGGTTCAGAACCTTGGAGATTCTTATATCCAACACTTTGAGATCCTATTTGGAGTTTTCTTGGTAAAGATAGTGGAGTGGTTTGCCATTTCTTATCCTGCTCCTTTTACATATGAAGAAACTGAGATGAAAACTTGCCCAAGGTTATATAGCTAGTAAGTGTCTGAGGCTAGATTTGAACTTAGGAAGATGAATTTTCCTGACTGGCGGGGGGTGGAGGGGGGAGAGGTGGAATCACAATCATTGTGTCACCTAGCTGTTCTTGATTCTTCCCTCACTCTCAAGTCCCATATATATTCAATTACCAAATCTTGTCAATCCTATCATCATGTCTGTCATCTGTTGTCTTTGATACATTTATATATTCTACTTCAGTTCCTTATAATCTCCTATGTAAACACTAGCTTCTGTATTGGTCTCCTTGCCTCTAGTCTCTCCAGTCTCCAACCTATTCTCTACACAACCATCAAATGTCATCTTATTATCTGAAAATCTTAAATCACTCCTTATTCCCCCAAGGGTAAGTTCTTTAGTCTGGATATTAAAACTTTTCACCTTGTGTCTCCCACTTATCTTTTCATGTGTATATTGTATCATTCTTTCACTCATTCTACATTCTAATCAAATTGACCTGCCAATGGTTTCTCATATACAGTGTTCCATCCTCTACCTTCCATCATTTGTACACATTTCTCCACAATTAGATACAGCCTAATTAATTCTCAAAAAAATAAGCAAATGCCTAAAGAGAAAACAGATACTTTTTATGATTTATTCATTTCTTTATTGAACAGTATAAGTTTCTTAAAGTTGGAAGAACACTGAGAAAATCTTTTTTAAAAGAAAAGAAAAGAAAATTGCTAATCATTGCTATGAAGTAAGAATGTTTTGAGTCAAGATAACACTCAGAAATATTGAAAGAATATTGAAAATGAGAAATAATGGGTAATTTTTTTAAATTTAGGCAGAGAGGATAGGAACCTACACACTACCATGTAAGAGCAGAATGCCCGAGGCAGCAAAACAACAGAATAGGAGACCTATAAAATGCATGGACTCATTCCCACATGGGAACAAATCACTTGAAGCAGCAAGGGAGAAGAATAGGGGAACCAGTGAAACTATAGGAACCTACTCACTCCCATGTGGCAGCAGACTTTCTGAAGCAGCAAGGCAGTCATGCATGGTACCAGAAAACTTCAAGAAACTATGCACGTCCAAGTGGCAGCAGAATTCCTGAAGGGACAGAGGAGATATTTTTGCCTAAAGCTCAAGGAGGAGCTCTAAAACAGGGCAATGAATGGTGTGACCAATTAGAACAAGTATACCCCAAGACTAAAAACTTACACCTAAGCCCAAGGCTATAATTTAAGTAATTCCTGACCTGATCAATCTCAAAGTAAGATCAAAAGCTTACAACCAAGCCTAAGGCAAGTCTTTGAGCTATCAGGATCTCAAGGGTCAATTTAATCAGCAAGGGATGGGAGCTTCTCAGAGCTCTCAGCCCTCAGACCATCACATCATCCTCCAAGAACTGAAACTCTTAAAGACCCAGAAAATAAGCTTAGAATAGCATCAAGTAAGGATTGAATGTTAAGACAGTACCCTAACTCCCCAGAAAATAAAGCCTATTAGACAGAGGAAATGAGCAAACAACCAAAAAAGCTCATAATTCTAAAGAATTTTTATGGAAACAAAGAACAAGGTACAGACAAAGAAGGGGACAGTGAAAGCAAAACAAACACACACAAAGTCCAAAAGAAAAATATGAATCAGAAACAGATTCTGGAAGAGATTAAAAAAAAAAACCTTCAAAAACTAAATAAGAGAGGCAGAGGAAAAGTGGGAAAGAGAAATATAGTGACCCCCCATGGGAGTCCTATATTATTTATCTGTGGGTAATAACCTGAGATGGAGAAGGGAGTCTAAGGAAATGGGAGAATAATAAAGATTCAAAGACAGTGAGTTATAACACATGGGGAGTAATGTGAACTCTGAGGAAATATAAGGAATAAGAGAATAGGTGGGGAGTACCAACTCCTTAATACTTCCTATAATCAAGGGAGACTGAGCATAAATAGGAAGTATGGGGGCAAAATCGTCACGAGGAAGGCAGGAAAAGATAGGACAGAGAACTCTGAAGATATAGGTAAGTAAGAGTGTAAGAGAAGAGGAGGGAAGAGAGAGAGTTCGAGCTTGTTCCCCTGAATTTATTAGAGGTTTTAGGAATGTGGATTGGAAGGAGATCAATGAATATGTAACATGACATAGGTCTTAACATTGTTTGAATTGACAATGACAAGATCAAAGAGGTAGAGATTAATCCAACCTGCGCTTTGCAAATGAAAGTACTGTGAGCCAGGGCCCCATGGCCTTCAAGGCCCAGCCCATTAATTTGCCCATCCTTTGCTAGTCCTTTGGACTGTCCCTTTCCACACCATGTATCTGGTAAATGAATCTACAGGATACAATATCAATATATGAATCATGCTTTCCAGAGGCTAACATGCCTGGTATGCTACAAGAAATAAAAGTTATGCAAGAAGAAATGGGCCAATTTCTTCAGCTCTACTAACTGACACAGAATCCAAAGGAACTATCTCTCCAAAAGCCAAGGAAGGAATGGTCTCCAAGGAACCAGTCTCTCTAAAAACCAAAGGAAAAAAAGCAGGCCATTTTGGTCTCTTTTTTCATCACCCTTTTCCCACATAATTTCCTGTCTCTCCCCCTCTTCACAGAAACCAATTGCAGTCTTTCAATTTGTCTGCTGGGCAGTGCCCTTTGGAGGTGAAAGTTTTCTCCAGTAAGTGACTTGTGAACTCTCTTACTTAGTGTTAAATAAGGGTAGTTTAAGTTCTTGATTGATTAACTCAAAATAGGAAAAATGACCATTTAATAATTTAGAAGATTCCCAAGCATTCCTGAGGAATAAGCCAGACCTAAACAAAAAAAATTGAAGTCCAAAAACAAGACACAAGAGAAATCCAAAAAGGTAAATAAGAAAGAGAAAATTTAAGAGACTCATTAAGATCAAAATTTTTATATGTCTACATGAAAAAAGGATTTCTGTAATTCTCAAAAATTACTCTTAGTAGTAGAGAAGATTGAAAGAGGATGGGGAAGTAAGCTGAAAGGAATAATGAACTGGAGGAATTCCATGTGAACTGGAAAAATTTCTAGAAATTGATGCAGGATGAAAGGAACAGAACCAGAATGTTGTACACAGAAACTGAAACATTATGGCACTATCAAATGTAATGGACTTCTCTACTAGCAGCAATGCAATGACCCAGGACAATCCAGAGGAAATTATGAGAAAAAAACTGTGGGAGCAGAAATATAGCAGAAAAACGTATCATTAATCACATAGTTCGATGGGGATATGATTGGAGTTTTGATGTTAAAAGATCACTCTATTGAAAGAATGAATAATATGGAAATAGGTTTTCAACAATGATACATGTATAACCCAGTGTAATTGATTTTCAGCTACAATTAGGGGGGAGGGAAGAGGGAAGGGAAAAATCATGAATCATTTAACCATGAGAAAATGTTCTAAATAAATAAAAAAATTTATAAAAAATAAAAATAAATAAAAAAGAGGGATTGAAAGAAGAAAACAAATTAGGTTATTATAATAGTCTTGTTTAGAGGTCTTAAAACTTTTTTGATCTCATGCCCTCATTAATTAAACATTTTTAGTATGCATCTTCCAATATGTATTCATATATTTACTTATTTATTCTTTAATACTTATTATAGATGTGAAACCTCTATTAAAAATTCAAATGATATAAAAATTAAATTATATTTGTTTCTAGAGTTAAAGAAACTTTATTGTGTAGTGATATAGTTAAGTCAGCTAACTGGCACAGTGGATAGAGTGTCAGGTCTGGATTCATGAGTCTTCCTGAGGGGAAATCCAGCTTCAGATACTTACTAGCTATGTGATCTTGGGTAAGTCACTTGCCCCTGTTTGCCTCAGTTTCCTCATTTGTAAAATGATCTGGAAAAGGAAATGGCAAGTCATGCTAGTATCTTTGCCAAGAAAATCCCCAAATGGGGTTATGAAATTAGACATGACCACAACAGTGGCATAGTTACACCTTTGCTTTAGAAACATGACTTTACCACTGATTTTTGGACTAGTTAGGAAAGACTTGAAATAAGTAGATAAGTAGGAAGTTTTTGCAACAGACCACAAAAGAGATAATAATCTAAGGCTTGAATTATAATTGTAGCTATGTGAGTAGAAAAAAGGGAACTGATATGAGATGTTTATATGGAAATATAATATTTACCTTCTGATATACTGTGAGCAAACTACAGAAAATGAAACTAAATATTGAATGAAAACCAACAGTTCAAAGCTAAGCGACTGAAAGAATGGTGGTGTCTTTGGAACAAATGGGAGATGGGAGAGGGTGGATTTGTGGAGAAGTATAATATAATGGGAGTGGCAAGTCAGTGGCTTGATGGATAGAGCATCAGGCCTAGAATTAGGAAGTTCTGTGTTCATATTTGACCTCAGACAGTTCCTAGTACTGCAACCCTGCACAAGTCACTTTACCCTAGTTGTCTAACCCTTACCACTCTTCTACCTTAGAATTGGTATTCAGTATCAATTCTAAGACAGAGCAAACAAGGGTTTAAAAATATTTTTAAAAGCAATAGTACCTGATCACAACCTTTCTGTGAAGCTTATCCTGTGTAACTTATTAAAATACTCACCTCTAACCACTCACCAGAGTGCAGAGCTTACCCATTTGAGATATAGTTACAAAAAAATCAGGCATACTGGGGATGAGTAGACTATCAACTGGGAGAGAAGAGAAGGTGAATGGAGAATTTTGCTTGAGTAACTATTGATAAAAATGCATGGGTCATTGTTGAGTTATAAATGCCCTGAGGTACTGTTGATTGATGGCTAAAGAGGGAGTGAGCTTTCACAGCCTTAGGAATGAAAAGGAGAGATGCAGAGGGGTTGCAGTGGGGAAAATGTTAGATAATGGATGAGAAGGGTGGTATGGACCTGTTGGAAAAAAGAAAATTCAGAAAGGATTTGATTTGGTCTTTCTTCCTGCCCTCTAACTGACTGAGGTCATACCACAGTCCCCTAGGAATCCCTGGTCTTCACTCTGAAGACTGCTGGTCTTGATAAATGATAAGAATGTATATGACATGAATAACCCAGATGAAGCAAGTATGGATCAAAGAAGATTAATTATGCATCCTCTTAGATTGTTGGGTTTTTTCCAAAACTACACATATATCTATGCAACAAAGACTACCTCTGTAGTATCAAAGAACCAATGCTAGATCAAGAATCAGAGATCTGGGTTCCAGTTCTAAGTTGGCCACTAATGCTTTGTATACCCATGGTCAATCTATTTACTTCTTGAAGCTTCAGTTTCTTCACTTGTAAAATCACTCCATAATTTTGTAGTCCATTGGAAGTCAATATTTTATAAGTAACTATGAGGATACTGAAACTACATAGCTAAAGTGATATCTCCATGCCATGTCAGTTTAGCAATTACAGATAATTCTTAGAACAGATGTCATTCTAAGACAGGTGGAAGAACAGTCAAAGTAGAAAATGATATCTTGATTCTTTTATAATATGCAAAACTTTAATTCCTGAGGAGATCTCATCCATAGCAATACAAATATAAAGGAATAATAAAATGATCAGCTGTTAAAAGTGTGGGAAAGTTCTCTTAAATGTTCTCCTCCACCTTTTCCTTATTTATTTGTAAAAAGTGCAAGATATTCTTTCCGTATCTCTTGCTTGCATGCAAATTACTCTATAATTCACACTGTTTTCTAGTCCTACTCCAAGAGCCTTGAGACTGTAGTACTGAGCCATGAAACTCCATTAGCTAAGTTGTAATCGCCCCTCAGCCATCAGGTTTCTAACTCTATAATTAGAGCTGGGAGAGGCTGGGGCCAGACCCTTGAGATATAAAAAGATTTTATTAAAGGCAAAAGGGGTGGCAACAGCAATTCTCACCCTATTATATTCCTTTGATTACTTACAACAATAGCCACTGATTGTGAACAAATATAGAACCTGGAATTCAGTGAGGTCAGGCTGGAGTTCTGGAAACTGATGATGTCAAACTGGAATCTGTGGACACAATGAGGCAATGCCTCAGCTGCTCCTACATTCCTAATCTGCTATTGTTGCCTCCTTTTTTCTCTTCCTTACCACCACCACCACTAGGGACTATACAGATTGGATTTGGTTGAGAATTCCCACCTTCATCCTATGAAGTAGTCATTGGCTTTCTCCTTTAAGAACCCATTAGAAAGTTTACTATCAGTCTTTCAATCAAGTAGAATGGAAATTAGAGGAAGAAAGTAAAAATTAAAAGGAGAAAAGCAGCTAGCCATCTTGTATTGGATAAAGAAGCTATGGCAGATGCATGAATAATCTATGTGTGTGCATTTCTCTCTGTGATATGTTCTTTCCCCTAGTTAAAATCTTCTCCTTGTTCCTTACCTCATTTACTCCTTTATCCTTTTATTTCCTTTCCTTCTAACCTTTCTTGATTTCCTTTTTCCCTAATCTCCTTATCTCCTTTTCCTTCTCTTATTCTTTCATTTGTTTCTTCCTTCCTTCCATGGTAAATATCAGAGGTGACATCTCAAGAGTAAAATAATTCATACTCTGGATTTTGGACTTGACTTTCAAAAACAGAGTGTCATAGAAACAGAGGTTTCTTGGGAACCTCAGTGTCTCAAACAGCTAAGAAGACAGAGACTTATGTACATAAAAACACAAACAGAAACTAGCCCTGACAGAGGGAATACAAATTGCATGGGGCCTGAAGAAAAGTTCTGTACATTTTCATGGCATTTATAGCTAAATATATGTACCTAAGGGGTAAGGACATATTATATATACTGAAGAGGAGAGAACCTCAAAAAAAGAGGAGAGGGATTTGGAATTTCTATAGAAGGCAAAGAGAGAATCCAGAAAAATCAAGACATACTTGTGCATAGTACAACTTATATTGCCATAGTTCTAAGACACACCATAAATGAAGCCCCAAAGAAGAAAAACATGATTCACATAGGGAATCATACCATTGGGGGGGTGTTAATTTTTAAAGGTTTAAACTTGATTGTTTAAGAGTTTGGTCACCAAGAATTTAATTAATTCCAGAGATTTTATTTACAATTTATTTACAAAATGTAGAAAGAGTTAAGCATGAAATCAGAGAGAGGATAAGGTAAGATATCTAGCCTGAGCAATAAGTAATTGACTCCTGGCCCCTCTGGGCAGGGATAATTAGTTTCAGCCGGCCTCAGCAAAGCTGAGGACAAGAGAAGTCTCTTCAGAAAATCCAGCAGTTAAGAGTCAGCTTTTCACTCACCAAGTGGCAGTCCTGTCACCAGATTCTTCTATTCCTCTTCACCAGCCTCAACTGAAAGCATGAAGAATTTAATTCCAGCAGAAGTGGAAGTTCAAGTTGATCTCTGCTCCAAGAATCACCAACTCTCTCTCTCTCTCTCTCTCTCTCTCTCTCTCTCTCTCTCTCTCTCTCTGGCAAATGTATTTTATTTTTTTTTAATTTAAGTTAATTTATTTTGTCATTTTAGAACATTATTCCTTGGTTACAAGAATTATATTATTTCTCTCCTTCCCCTCCCCCACCCTTCCCATAGCCAATGTGCAATTTCATTGGGTATTACATATGTCCTTGATCAAAACCTATTTCCATGTTGTTGGTATTTGCATTAGGATGTTCATTTAGAGTCTACATCCCCGACCATATCCCCTCGGATCATGTATTGAAGCAGTTCTTGTTTCTTCTGTGTTTCTAATCCCACAGTTTTTCCTCTGAATGTGGATAGTATTTTTTCTTGTAGATTGCTCCAAGTTGTTTGGATCACTGTATTGCCACTAATGGAGAAGTCCATTACATTCGATTGTACCACAGTGTATCAGTCTCTGTGTACAATGTTCTCCTGGTTTTACTCATTTCCCTCTGCATCAATTCCTGGAGGTCATTCCAGTTCCTATGGAATTCTTCCACTTCATTATTCCTTTGAGTACAAATAGTATTCCATCACCAACATATACCACAATTTGTTCAGCCATTCCCCAATTGAAGGGAATCCCCTCATTTTCCAATTTTTTTGCCACCACAAAGATCTTAGCTATGAACATTCTTGTACAAGTCTTTTTCCTTATTATCTCTTTGGGGTACAAACCCAGCAATGCTATGGCTGGATCAAAGGGTAGGCAATCTTTTAGTGTCCTTTGGGCATAGTTCCAAATTGTCCTCCTGAATGGTTGGATCAATTCACCACCAGCAATGCATTAATGTCCCAACTTTGCCACATCCCATCCAGCATTCATTACTTTCCTTTGCTCTCATTTTAGCCAATCTGCTAGGTGTGAGGTGATCCCTCAGAGTTGTTTTGATTTGCATTTCTCTGATTGTAAGAGATTTAGAACACTTTTTCATGTGCTTGTTAATAGTTTTGATTTCTTTAACTGAAAAGTGCTTATTCATTTCCCTTGCCCATTTATCAATTGGAAAATTGTTTGATTTTTTTGTATAATTGGTTTAGCTCTTTATAAACTTGAGTAATTAGACCTTTGTCAGAGGTTTTTGTTATGAAAATTGTTTCCCAATTGGTTGCTTCCCTTCTAATTTTGGTTGCATTAGTTTTGTTTGTACAAAAACTTTTTAATTTGATGTAATCAAAATTATTGATTTTACATTTTGTGATTTTTTTCTAGCTCTTGTTTGGTTTTAAAGTCTTTCCTTTCCCAAAGATCTGACATGTATATGATTCTGTGTTCACCTAATTTGCTTATAGTTTCCTTCTTTATATTCAGGTCATTCACCCATTCTGAGTTTATGTTGGTGTAGGGTGTGAGATGTTGATCCAAACCTAATCTCTCCCATACTGCCTTCCAATTTTCCCAGCAGTTTTTATCAAATAGTGGGTTTTGGTCCCCAATACTGGGATCTTTGAGCTTATCATAGACTGTCTTGCTGAGGCCATTTACCCTTAGTCTATTCCACTGATCCTCCTGTCTCTTAGTCAGTACCAAATTGTTTTGATGACACTGCTTTATAGTTTAGTTTGAGTTCTGGGACTGCAAGGCCTCCTTCCTTTAAGCTACTCCACACACTATTTCCCCTTGTATTGCTTCCCTCCCTACCCTCCCTTTTCAGCCCCTCCCTTTTTATTCCCCTTTTGTTTTTTTAGAGTCTATTCAATTTCCTTCCCCCTCTCTTTCCCTCCCCCTTTTTAACGCCCCTTTTTACTTACCCCCTTAATTTTCCCTTCTCATCTTCCCTATAGGTCAAGATAGAATACAACACCCCAGTGGATCTAGAGGCTCTTTTGTCTCGGAATTGATTCCACTGTGATTAAGGTTTCAGAATTACCTTTTAGCACTCTCTTCCTCTCCTTCTCATAGTTGTATTCTTCCCCCTCCCATTCTCATGTGCCTTTTTGTGTAGTATGGATTATCCTAATTTTCTTATTCCTCCAAGTTTCTCTTGGTGCCATTTTCTTCCCCCTTCTTTCTTCTTTTTTTTAATATGTAATTTTAAACCACTTAGTACCTAAATCACTACCTATGGATAATTCTTCTAACTACTATAATAGTAAATACAATTTTTGACAGTTACAAATAACATTTTTCTATATATGAATATAAACAATTTGGCCTTATTTGAGTCCCTTAGAAAACAAAAAAATAAGACTCCCCTCTTTCTTATTTACCTTCCCATGTTTATCTTGTTTTTTTTTTTAGATGTCAATTTTTCTGTTTAGTTCTGGACTTTTCTTTACAAATATTTGGATGTATTCTATTTTGTTAACTTCCCATACTTTCCCCTGGAAGCATATAGTCAATTTTGATGGATAGGTGATCCTCGGTGATCCTTGTAGACTTAATTCTCTTGCCTTTCTGAATATCATATTCAAAGCCTTGCAATCTTAGTGTGGTGGCTGCCAGATACTGTATACTGATTGGTGCTCCTTGATATCTGAATTGTTTCTTTCTGACTTCTTATAATATTTTCTCTTTAGCTTGGAAGCTCTTGAATTTGGCAGTTACATTCCTGGAGGTTGTCTTTTGAGGATTTAGTGTACTGGTTGATCTAGGGACTCTTTCAAGGTCTGTTTTGCCCTCTTGTTGCAGAATCTCAGGATAGTTTTCTTGGATAATTTCTTGTAGTATGGTGTAAAGGTCTCTGTTTGTTTCCAGGTTTTCAGGTAGGCCTATGATTTTCAAATTGTCCCTCCAAGATCTATTTTAATGTCAACCATTCTCTCAATGAGAAATTTAGTGTTGCCTTCTAATCTCTGATTTTTTTTTGTTTTGTTTCATTAATTCTTGCTATCTTGTGAGATCATTGACTTCTACTTGCCCAATTCTAGTTTTTAATGACTGGTTTTCAGCTAAGATCTTTTGATTTTCCTTTTTGGTTTGATCTATCCTGCTTGTCATGGCTTCCAGCAGGTCATTTTTGGTTTTCCAATTTGCTTATTATTTCATTTGATTCCTGGACTTCAATTTCAAAGTGGGAGATCCTGTCTTTTAAACTGTTATTTTCTTTTTGGATTATATCTCACTTTTCTTGCCACATCTCTTCCATTTTTCTGATAATCTTGGTCTTCAATTTAAGGTCTTCAAGAACTTGTGGCCAATTTCCACTTTCTTCCCAAAGTTTGGGTGTATTTAATTGTTTCTCATCTTCTGTTGTCTCTTCTTTTGTCTGGGTTTTTTTCTGCATAAAAATTATCAAGGGTTAAAGTTTTCTTCTTGTTTTTTTTTTGTTTGTTTTTTTTGGTGTTTGTGGATTTTAGTTCCTGGGAGTTGGTGGCCATTGCCTTCCTGGTTTGATGTCTAAGTGAGGAAATGTGGATGATCTTTGTATTGGGCTCTGAAGAGGTTTTTGCCCTGAGGATATTTTTCCCAGTCCTCAGCAGTGTCCAGCTGGTCTTAGTGGCAGGTCCAGCCCCTAAGAATTTAAATATTGTCTTGCAGAGGTCTGGGTGTGGATTGTAGGCAAGAGTCTGTATTGAGCACTGGAGAGGTTTTAGCCCAAGGGCTTTTTATGGATCTAGGTGGTGTTTTGCTGTGAGCCACCACCACCCCCATCCCCACACTCTGCTGCATCTTATCTCCATGTTTCCTCAGCAGCCTCCTGAGGTCCCTAGTCTTGCTGTTCATAATTACAGGGAGATCCAGCCCCTGAGAACTTAGAGATTGTCAGGAAGAGAGCTGGGTGTGGAGTATAGGGAGGTTTCTGTATTGAACACTAGAGAGGTTTTGACCTGATGGCTTTTTTTGGTTCTCTGTGATGTTTTTGCTATGAGCCATCCCCTCTCCCCAAGCTCTGCTGTACCCTACCTCCATGTTTCCTCAGTCTCCCAGTGTTCTGAGTCTAGTTTCTCTTAGAGGTAAATCTGTGTTGATCTCAGCCAGCCTCCCTCCTAGAACTTAGAAGTTTGTCCCATGCTCACTCAGACTCTGAAATGGTAGGTGAAGTGGGGGAGGGGTGATGAGCTCACCCCTTAGTGGGGGAAATTATGCCCCCTTTTTAGCATGGAAATGCCCTAACTTTGCCTACCTTCTGTGCTGTGTCCTACCATGGAACTCCTTTGCTCATTTGATTTTGGTTTTGTAGTTTTGAGGCACTCTGTCTTGATTGGTGGAGAGGAGAGGTAGAGCACTGCTTTTACTCTGTAGTCATCTTGACCTGGAACTGCCTAAGGAGTAGTTTTTAAAAGCCAATCAACCTCATTACATATATATCACCCATCTTGGATCAGACTTAACTAGCATTTTAGGAAAGTGCATGGAAGGTTGGGGCAGGCTTTTATTTGGGGGTATGTGTAATAGATTTTCTTCTCACTTCAGAAAATATGGACTATTCCCTACCTTGTTGCAATTCAACACATTAAGGCTTGGTAAGGCAGTTTGGGGCCATAAGTGGGTAGAGATGATGGAGTATCTTCTAATTGGATGAGGAGCAGGCAGGACTAATGACAGGAGAAAGGCAGAACTAAACACCCCTATAAAAGGAGAATACTCAATCTTTCTTAGTGTCTTTTATGTGGAGATTACAGTACTGGATTCCTTATTTTCTGCCTGGGTACCATATGTTCATGAACCCATGACAGGCTATTTCTTTGGTCTCTTTTCTATTTGTTCTTTCCTCACTTTAGGTTACTAAATTTCTGGAGACAAACTTAACCAGTTTAAAATTTTATGAACTTTGAGTAGTTAGAAGAGCCATCTGAGGACCTCTCAACAACTAGACTTAGTGGAATAAATCACAAGAATTAGTGGTAGCAGTCAAGTACAGTGGAAGATATAGCATAGCAACCAATTAACCTGCTTTATTCATCCCAATAGTTTCACTGGGCAGCTAAGATGCCACATCCTTCAAGGAGCCAATTCAACTGAACAAGTAATGGGAAGGAATCAGGGGTGAGGGGAAGGCAGTGAAAAAGGAATGAAAAAAGTATTTATTGTCTACTATGTGCCAAAGACTGTGCTAAGTGATTTAGAAATATATTTTTAACCCTTTGTGGCTCAGCTCCTTGAGAAAATGGTACTCAACAGGTAGTGTCTCTACATCCTTTCCTCTTATTTTCCTCATTTTAAACAATCTGGCTTCATTCCTCCTAATCATTCAAGTGAAACTGCCTTTTCAAAAGTCATTAAAAGCCTCTTAGCATATCTATCTATCTATCTATCTATCTATCTATCTATCTATCTATCTATCTATCTATGTTCAGTTGTTTCAGTTGTGTCTAACTGTGACCTAATCTAAATTCAGTTTATATAAGGGTCTTGTGAAGTATTAAAACTATAGTTCTACTCTTTGAGATTCCCATTCAATAAATAAATGATGTCTTTCATATTTTTATGTTATGTTTCTATCCTTAACTTGTTTATATCTCTATTAGATTTGTTGAAATGTGAAAAAATTATTGAAATCACCAAAAATCATTGTCTTATTTTTGGGGTCTTCTAGTAATAGTTTTTATATTCAGTGATTCATTATCTGTGATGTTCTTAAATATTAAGTATTTTCATTGTCTCTCAACTTTATTTAATTTTACTATTTTTTGTGTATGAGCTTATAATTGTACTCATTTTTTTCTTTTCTTTTTCTTTTTTGGTGTGCTGTAGTTTGGATTCAAGTGAGGCATAATAAAATCCATTCTAACTCCTCATATTTACATTATATGACTCTTTTAGTTCCAAGTGTATTTCTTATTCCTATTAAGAGATCTGTGATTGCTTATGTAATGGTTTATCCTCCTGAATCTATTCTCCCAAAAACTCATTATATGATATTCATTGTAATAAGAAACCCAACCTAGGAGTTCTCTTTTCTTTCACTTGACATTACTAAGATACTAAAGGAACACATGAGTTAGCCCTCACTCTGATTGCGTGACTGAACTATTTTTTTTCTCATGCATTTCTGTAATGACATCCTCCTCCTTGCTTTTCCTTCATAATTCCTTCTCTTTAGCATGTTGCATCTAATCACACCCATCATGCATTTCTCCATTGTCTGCTCTTTAGATAATCCTTAGTTTCAATTCTTCAGAGAGAGGAGTGTTGTATGACTCATAGCTATACAATAACATTGGAAGAATGTTGGTATTTAAAAAAGGAGGCCTTTGTTTTAGGGAGAAGCATGGTCATTAAAATAGCATCACAATTTCAAACAGATAAACAAGTCTACTCCCTTCAATTTAGCATTTATACATGATGTGTGCAATATGGCATCAATTCTATGATCTGGCCATATAATTACAGATCTTGGTCTGGATAATAATAATATCAGTATAATAATACCTAGCATTTATATATTATTTAGGGTTATGGTTTTAAGTTTTGCAAAGTGCTTTATAAATATTACCTCATTTTATACTCACAAAAAACCTAGAACATAGGTGCTATTGTTATCTCCATCAAACAGAAGTTAAATGACTTGCCCATGGTCATACAGCTAGTAAATGTTCACTTGGTTTCTTTTTGTTGGATTCTTAGGTCAAACTCTGTTGAACCTTATAGATCTCATTTAAGAGGTTATGAAGCATTCTGGGGCTCAATTCAATTTAAGAAAATATCATTATCTCTAGTAAATCCTTCTTTTTAGGCTCTGCTAGACAATGTTGGCTAGCATACACCCTTCTGTTTTATGTTGTACTTGTTATTAATAATCTGAAAGTTGTTGAACAAAGTTTTCTCTGTCCAATTCAATTCAACAAAATAATTCTTTCAAAGATGCTTTGTATCATTTACACATGAAACAGCTTAGTGAAGATGCTTTTCTCTACCATCTTACCATTTCCCCAGTGTCTCTACTTAGTTTAGGCGCTGGAGAGGTTGTTACTTATTCCTCTATAATAAGAAACAGGCTCCTTGAATTTGGAAAAAGTAGTGAGATAAGTAAAATTTAGAGCTTATTGTTTCTATTAAAAAATGGAGATGGCTAAGATAATGCAAAAATTAGAATACTGTGTTTGAAGAAAGGTAATCAATACTGATAAAGCTCACATTTTCATTCAAGGTTATACCAAAACTTTAAGAAGAAATCTAGATATATCTGTAGGATTTGAGTTCTTCACCAGAATATAAAACAACTATTTACCCCCAAATATTTTGGGCATATTTTACTTCTAATGGGAAGTGGGGATGAATAGCCACAATATACTCTTAAACCATGGCACATGTCACAAAAGGTTAAGAAATTTATCCTAGAGATGGAAATAAATATGCTTCAATGGCCTTGGAATATACCTAATTTAAACCTTTTTATTGAAAATCTACTGGCTATACTCAAAGCTAGACTTGGGAAAATGAATGGTTCCTCAAGTGTATACTTTAATAAATATGTGCTTTCATAATGAAAATTTGAAGAACTTATTGCAAATTCTTGTGAATTCAATGCCAAATCATGTAAAGTAAGCAATTACAATCAAAAAGGGAAATATTCTATATTATTTTTAAAAAATTTAAATATGCTAAAAGTTGTAAGGATTATTATAGGCTAATACATTAAATTATTTTATATGTTTTGGTTAATTTGCCCATTACAATACCTTATGGCAGTTGCTATACTAGGTGTTAGAGATTTACAATTAAACAGTCCTTACCCTCGAGGAATTGACTGTGTACTAGGGATAGGAGACAGAATATGTACATGTACATTACTAGGAAAAATGGGAGCTGAAAGAGAAGTAACAAACAACCGAGTGATTCAAGGAAAGATTTAATGAAGCAGAAGGAAACTGATCTAAATCTTAAAAGAAGATTGGGATTGGGGGAGACAGCTATGAAAAAAATAAGAGTGTATTCTAAATATGGGGAATAAAACACTTGAAAATGCAGACTATCAATTTTGGGCAATGGCAAAGTCTGGTTTAACCCAAAGGTAAAGTTCAAGGGAAACCCCTTGAAATAATGTAGAAAAGGTAAGTGGGAGCCAAATGGTAAAGGATCTTGAATATTGTGCTAAGGAATTTATATTCTATCTGGCAAGCAATGGGGAATCTTTTAAGGATTTTGAGCAAAGGAGACAACTGGTTAAAACTTTAGGAAGGTTACTTTGGTGATAGAATGATGAACCAAGGAGAGGAGGTACTGGAATCGAAGGAAATCACTTGGAAAACTATTACAGATAGCTCACTAAGAAGTCATGAGGTCCTGAACTGGAGAAGTGGTTATTTGAGAGAAAAACAACAAATGTAAAAGGTATTATGAAAGTAGAATCAACGAGACAGCAACTAATGATTGTATATGGTAGATTAATCAATTAGCTTGCATTTATTAAGTACCTACCATGTACCCAACACTGTGCTAAAGGTTGGGTATACAAAAACAAAGAACCTAAGAAATCCCAAACTGAAATTAGATTGCATTCTAAGAGAGGACGAAAAATTACATGTACATATGATAAATATAAAACAAATTAACTTTATATATGCATATACATGGACATTCTATATACACAAAGATTGTTCAATACAAAACAGTTTGGGAGAGATGGTATTCATAGTTTGGGGTGGGGGGAGCTCAGAAAAAGCTTCCTGTAGCACAAGGAAGAGGGAAGTGAATAGATGAATCAAAGGCTATGAATCTCAATAACTAGAAGGATAGTTGGGCTCTTAGCAGAAAAAGGAATATTTGAAGGAGGCAGATGGAAGGTTGAAGAATCTTAATTTTATTTTATATGTGTTGCATTTGAAATGATTATGACATTCAAGTATAGATATCCAATTTGTTTATGTGAGACTACTCTTCAGTAGAGGGATTAGTAATTGATCTAAGATTTGAGAATCATTGGAATCATTTATATGTAACAAGAAATTGGTCAGAGGTATCCCTGATCATTTGGATAAGTTTCCCATAACTTAACTTGATTGATGCAGTGATCTGAAGTTATTTCCCATGGAGATGAAGTGGTGTACTTACATTCCCAGTTTAATACGTGTTAAGAAAAAATTACTCTAGATTGCATGAGGTATTGTTCCTACAACAGTTGAGAAGGTAAGAAACTAAGGCAAAAGCTCATGGAAAACTGTTCCCTACAAGCCAAATCTGGCTGGGCACCTGTCTTTTTCTGTATTTTGAGCAAAGAATAATTTTTCAATTTAAACAGCTTCCTGGTCATAGTTTGCCAAATCTGGTCTATGGAATAGTTAGAGATATCACAATGAAGCTTAATTCTTCACTAACCAATTCTCAGCCACCAGCCAAAATATCCAAATATCCAAATATCAGGCACACTCAGGCTAAATGCATGTTCCATTTGTGTCAAAATTTCTGATTGTGCTGTATTGCCACCATATTGAGTTACATATAGTGAGTAGACACAACATTCAGATTACGTTCTTGCCATCCATATTATTAAACTGTTTTTTATGTCCTTTCACATGTTTCCTATAAATGTGAAATGATCAAAAGAATAGGAAAAAGTTTTATCAAGTAAAGCACTATATAAATGAGAGCCAATAACCATAAGGAAATAAGTTCCTTCCCTGGCTCTTAGTCATCACAAGTTTTCCCTCCCCTTCTTTTTAGCCATCCTCCAGGATCCTCTATCTCCTTTCCTACTACCTAACAGAAATCACAAATAAAACATTTCTAAAATTTTTCATTATTTTAAAACATCTACAGCAAAATGTGTGCTTCATTATCATCTAGCTTCTAATGGTAATGATAGATTTCCCCACTCCCAGTTTGATAGTTCTGTTGGGCAATTTTTCTTTCCTGGATAATGTGGAGTTTTTTTTTTTGTTAAACCCCCCTTTTCAGTCTTTCCTCCCCTTTTTTTCTGCCCATCCTTTGTTAGCTTCTCTCTCCCTCCCCCCCTCTCTCTGTCTCTCTTCCTCCTTTCTCCCCTCCTCTCTCTCCTTTCTCTGTGGCTATCTGTTTCTGTCTGTTTCCTGTGGTCTTTTCCAATATGATGCTAGTAAAATAATATTTGGTATTAAACTTGAAGACATGAAGGTGAAGCCCAACTTTTATTACTACCTGCATGAATTTAAATGAGCTACTTCCTCTGTAGAAGCCCCAGTTCCCTCATTTTCCTTTTAAATGAGGAAATTAGAGTAAACTATCTATAAGTACCCACTGAAGCTCCAAAACTTACAGTTGTTGACAAATTTAATGGATGGGAGTTTCACCTCCTCTTCCTGATGAATGATGGCACCTTTTAAGTAAATCCATGACCACTTCCCTCTGCTTGTTATGTCTCCACCTGCCTTTGGTTTATAACCAAGACTCAATTTCAGATTGGTTTCGGTTAGCCTTTTCCTAATTCCCTGGTAACTGATAACTAAAACTTCATCTACCTTTGTTGAAATAGTTTTCCTCCAATTGGAAACTTATAGTTTGATTTTCTGATAATCTAAGATATGATCAGAGTAAAAAAGGAATTTGGGGACCATATCTTTGCAGAGTATGAAGTGTCCAGATTGGAAAAGGAGTTCAAAAGAGAGATAAAATTGTCTACAGTTCTCTCTAGGTAGGAGGTGGTCATGCTTTTCTAGGTGTGAAACAGCTAGATAGTTCTTGGGGTGAGGAACTAAAAGAATTGACAACCCCTCTCCCTGGAGCAAAGGCATTAAATACTCAACAAAAAGCAGCACAGAACAGAAGCTCTACTGAAATACCAGCAGAGAACAATTCAGTATAGATAGAGAGTAATATGGAGGAAATGTCAGCTAATAGATCAATAATATCACTAATAAACATCTATAGTTTTATAAACTGGTTACACTGCAGTGTCAGAGAAGAGCTTAAGAAGCACGATTTATTTCTACCACGTGCTGGCCCTGGTCATTCAGGTTCCTGGCATTTGTTCCCTAACTAGGGAAGTGCTGGAGCTAGCTGGACTCTGGAGAACTGATGATTAGATTTTCATTTTTGAGCATTTACAGCTATGAAATTGGCAAATGCTACAAATCAAAGATTGATTTCTTGGTCTTATTATTGTTGAAATTTGAGAAAGTGGTGTTGAAAATGTTAATAAGGTCAATTAAACTTAAAAGGGTATCATGTGCTTTTGGAAAGCCAGTTGTAAACATTTGCCATTTCCACAGTGCCTCTAAGCCAGTGGTGATAGGTAATCCTCCAGAGAGTATACTCCTGGGTATATATGGTGAGGGGAATCTTTATAGTTAGTTATTTTGTTGTGCTTTTTAAATAGCTTTTGTTTTGAACCACAGTACTCTTTGGTTGGAGTTTTGGTTGGATTTATTAAATAACATTTGTTTTGTTAACATTTCAGGAAATTATTTATTACCATTTTCCTGACTACAGTGTTAACTTATTCCTTTCATTCTCACTCACACTTAATAAAGATCCAGAAACAGAGAGCATTTACCTCATATGCCTACATTAGTATTCATTCTTAGTTACAAGGGAATCTTTTAAAATTATTCATATTATTCCAGGATAAAAACACTGATCAGTCACCTAGTGAATGCAAAGGGAACCGATGAGACAAGAAAAAGATTAACTATGGTATTTTTCATTGTGGGATGTGTTGTCAAGTAGTGAATGAAGGAGAAAAATTAGAATTCTGAGAACAGTTAGAAACCACCCAAATATTTTGTCTTCTGAGCTACTGGACAAGGGACAATTAGGATAAAAGATCTGCAAAACAGTTGATGAGAAAGAAAGCCAAAGCCTGAGAGGATTTCTTGAATTGGATTGCAAATCACAAATAGAAACTTTACAAATACTACTGTCCTTTCTCTTCTTTTAGCTTTCTCTCTTTCATGTCTTTCCCTGAAGGCTTGAAAAAAAGGATTACAACCTCAGTATTATAATAATGCTAATAGGTAGAATTTATAGAATATATTCAGTGTTGTAAAACACTTTATTGTTATCTCAATTCTCATAAAAACAGAATAACAGTTCTATGTAGAGAGAAACAAAGTCCAGTTCAGAGGAAGATAGCTTATAGCCCATTGAAGTACCTGGTGAGGTAGGTATTAATATTTCCCCCATTTTACAGATGAGAAACTGAATCTGAGAGTGGTTCCATCACTTTCCCAAGGATACACAATTAGAAAGTGTCTGAGCAACAGAATTCCAGTTCAGTATTCCTGACACAAAGTCCAGCACTAGCTACTTTGACATCTAGCTTCCCATTTTAGTGCTTTAAGGATAGGGATTGCTTCTCTATTGTATCTCTCCAGGCATTTAATACAAGGTGGATACTCAATCAATAATGTCATTTAACCGGTTGGAAACCTGCACCCTTTCAAAGTATTATTTTCCAACCTTTAGTAAAGAAGGGTAGAGAAATGGTAGCATTGATTAAATTGATTATAAAGAGGTTCTAGTCAACAGAGTTTAGAAAGACCTGAGTTCTAGTCCTGACTTTGCCATTTCCTAGTTGTATGACCTTTGGCAAGTTATCTAAACCTTCCTTATTCTTTATCTCTAAAATGGAAGAGATGGATAACCATCTCTGAGTCTTCTACAAGTTCTAACATTGTGTGTTCTTTAATGGTTAGGGTTAATAATATTCTGATAGTTTTAAAGTATGCAAAGTTGATATGAATAGTTTCCTTTAGGTCCCCTAGCAGTCCTGAGAAGGAACTACTAGAGATATTATCCCTTTTTTCAAATGAAGACATCAAGGCTCCAATGGGGGAATTGACTTGAAAATGGTCACATAGTAAGTAGCATAAATAGTATTTAAATCCCAACTCCAGGTCCAATACTCCATTATGCCTAATAAGCCTCAGGCTGAATTTTTTTTTTCATTGTAGACTTCTAACATTGAAAGTATTTTGATTCCAGAGAGATTTTACATCAATCAGAAAACTAAAAACAGGTATTCTAATTATTAAAGATAATTACTAAAGTTTGGGGGTGAGTGGAAGAGAGCTGAATGTGAGAAATTAAGTTGATGGCAGAGTATACAGGGAGGGGTGAAAAGAAGAGAATACCTCTCCACTCCTGGCACAGCTCTCACTTTGATGGCCATCTTCCAATCCTGTGCTCCTTCCTGACAATTAACACATCCTTCCTCTTACCAGTGGGTAGGGGAATGGCCTGTGACTTCTGTCTGCCTGCCCATGATTAGCTCAGCCCCTGACCATGGAATCTTAATGCAGAAAGGACAGGCATCTATAGGGCAGAGACTTGGTGGTTTTTCCCAGCTATCTCTGGAGAAGCAGCAACAAAGAACCAGAACAAGCCCTTCAAGAGAGGTGCCTGGACAGTATGACAAGGAAAGGAAGGGGCAAATTTAAGAGAAACAGACTGAGCTGCTTACAGCCTGCTGAGACTGCCAGCACCCCCAGATGGCTCAAAACATGCTGCTCTTGTTGAAAATTGATTTTGGAGGTGGTGGAAGGGGGGTGTTGCGGGAAGCAGTAGCAGCAGGGGTGGCGATGGTGGGAAACTCCAAAGGGTGGGCAGGTCAAATTAGCTTTGATAAAGATACTAATCAAAAGGCCTTTGAGAGATGCAGGAAGGGTCCAGCCTGGAGGAATGGGTAAGGGAAATCTACTCAAAATTCTAATCTCCGAAGGTAGGGATTTTCACTTTGTCTTATCTCTTACTCTAAAGAGTCTACTACAGGGCACCATATACATATTGGGCATATTTACTCTCCTGATTAGTTATTCAATTTTGAGAAACTCTGCAGTGAGAGATTATGAGTCATCCATTGGAGATAAGAAGAAATAGTAGTGTGGAAAAGTTGCTGAATTTGGACTCAGAAGTCGTAGGTTTGGATCCCAGTTTTGTTAACTGGGTGACTTTAGGTACTATTCCCTTCCACCTTTCTCCAGTTCTCCAGTAATCTGTCCAGAGTCTCCAAGCTACCAAACAATCTCTAGTTGGGTAAACCTGTACCTTGAACTATATAATCTACAGTAGGTAACATATAGGCCAATAAATTGTATGTAAAGATCTATGATGGTATCATGTTGATTTAGAAAAGTACATATTTATATTATCTATGCTTTACTATATTTTTTAAGCATTTGCTCTTTGTATTTTAATTTGATTCAGTACCAATTCCCTATTGGGCAATGTCTCCCATCTTTACTACCTGACCTAGATTCCTACATATTACATTATATTATTCAAAACATTTTATGTGTCTTGCATCTTACCTAGATCAGAAATATCTGAAATCATGGACAACATCTTCTTTACATTACATTTGGAATCAGATAAATTCCTATCTATATGACTTGCCATATAACTCTCAGTCTCTAGGACTCATTTTCCTGATGGCTCTGGGGTGGGAAGCCAAGTTCTAGAATCACCCACCTGGACTAGGACAATTCCAAAAGACCATCTTTAACGATTGCCATTTCTTTTTTTCCTTGTTTTTTTCCACTCTGACCTGAGAGTTTACTCTGGGGAATCTCTAAATAAATCTTATTTATAGCTCTAAGATATGCCTCAGATTCCACAGGCTTGGATAATAGACTTGGACAATAGGGTCCTCAGTCCTCATATAAGCATTCAAGGGAACAATAGTAGCTGTTACAGAACAGCCCTTATTTTACATAACAAAAATGCATAGAGTACAAAAGATTCACAGGAATTAGTAAACAAATTTAGAAATTCTAGAAGACTTACAATAGCCCAGATGCCATCAAAATGATGTTTTTTTTTTTCTTCCTGAAGCTGGGACTCTTCCAAAGAAGTTTGTGCCTTACTCCATGGATTGCGCTTTCCTTATAAAGGAAGCAAGTTAGAGATTGCCTGCAGTTATGCCCTGAAATTTTAGTGAATTTTTCCAATGCCTTCCTTCCACCTCTACCCTACCCCACCAAAGTTCTATATAATCCCCTCTAGATATGGATAAGGGAAGCACTTTAGAGAATACCAGACTAGTAATTCCCTTCACACTGGATCTTAATTTCACATAAATCACGGAAACAATGGAGAACAAAGCCAAGGCCTTTTGCCTCCCTATACCTTCCTGGTCCTCAAGTTGTGAATTCATATAATTGTGCATCTTTCTTTACTAGGCATCAAGTCAAACATTCTTAATCTCTGGATGAAAACCTGGATCTTTGAACTCTTAAACTTATGGCTGTTGTTATTATACATCCTTAATTTTTTTTAAACCCCTACCTTTTGTCCTAGAATCAACTTGAGTATTGATTCCAAGGCTGAAGAGCTGTAAGTGGTTTGGCAATGGAGGTTGAGTGATTTGCCCAAGGTCACACAGTTAGGAAGTGTCCAAGGCCAGATTTGAATCCATGCTCTCCCATCTCTAGACCTGGTGCTCTAATCCACTGAGATACCTAGGTTTCCCATCCTTCATGTTCAAGAGGACCAATGAAATCATTGGGTGATTTCGTGTGCAAAATTGTTAGCCTCACTCTTTATTCAAGAGTCATCAAAGTCCAGCATCAAGACAAAAGTTAGGATGACTGATAATGGCCTGGGATGCAATGGAAGACCTTGGCTTTTTTGATATCTAACCAAACTCTAGGCACTCCATAGAGCCTGCCTCAGCTGCTTTCATGGCCATTCAAGCAAATTTTTCTCATCTGCCCATTGCACCAGGGAAAGTCTTCACTTGCTTGACATAGACATCCCCCTACCTCATCACTAGGCTTGAGGCCTGTCTGTTAGGCTTATCTTGGTTTAGCCTGTCTGCAGTTTTCATGGCATGGCTCTCTACCTACTACAGCTTCTTGTAGCCACAGGTGAGAGTTCGGTGAAATTCAGACAACAGAAATCTCCCAGACTGATGCTGTCCCCAGAACGTCCCCTCTGGCTAGAGGGCTAGATTTCAGAATTATTCTGGATAGGAAATCCCTCCTTCCTTTAAGTAGGAACCAGGAATCCAAGAATGATGACAATGTCCTCCTTAAAGTTCCCTCCTCTGACCACATAGGTGAGTTCCTGTGGCTCCTGTTTCCTCTTTCTGGTTCTTGTTCTTCTCCTGAAGGGTGGTAGGGTAGAAGAAGGAAGAAGAATGGAGGGGAGAGCAAAGTAAAAAATCTTATTTCATTGGCATTTGCTTACCAAATGGAGGGATCAAAAAGTAACAATCAGAGCTCAGTTCCAACACTTCAGCAGAAACATGATTGGGCACTGGCTCCAAAAAAGGAGGGAGGGGTTGCTTGAGAAGAAATGAACATTTACAGCAAAGCATTTGCCTAGCCCAAAGCAGGGCTACTCACAAAAAATGAATAAATAAAGCAGAGCCCCAGCCAGTTTTAATCTGAGCATCAAGTCATTGCTCTTTTAATCCTCTGGCTCTTTTTTGGAAAGGAATAGGAGCAGGGATTGCATACACCTCCCCCTTCATGCCCTGTATTAGTAGGAATTGTGCTCTTCCAGGCCAATTTAGAGAGCCCAGCTTGACTCAGAAAGTGTTAGACATCTTTTCCATACAGAAATTCCCCAGGAACCAGGTTTAAATAGCAGGTCCCTGGTCTCCCAGCCCAGGGTAAAAAAAAAAAATACACACACACACACACACACACACACACACATTATCTATCATCTAGGCAAGGCTCTTGGAATGTCTTAAATCCTGGGGATTAAGGAACTCCCTGGCCTTGACCTTGGCACAGGTTTGGGGAGTTCATCTTAATGCCCTCATTCCTAGGGGAGGAGAACACTCTACAAACATTCTATTTACATGGTTGGCATTATGGAGTTAAAAGGGGACCAGTGAAGCAGGAAGGTGGTCATACCACCTGGGTTTGGTTTCTGGCTTTGCCACTAACCAGCTGTGTGGCCTTGGGTAAGTTCCTTTGGGCCTCTTCTATAAAACAAAGCTGTTTGGCCGATGCCTTTGAAGGTCCCTTTCAGCTCTGAAATGCTATGCTGGGCTAAAGCTTTTCCAGGAATAAATAAAACCCATGAGTTCTGGAAGAGTCAGCTTCAGAGAAAATTATGAAGAAAGAGCACAGATATAAAGCTGGAATGGACCTTGGAGGTCATATAGTCCAACCCCTTCATTTTATAGATAACAAAACTAAGGTCTAGAAAAGTGTCTTGCTCTAAGGAGAGGAAGGAGAACAAGCATTTTATTAAGCCCCTATTGTGTGCCAGGCACTCTGCTTAATAAACACTTTGGAAATATTAGCTCATTTGATCCTTACAATATCCCTGTGAAGCAAGTGCTCTTATTTGGAAACTGAGGCTAAAAGAGGTTAAGTGAATTGCTCAGATTTATACAGCTAGTAGCTCAGGCTGCTTAAATGCTTAAATACTCAGGTTTCTGTGACTCCAAGCAGTCTTTGCTTGGTCTCTCCCAACAAAGTATGGATATGCCTTTCAGGGAGACCTGAAGAAGACAAAGGCAGCTCCAGATTAAATCCGAGGTACTGAGGATGCTCTAAGATGTTTTGATTGGCTAGAAATCATGAGATGATGAATTCTTTTCCATGAAGCTGCTTTTCTGGGTTGTTGTTCAGTTGTTTCAGTCATGCCTGACTCTTCATGACCCTATTTGGAATTTTCTTGGCAAAGATCCCGAAGTAGTTTGACATTTCCTTCTCCAGTTCACTTAGTATTACTATTTTGTGCATTTTCCAAAGGATAAAATAAGGATTGTGTTCTACCTTACGTAAATTTGTTACCTTAAAGTCTTGTTTATAAGCCTTTCTAAGTCTAAGATTAGACTCACTCTGTTTGAGTCTAGAGTTGCAGGCCCTGGCTTATAGGATAGATCTTAAGGGTTTGCCTAAGATTATGCTAGAAACTGTTCTCCTCCAGTACCTCCTTTCCCTCAAATTCAATGTCACCTCACAATTTGTGGATCTTTCACCAGGGATTTGTTGACCCTAATGCCCAGCCCAATTCTTAAGAGAAAATATGCTGTGAAAGTCATTTTGTCCCCAGTCATTTTCATCCTTAGTCATCAGAGGCGCCTGGTAGACTAAAGTCCTTATCCACTAATTTGTTCCCTATCCTTTGGCTAAAATACTATCTCCTTCTCCCCTAAATTCTTGAAATTCAGGGACACCATCTGCTAGGGTAAAAACTTTTTACTCTTTTGTTTTCTTTCTTCTCATTTCTCTCCATACGGAAGCAATCTCTTTCTAGATGTTACCTTCATCTGGTCTCTCTCCTCTCATATATCCTGATGCAAAGAGGAGGAGCCATCATATTCCTTTCTTTCAATTGCCATTTCCAGAGGCAGGCTTCTGTCACCATTATTTTGCAATTTCTCATCCATCTGACTATAAAACTTGGTCTGAATCCCTATTACTACAACATATCAGCCTCCCAAGTCATTCTCTCTTCTTACTCAAGTTTGGTGTTAGATTCTCAGCATTTTCCTCCACTCCAATCCTTGGCTACCTAACTGGGTATTTCAATATAAATATTGAAGCTCCTAGAATACTCTGAATTTCCAGTTTATCAACAATTCTCAATTATCCCAATGACCTATAATTTCACCCTCCTTTAGCCATCCAGAAGGAAACTAATAATTATGTCCTCTTCATCATCTTGAACCATAATTCCACTTTGTCATCATAGTCTTTTCTTCCATCTCTCTCTCTGTCTCTCTCTGGCTATCTCATCTAAGATAAACTTATTTTCGTACTCACCATTACCTCCTGTTTTCCTGTCCTCCCTTGTTCTTTCCACTTAATATACCTATTCTGATCTCATTTATGTATCTTTTTGCTATTCAAAACCATCTTATGGTTCACAGGCTTAATGGGTTCCACTATACACTGTTCTTTAACTCTCTTAATCCTTTCTCCTCATTTACCATTATTGATGCCTTGTGAAATACTTGGCCACCTCCATGATCCTCCTTTTCTGCACCTACTTACTTATATGCTGCTTAATAACATGAAAGAAAGTTACTCTTATCCATTCAAACTAAGACCACTACAAAATCATTTTATCTAATTTCAAATGGACTCTTATAAAAGAATAATCTTTTTTTCTTCTATGATTCACTCTTCTTTTGAGGAATGAGGAAGAGGAAGAAATAAAAGGAAAGAAAATCATAGTAAGAAAAGTTTTAGGTTCAAAATAAGAGGAGTGGTACATTTAAGAGATGATGATAACATTTTAAGTATGGTAACCCATGTCCGTGGTTGCACACAAGTAAATAAATAGGTCATGGGAGTAGAGTATACTATTGAACTGGAAGACTTAGTCATCCTCCCTTTTCTAGTTATTCACATATTTCTCCTCTCTCTTCAGAGCCCCAGTACTATCCCACAGCCACTGATTTTGTCTCCTATTTGTTAAAGAAACTGAGGCTATCTGTTGTGAGTTCCTTCTTTGTCCCTGGTATACATCTCAAAACTCATTTAAATCTTCATCTCTCATCTTCTTTGTTTCAGTCTCTGAAGAAGTAAACCTTCTTGCCAATGCTGACTTTTCAATTTGTCCTTGATCCCATGTCCTTCTACATCCTTTAGAAGGTCACCCATCAAACATTTCCATTCTTTCATCTTCACTGTTTCCTTATCCACATTCTCCTTCACAATCTACAAAAATACCCTTTATTCAAAACAACAACAAAATGTTAAACCCTTACATTTTACCTTAGAACCAATACTAAGTATTGGCTCCAAGGAAGCAGGAAAAGCTAGGAAATTGGGGTTAAGTAACTTGTCCAGGGTCACACATCTAGGAAGTGTTTGATGCCAGAATTGAACCTAGATCCTCCCATCTCCATGCCTGACTCTATCCACTGAGCCACCTAGCTGTCTTCTAAAATAATGCAAGAAATAACTTTCACTTCATTTTGTTGTTATGCTCTCTGTGATTATATATGTTCCTCTTTTCAATACCAGTTCCTAAGAAAAAATGTTCCACCTCCATTTTTTCTCTTTTTTTCTTATCAAACTTCCTCTCCAAACACACACTTCTGATTCACTTGCATTTTAGCTTCAGATTCCATCTCTCTTCTGAACGAATTCTTTGGGAGGCTGACCAATCATCTCTGAAATTCTTAATCTAGTGGACCTTATCATTTTTGGCCAATTGGATATTTTTGACTCTGTCACCCCACCACTCTTCTTGGATATCTTTTCCATTTTCGTATTTCACAATAGGACCTTCTTCTAATTCTGGTCCCCACCCCACCTCCCAAATCTGATCATGACTTGTCAAGAGCCTTTGTTAGATCTTTGTTTGATGTCTCACTTCCTAAATATGACTGTCTGCCTATGTTCTGTCCTGGGCCTTCGTCTCTTTTCTCTCTACATTTTCTTCTTTAGTGATCTCATCTACCCTCAAGGATTCCATGGACACCTCTATGCAGTGCTATTTGCACAATACCACACTGCCTCTCAAAGGAACAAGGACTGCATCAGACACTATCAAATGCTTTGCCACTACAGTCTGCCACAGGAGTTGCTCTAAAGAACTAATGGAAAACATGATAGAAGATTGAGTATCTTACTTGTAGCAAGTATAGAGGAGAAATTTTATTGACTTAGGTTGTGCTTGAGTTGAAATGCATTGATAATTCTTTGGATTTGTTTGTCAAACTTCTCAAGGCTAGAGAATATTTGTTATTGTCTTTGAATCCACAGTGACAAGAACAGTGTCTGGCTTGATGCATGTTTGTTGATTGATGCAAATAGGATAATCATCTAAAACATGCTAGCAAATCTTTCTTTTTACACAAGTGAAACTTCTTACTGATCATCTCTAAGTGCATTGATAAGCATTGTATTGCCCTTGTTCATCCTAAATGTTCTACCTTTTAAGCTCTCCTCACAACCTTTAGTACTGCAAGGTTCTCTAGTTTATATGGATGCAAATTTTATGGATGTAGAATGTTATCCATTCCTTTTTCTGATCACAATTAGCATGAATCCAAGTGTTCCAAATTATCCTGTGAATAATCTATAAAGTCCCAACAAAATACATTTCTACAGAAGTAACTAGGTGGTGAGATGGATAAAGCACTGGGATTAGACTCAGGAAAACCTGTGTTCAAATCCAGCCTCAGACATATACTATGCTACCTGTATGATTCTGGGCAAGTTTTTAAATTTATATCCATCTCAGTTTCCTCAACTTTAAAGTGGGGGTGGTAGTAGTACCTATTTCATTGGGCTCTCATGAGAACAAATGAGACAATATCTATAAAACATTTAGCACAGTACATGTCACATAGTAGGTGCATAATCAAGGCTTATTCTCTACCCCCATTTAATTTATATATTTGGTTTCTTTTCTGAGGGTGCTTGACTTTTCATTAACAAATACCGTTAGTACTTTGGAGACTATAGAACTCTAAATGATCTGGCTATTATAGGTGATTATTATCTGTGCCATGAAATATGTTTTTAATAGTTTATTTCTTTTTCTTAACTTTACATACTCCCTTTCAGGAGTATCTACAGAAATGTAATCAGAAATTTTGGTTTGCTAGGAAAATGTCATGAAACATGCTGTCAGTTCAGCTTTATAAAGGCAAAATCAGTTGGGCAAAGAGTGTGCATGACACCTTATGTGATGAGAGATGATGACAAGACACAAGTTCACCAGTATGGAGCCAGAATCCCTTGAAACAATGGTCCTTATGTGTGCAGATGCTAGGATGTAGAGCAGCCTTGTTGGGAAAACTACTCCTGGGCAGTTGGGTAGAGAACAGGGCAGATGCAGGTCATGGTCTACAGGAAGGAATGATGTAACTTGGGATCTTCTTTTTCAAACTAATCATTATTGCTAAGAAGATGCTTGGCTCAGTTGTTTCTATGCAGATAAAGGATTGAGGGAGGTGGCTATGGGCATCCTCCAGATTACTGTAGAGGAGCAAAGCTCCAGTGGCTTTACTCTAGTTACAATTCTAGCATTGGCCTTGCCACATTTTGGAATTCCTTCTTTCTTCTACTTGTATCTCCTCTGTGGTCCAGATAAGACCCAATGCACTCTCTAGTTTCTTTAACCATCTATATTTCTGTGATTAGATTGTAAATGGCTCGATGTTGAGGATCTTTATCTTTTACTCTTTTGTATCCCCTGCCATTTATAGGAGAGTGTTGAGCACATTAGTCTTATATATTCATTTGACTGGAATTTGTCTGAACCTAATTCCATTGACTTCTAAGGACTCTCACTGATTGAGGAATTCTAGAGGATAAACAGGGACCTTATGCAAATTCCCCAAGAGTGCCAGCATCCTCTCTAACCTCTCCCTTAGTAGTCTCCTTAGGGCTTGCTGAGTCCTAGGCATAAAAGCTGTTTTTAATCACCCCCATAAATTCTTTTTTCACCCAGATCTAAAGGAAAGGCACAAATTCATGTACTTGAGGCAGTATTTGCTAATGGTAAAAGTCATTATGTGGCAGCTTGGAGACAGTGAATTCTAACCCTAGCTTTGGAATTGTCTCACCTCATGAGCCTCTTGGTGGACAGACTTTCAGGGATACCCTCAATTTCTAGTCTAGGTAAAAGGCAGCTTTGGTAGAATTTACTTACAGAGAAGTGAATTCCCAGAAGGCTCAGCCACTAATTTGGGGCATGTGTCAAAGAAGGTGTCAGGGCCACCTTGCAGCATCCTAGATGATCTTTCTTAGAAACTATCTAAATTTTAAGAAACAATGCATAAGATGCATTCAGTCAAATGTGAGCATATTCATATCAACTCATGGGGAACAAAGAAAACAAAACCAGAATGTAGGATTATATGTACCTATTCATAATAATGTACAATTAAGTGTACATTATTACTAAAAAGCAGCTGAACTCTAGGTAAAATCAAATAACCAGTCTTGGTCCCAGAAAACAGATGATGAAGCCTACTTCCTTCCCCTTGGCTTAAATGGCACTGAAAGGTGCATGTGCTGCCTGGCATAGCCACTCTGTCACATAGTTTCGCACAACTGTCTTTCTTTGATAAAAGAGAGAGTGCTAGGGTGGGAGGTGGTATTTTGGGAAATGTATGCTATAAAAAACAAAAGACATCAATACCATTCCTGGGGGGTGGGGGGAGGCAATAAAACTTCAAGAGAAAGAAAAAACAACCTTTTTTTTGCTCACTTTTTTCTCCCAATCACCCAATCACCAAATCACCAAAAGAGTTATGTCTATAGAACAGAAGGAAAAATATGAAGCTAAATTTAATCCATTGTTGACTGAGGACATGGTAAAATCTAATAGTAATATGATTAAGTCCAACTGAAATCCAAAATGAGATGTAATTACAATGGCAAGTTCTTTAGAGACTGGTAGAAATTCCATTCTTTTAGAAGCACCCAAGGCTGGATTTTAGATTCCTGTAAGCTTGAAGCATTAAGGCTTTGGGAATTTCAGACATTTTCCCTTTAAAGTATAGAGAAAAATCTCTCATGCATAGGAAAACATGATTAGAATCACCAAGTAGACATATGTTAGAAGGAGAGGACTAAACGGGCCCAAGGTCGAGGTTCTAGGGAAGCAGCATTGTAAAGTTGTAACATGACTTCAATTGATATTTGGGTTCAAATCCTACCTCGGACATTTAATAGTGGGGTAATTGTGTACAAGTCACACATATTCTGTCATTTTTTCTTTGGTTTTTATGATCCCTAAAGAGACAGTTGGAGAAACTAATTTCTAAGGTCTCTTCTAATTTCGGCTTTATAAGCAAGACTTAAACTTGGGAAGAATATTTCCCCTTGTGCACTCCTCACTAGATTTAGTTAGCTCAATAAAGACTTTTGAGTTCTATGAAAGTATGAGTAGAACTTCATACATGTATGAAGGGATCTCATGTTCAGATCATGATAATTTTCCTCATTGAAAGGTACAAGATTGAAAGCAAATGTGAGATTCATGTATTTGAGAAACGCTAAGAAAGCAGCCTGCACATGCAATATATTTATTCAGGAGATGAATGTAAACTCCTATTTCCTAGCATCTAATATGCAACTAGGTGGCACAGTGGATAGAGTGTTGGTTCTGGAGTCAGGAAGACATGGGTTCATATCTGGCCTCAAAACTTGATAGTAGTGTGACTCTGGGAAAGCCACTTACCTCTGCTTGCTTCAATCTTAATCTATAAAAATGTGCTGAAGAAGGAAATGATAAAGCACTCCATTATTTTTGTGAAGAAAATTCCAAAAAGGAGTCGAGTTAGACATGACTGAAACTGACTGAACAACAGTAACAAATATGCATATGATTAATATGATAGATGCACTTTGGATATGGTACCTGGGAAACTCTGAACCTCAGAACTATTTTCTAATTAATAGATAATTTTACATTTTCTGGTCATGTCTTAGACAGGAAACATGAGGTTTTTTTTTTTTTTATTAATTACCATGATCTAGAAGTGAGATTTCAAACCGAAGATATTCTCCTTTGGTCCAGAAAGAGCCTTTTAAGAAAATATTCCAGAGCCAGCTGGTGGAAGAAAGGAATTACTTGTCTTTGTAATGGTTTCTGTTGTCAGGAAAAAACTGACTGCAAAAAGATTTCAGTACCTTTTCTGGAACTTCTGCCTGATATTGCTTACTGATGAAAAAAAGACTTGACTTCTTTTCACTGCCACCTGATACCTGTGATGTAGAATGCTTCAGTGTTTGGCAAAGTTGCAAAATGAGAAAAGATCTGCAGATCCCAGGCAAAGGGTCTCTGATCTTTCTGCAATGTCCCCAAACTATCTCAGCAACAAAGAAGAATGGTCCAATTCAATAGAGGAGTCTCAGATCTAACACTGATGCTGCATCTATTAAGTCTTTTTCACAGACTGTTCCTAAGGAAAAGAAAGAACTCATAGTTCCAGAAATTTGAATTGCCTGATACGTGTTCATTACTAAATTGGTATTTTAAGTTTGTGCTCATTCTCTCACATGGACATGATGTGCATTGGTGGAAGCATGTCTCAGATTTGTAGGTGAAATATTAAGTTGCAATTATTTTTCTTTTGTCTTCTATTTATTCATTATTTTGATTAAAAGGTACTAGAATCATGTTGCTGATTTGTTAAATGGGAAGTATATTGGTGGGGGCTCAAGATCAATATTGTATAGTATTAGGAGAGTAACCACCTATGAGAATTACCACAAGAACCCTAAAAGAATGCTCACTTCTGGAGATGTATTGCTGCATTATTTTCCCTCTTATCTTGGTTTATTTTTTTTAATGTCTTCTTTTTTACACCATCACATTTATTCATCAAATTATGGTCTCTTTTTGTTTGTTTTCTCACTTTTTTTCTTACTATAGTAGTTTGGCTGTGAATTTTTCCTTATCATGAGTTATTTCCTATGCCTTCTTTGTTCTTATTGGGATTATTATTGTTATTTATTGTTATTATTATTACTATTGTTCCTTTACTTAATTTAGCACATTTCTTGCTATTTTAAGGCAATGCAGGTGATTTAGGGTCAGGTAGGTCCTCTGATTCAGTCATCTTACTGGAATTCCATCTATCCTGGATCAAGCTCAATCTATACTGAATTCCCAGGTACTAAGAACAATGAAGATCATGCACACATATCTGCGATAACGTCTGCAATAACATCTTGCACAAAGTAAAGACTCAGGAAATGTTTGCTGAATAAATGCTTTTCAATAATTGATAGATGACAACAACTCCCAAGAATTTCCTTGGTCTCCTCCCCCTTGTTTCTTTGCTACTCGGCAAACAAAATTCACATCTTTTCAGTTCAATTCAATAAATGTTCATTAAGTTACCATTATGTGTAAACTGCCAGGTGAGGAGCTGAGGATTCCAGGGTCAGAATTACATAGGTGATTCCCTCAAGGATCTTGTAGCCAACTAACAGGTCACTTATGTGAGACACACAAGTATTGTGCAAAGGAAAATGTGACAAATCAAAGGAAAGATCAAAATAAAATGCAATAGGAATATTTAAGGGAGAGAACACATTCATAAGGGCAGGGAGATCAGGGCAGGCTCCATGGAACTGGGGAAATTGATTTAGGTCTGTGTGTGTCCCAGTCAGAAAATTCAGCCTGAACAAATGCATAGGGGTAAACAATGCCCTGTGAAATTTGGAAGCAGCTTTTATTAAGTGTCAGTCAGCAAACTTTTATTGAGGCCCTATTATGTGCCAAATGCTGTGCTAAATGCACTGTACTGAGAATACAAAAAGAGGTAAAGATAATCCCTGCCCTCAAAGAGCTCACAATCTAATGGGGCTGACTGTATACCAGGTATTGTGCTATATAGTAGAATATAGGATATTTAAGAGGCAAAAATATAAAACAGGGCAGTTGGGTGGCATGGCAGATAGAATGTCAGTCCTGGAGTCAAAAAGACTCATCTTGAGTTATCTGGCCTCAGACACTTACTAACTATGTGACCCCGGACAAGTTATTCAACCATGCTTGCCTCAGTTTCCTCATCTGTAAAATGATCTGGAGAAGGAAATGGCCAACCACTCCAGTAATTTTGCCAAGAAAACCTCAAATATGGTCACAAAGAGTCAGACATGACTGAAAACAACTGAACCACAAGGTAAAACAAGCTTGAAAAAGATAGGTTATAGTGTACCTTAAATACTAAGTTAGGACCCTTATATTTTGTCCTATAGGCAAATAAGAATCATTAAAATATTTTGATCGGAGACATAATGTGGTCAGACCTGTGCCAAAATATTTTTTAAATCTTCCATTTTTGCCTTTGACATCAGCAGATATTAAGGCTGGAATGAGTCATTCATTAACAAGTGACAAGCATTACATTAATGTTTTTAAGGGAGATACAAAGTATTTTTTTGGTCTCACCTTAAGGAATTTGCGATTAATGGGGGAAGATTCAAATAACAATATAATTAACAATCATTCCAGTATATAATAAGTGAATTGAAGATGGAGAAAATACGTATCATAAGGACTAAGAGCTAGTTATATACTAGATAAGGCAGGAAAATCTTCAAAGGGAAGATAGTCTTGAACTAAGCCTTAAAGAGTGGATAAGATTCAGAGTTGGTCTTTCTTCTTAAATATATTTTTTTTATTTTGCATCATGGAAACTTTTGGTAGGACAGGTTGGTGGTGTGATGGATAGAGTACTGGGCCTGGAGTCATGAAGACTCATGTTTCTGAATTAAAATCTCATCTTAGACACTTACTGGCTGTGTGACCCTGGGCAAATCATTCAACTGTGTTTGCCTCAGTTTCTTCATCTGTAAAAATGAGCTAGAGAAGTAAATGGCAAACCACTCCAAGTATCTTTGCCAAGATGACTGAACAACAAAACTTTTAGGCAATCTGGTGAAGCCTAAAGGTCTCTTTTCAGAATGTTTTTAAATGATTGAAGGAAATATTAAATTCTAATTAGAGGTTGGTTAGCAATGAAGGCCTTTTTTACCCCCCATTCAAATTTACAAGCCCCCTTAAATCTATTCACAGACCCTTAGGAGGTATATACACTCCTGGATTACATGGGATAAAGAAGGCAGAGGAGGAAGTGCTTAACACATTGTAGACACCCCAAAGATCACTGATATTGAATGGATGAAAGGGAAAACCCTCAAGGGGAAGGAAGTCCTTTATATAGATCTTGTGTTGGTGTTCCTCTCTCCAAATCAGCTCTACAGCCCCTTTGGGAAATACATCAGTGACATACTCCTCCCAATCCCAAGTATGAGAAACAATGCTCTCCCGTGTCTCATACAGACAATGGTCTCTCTCTCTCTCTCCATTTAATCTCATTACCTTACATGGCAGTAGTAGAGGGGACTAAGTGGGCAGAGGTGTTGGATTGTTGGAGGAGGCAAGGAGAGGGCCGTATCCTCAGACAACCCTATTTTTCTGGCTCAGCTTCCCAAAGTGCAGCAGTGGGCTGGGAATCAGGGGAGGGAGGTGGCCTGGCATTCAGGAAGAGGGAAAGGCAGAGGTGAAATAAAGGAACAAAGGAGGGTGTGAGGAGGTCCTCTTGGCTTGGGGACAGAGGGTGGGCAGGGGGAGAGCAGGGAGGTAGAGGTGAGGTCGCCAGGAGTGGTGGTGAGGATTACAAGCTCTAAGAATGAGAGCCAAGCTGCCCCTTTGCCTAACAGCTTTACATCTCAGCAGGGACTTGGCAGAAAGACCCAGGCCCTCTCTTTCTCTTGGCCCTATCCATGATCTCTTTCATCCAGGTCTGTGGTTGGGAAACTCCAGCCACAAAGGTACTATTTGGGTTCATTTAGAAAAAAGACACTACTCAGACACAGTAAATCCATCCCACTATAATTTATCAAAACAAAAACTAGAGAGAAAAAAAGGACATCGTGAGTTCGATTATATGCACTTACAACAAAACCAGGGCAAGGTCCAGAATTTTGATCAGACTTTTTTTTTCACACACAAGCTCCAGGAACTGGCCAACTCTGCCCAGGCTTGCCAATTGATTTAAGTGGCTTATAGACATTGGGATTTCTATGTATATCTTTGGGATTAAACGAGCATCTCTGGTGAACTTTCTAATTACATTAAAGTCAGCAATAACCTTGCATATATTTTAGACAATACCAATCATAAGCAGACCAGACGAGAATACACGTTTACTTTAGAATAGCATCTCTGGGGCATTGTAGCTATGTTTTGTGACTCCACCAGTTATTTCTGGCTATTTCTTGTGTCTCTCCTGGTGGGATGGGAAGGGTCTGACTAGACTTCATCATTCTGCCCATTGGCTGGTGACATGCATAGCTAGAGCCAACGTATGTCATAAGTATCCTGCCTCAAGCAACAAATACAAAACACTACTATGAAAACCCCTAACAAAATGCATAACAAAAGCATAGAAAGCCTGCTGAATGTACTTGGTAGGATAGTTTTCTCTAGTATATGCCAGGAAATATTTCCACAAGGAGCAAGATTTCAAAGCTATTCACAATAGTTTTGAATTAGGCATGGTCTAGTCTCATTGACAGGATTCTGAGTTTCTGCCACTGGTTTCAAGTTATCTTTATATGAGCAGAGAAGTCATACAGAGAGTAGGGCTACATAGGAGAGGCTAGCTCTGAACAGCTGACTGGCATCTTGTCTCTTTGGTTGGATTTCTTGGTTGCAGTTTGGGTTCTTATTTCAATGAAAAAGATGGACGGATATCGACTAGACTGCAGTATAATTAGATGGGTTACAAGCAAATTAAATTCCTATACTAGTTGAATGGCTCAACTCAAAAAGAGGCCATAGGATTGTTGCTCTTAGAACTGGAAGGACAGCCATTAGCAGGAAAAACTAGTACCATCAAGAGTATCCTTCTCCTCTTCCTTTCTCTCATCAACCCCTTCCAGGATGATAATCTGTCTAAATATGGTCAACTGGTGAGAAAAAGTGCCATAACTAGAGGTACCATCTCCCCTCTATGTTCTCCCTTCACCTAGCTGGTTGACTGCTCAAAGTGTGGTCCAACACACTATATAAGTTCAGATAAACTATATCCTGAGAAGGTCACATTAACTCTTCTGGTTACATATTGCATGTCTACCTACCCTGGTTAAGAGACCAATAAACTATGCTACCCATGTGCCATACTCCATGATCACCTTGCTCTTAGGGCTATTCTTCCTTGCTTTTAAACTTATAAATCTATGTGGGTGCATATCTACCTACCCTTGATTATCATGGGAAGTACAATTCATCATGTCTACCAGGAACCAATTCCCATCATAAGTTAACATTCAATTAGCAAGACTGTATTTACTTCCTGGCTAGTTGCTCCTCCTGTACCCAACAATGAAGTAGGATAACCCAACAGTAATAATGATGATGATGATAATATGGATAATTCCTTTAGGATACTTCAAAAACTTGAATTTGCAGGTCACGTATGTGTCAGGGGTGATTTTTGCTATTTCAGATTCTAAGGGTAACCCTTTGAGTTTGTACTCCTAACACCAGAGAAGTGTCAGCATTCCCAGTTTTCTTTTGAGACAGCCCTCTTTTCTGTTTCCCTTCTTGAAGCTGCTTGTATCCTCTAGTGAATGGCTTTGTGAATGTTTGCAGTATCTGTCTGGGCTTCCTCAACTGTGCCTGAATTAACTCTGGAAATGCTGGATCAAGTGTTTTAATTTCTCTTCTAGATGTCATTTGTGACAGAAGAAAGTACTTTCCTCTACTCATTTAAGAGTTTCTTCCATAGATAGCTCCTGGACTTCATTCTACTCCTACTGATCAAATCACCCAGGGCTTAGATAGTTAAAATCCTTCAATGGCTTTGTCCATTTTTTAGTTCATTCAATGACATTTCTCCCATTAACTCCATCAGATAAAGGTGTTCCTACTTTGTAAAGGGATTACAGAGTTTGTGTAAATGGGGTGTGATGAGCAGGTGAAGTATCAAATCTCTACTTACATGAAGAAGGATTAAAATGGTGAACATTCAAAGTAACCATCAAGCACTCTTGGAACCATTCTTTCTTCACATTCCAAAGAAGGGAAATAAGAACTCTATAGTGCCTTTAGTTGCTACAGAACATTTAGACCAGCTTCAAAAGGCAGATTTGATGAGTTTGCATGAATGTTTCATGCAAATCTATTTTTTAATTAAATTAATCTAACAACAAATATTAGATACTCCTTTAATTAATTTTTATAGGTTCAAAAATTTTGTCATCTTAATTTCCTAATATATATTCCTCCCCTTCAGCCACTCAGAAGGCCATCTCATAACACAAAATAGAGAAAAAAGCAGTTCAGCAAAACCAATGAGCATATAAAACAAGTCTAATAGCACAATTTAGTGTTTCACATCTATTGTCCCTGACCTCTGCAAAGAAGGGACAGATTCTCAACTCTCAAATTTGGGATCATTTCAATTTCATGTGCTCTTTTATAATTTATAATCACTGTGGACATTGTTTTTCCTTTTTTTGGTTATTTCACTTGCCATTAGTTCATATAAGTCTTTCCATGGCTCTTTGTATTATGTTAGACCCTTTAAGTGCACCATCAGAATTTTCCATTCCTTCGCTTCCTACCCCTACACCCAGACTTCTATTGGCACCATATAAGAAATCTATTATCCCTATACAGCAGCGCAGCTAGAACCTTGGTCCAGTCCAACTGGGAGGAAACACCCAAACTTTGGTTAGTATGGTATTTAGTCTATCTGGTAATGTTCTTCCTCTTTTTGAATAGACATTAAATTGTGGCTTATATATTTACTAGTGATGTGACCTTGACCAAGTCAAAGAATCAGAGGACCACAGTTTTTGAGAACTGGAAAGGACTTCATTGGCTATCTCATCAAACCTATGTATAAAATGAATCCCCTCTATCATGGACTTGATAGGTGGTCATCCACTTTCTGTGTGAAGATCTCCAAGGAGGAGAAATTCATTACCTATAGAGTCAGTCTATTCCATTTTTCAAGTATAGATCAAACTTATGGAAAGCTATTGAGATTCTATTCTCTTTTCTTATTTTGAAAAACTGGGATAGCATTTGTCTTCTCTAATTTTGGGGCACCTCTTTCATTTCTTCTGATCTTTTAAGTATCACTGATGGTTTCTCAAGAACTTAGGCTATAATTCATCTAGACTGGATGACTTGGATTCATGAAAGGCACCCAGGTACATTCTTCTTTTCTCTTTGTTTATTTTTGTTCAGTCATTTCTAATAAACAAGTCATTCTTCTTTGTAGAGAGAATAGAAACCACATAAGAATTGAACAAGAGTTCTACCTCTCTTTCCTTGTCAGTTATCAACATCCCATTAACCTGAAGTAAAATTCTTATCCAGGAGTATGCTGGAATACACACATGACTTTCTACTGCTAAATTTTCAGTATGAGCATTTACAACTGGGAAGGCAAACAATATAAATCAGGGCTTGATTTATTATTTTGTTGATTGTCTAAACTTAAGAAAGTAATGCAGAAAATGTTATTAATGCAGATTAAACCTAAAAGGATATCCTGTGTCTACTTTTTTTCTTCTAAGGAGCTGGTTGTTAAACATTTACTAACCCATTCCTGGCTTTATCCCTTCTTTATTTTCCTTTTTCTCCCACTATAGATAAAAGCAACTAAACAGAACTACCTTTTTTGTTTTATTTAGTGGCACCTGTCAATCTCAGGCTATTTTGAGCTTAAGACATCTATCTTCCTAGCGTCATCATATATTACTATTCAACTCACATTCAATAGTAGCCAGATTGACCTCTCTGTTCCTGACACATGATACTCCAACTCTCATCTTCGTGTCTATGTACTGACCGCCTGCTATGCTTGGAATGCAGTTGATCCATTACATTATAAATCCCCAACACCTTCTTGACCTCCTCAACTGCTTGTGTACTCTTCCTCAAATTATCTTGTATTCTATGAGTATATACATATATATTTATATATATTCTCTTCAAATTTATTCTGGGTAGATATATGTATATATACAAATATATTACACATGTATTTTTATTTTTATTGTTTAATTTATGGTATTTTTATCCCAGGTGCATAGGTACCTGGAACAAAGTAGCTTCTTAATAAAAACTTGTTGATTGATTTATTGATCAGCATTCCTCACATCATTTTCTATCATGTTCTTATAATTATTTTCTGGATTTTGGTTTTGCTCCTATCTTTTATACATTTCTTTAAAAAATCTAAGTTGGTTGCTAAGTTCTCTGTTATGTCCATATCTGACTTTTAATATCACATAAGTCACAAAAGATCACTTCTCCTCTCTTTCCTTTTTTATATAATGGAGATTACAATTTCACTTACTTCATAGGGTTTTTATGAAGATCAAATAGCATGATATTCTGGGCTAAGTCTAATTCAGGTTATTCTCTGGTAGTAGAGGTTCAATACTGGAACAAAATTGAGACACTCATAGGTCATTGGACAATTAACAAAAAGATTTAATTAGTCATAGTGAGAGAAGAATATTCAGTAAGGAGAGTCATTGATCCAGCTGCTTAAAGGTCCCTTGACTGAATTGCTAATTGTTTTCTACCAGTTAAGCATCAAGAATACCTGGAGCATTGTGGCTATTTTGCAGTCATGAGGCCAGGAAATGAGGTCAACAACCACAGTCTTGAGTCAACCAAGACTCAAGATGGTATAAATATGTTTTGAGGGAAAAAAAATTGGCCTACCTTGGAGAGCAGAGGCTAGGATATCATTGCTAGTGAAAATGGCCTTCCTTTTAAAATTCAATGCTGGTTAACATATTAATTTTCCCTCACTGTGGTGTGGTTAAGTTTGCCAAGTCACTTTGGAATGAATTGAGACTGAATGGATCCCGAGGTATCTGAAGGAGTAAGAAGTACAGTAGGAAGAGGGTGAGAATCAGAGAGAAACTTTATAGACCAGTTTTTCCTGTGGCTGGCCCCAGATCAAGCTGCCTTCTGTATCTGCCATTCCTTCTGGACTTGCTATTCCCTCTCTGCCTGCTACTTGTGTTTTAGGGTAGCAGAAGGTTGCACTTCTGCCATCTTTATTCTCGTCACCCTGTGTAAGCATTTCTACCAAAGAATGATAGAAAACAAACCTCATAATCCTAGCCAAGGAAGCCAGCTGGCCTGGGGTCGATTGCCCAAACTTCTCTCACACTAGAGCAAGCTTATAACCTGGTTTCCCTTTAAATAATCTCTTAGCTCTCCATGTAATACCAGCCTGCCTGCTGGGGTCTCCTACCTCTCCATATGCAGGCCTAGGCTTATGAAAAATTGGCAAATCATTTAAGGAAAGAACCTGAAAGACTCCTTTACCCACAGACCTTGGATGTGTCACTGGAGCCCTTTGGTCTTCAGTTTCCTCTTCTTAAAATGAGAGGTTAGGACTAGATAACTGCTAAGATCCCTCTCAGTACTAATTATACAATATTATGATCCTCTGTGTTTTCCACAATTCTGCATTCTGCAATCCCTGACATTAGACTAGTTTAGGTCTGAAAGTTTAGTTTTAAAATGCAAATCATTCTGGGTGATAATAATATTCTATTCTTGTGTAGCTCCCTCTGTCCATGAGGCAGCTAATTGACTCAGTGAATATTATAATGGGCCTGGAGTCAGAAGAATTTGGTTTCAAGTCTGGCCACAGACATTTACTATTTTTGTGACCTTCAGCAAGTCACTTAACTTCTGCCTCCCTCAGTTTCCTCAACTGAAAACTGAGGATAATAATAACACCTATTTCCCAGAGTTGTTGTGAGAATAAAATGAGATATTTGTGAGATGCCTGGCACATTGTAGATGTTTCTTATTTCTTTCCTTGATCCCCAAAAAATGTGAGATATATAGGACATTTATCATTTCCCCCATTTTATAGATTAGGGCAATGAAGGACAGAAGTTAGTTGATCTAAAGTCAGATAATTAGAAAGTGATAAAATCATAACTTGAACCCAGGTCTTCTGGTTTCAGTTTCAATGATCTTTCTATTAGTTTTTTAAACCTTTATTTCCTGTCTTAATATCAATTCTAAGACAGAAGTATAAAGAATAAGCAGTTTTAAGTGACTTGCCCAAGGTCATACAGCTAAGAAGTGTCTGAGGTCACATTCAAATCTAGTTCCTCCTGATTCAAGGTCTGGTGTCCTATCCTCTGTGGCACCCAGCTGTTCCTTCAACTAGTTTTGCTATAGATAGGATGGAGCCCTGTATTGAAAACATTGGGAAGTCTAGGAGAAAGAAGTTTTTGAATACCTGGTAAAGGTAGGAGGGATAGAACTGAGGCCCTAGATTTTGTTTAAAGAAGACAGAAGAATAAAATAAGTAAAAGCTATAATGTCTATTGTAACATAGATTATTCCAAGCTATCCCCCTGGTGATCTCGTATCTTTCCTCTGTCTGGTTCAAGGCTCCATTCCGCCTTTCTGAAGGGCCTAGTGAACAGCACCCCAGCTCCACTTAACCACTTAACATCTGATAAACTTTTATCAAAGGATATTGACCTCAAATACATAGCAAGAAAAAATATAAACATTTTTCCTAATACCTCAGGGTGTAATCTTCCCTACTATATCACCTCAGTCTCTGGAGAGAATAAGAGGCTCAAAACTTAGCTTAGTTCCTATTAAACATTAGTGCCACCAAGTTCAAAGCCAATATCATCAGTGCCAATATCATACCCATGCCATGTTGAGCCAGGCATTGCTGAGTCAGCTGCAATGCCCCTGCTGTATTCTTGAATTCCTAGGTCCCCATGGTTCATGCTCCTGGGTCAGATCAGAGACTAACTAGAATGGCCAAGAATGAACAAAAAGACCAAAGACCCACAACTATTTCTTGAGATTTCATGGCCTAAGAGAAAAGGAGGTAACCCTGAGGTCCTTTTCCTTTGCCACATTCTGTAAGTGTAGTAGATCTTTACCCTCAGACACAAAAGTTGACTCAAGCTGTTTTCAAGTCACTGACAGTTCTGGCTACACAGCCAATGGAAAACATTCTCTTCTATCCACATGATAGACCAGTGACAAATGTCCACATGAGCTCCATGTTTCGTATCCATGAATTAGGTCCTTAGTGTCTTTCATATGGATGATGCCATCCTACTTGGTCTAAGCATGGTCCCAAACCCACTGCCCTATGATATATAAAAGGTCCTAGAGATATAAAAGTAGAAGATGACATAGATCCGGACCCAAGGAGTTTATACTATAGAAAGAGGAATAAGACTAGTATGTGAAGGGAGACAGGGAAGTCAAAGTAAAGTTATGAAGTACCTGAGGAGAAAGAAATGACTTTTGGGTGGGGGGGGGGGGCAGGCAAGGATGAACTTATAGAGAAAGATCTTAGATTCAGAGCTGAAAAAGATGTGAAAACTCAAATTCCTCACTCTATGCATAAGGAAACAGGTCAAAGGAATTTAAGTGCCTTCCTGAGGGCCACAAAGATAGTAAGTAGCCAAGACCAGATTCAAATCCAAGATCTCTGATGTAGAATCCTGAACTCTTTCCCCTGTATTATCTTGTCTTTTTCATGAAAGACTTAGTACCTGGACTGGACCTTGAAGGGTGATGATGTTTTCATCAGGTGAAGATGCAGAAGTATTTTATAAACTCGAGGCATACAAAAGGAATGTATAGAGGTGAGAGAACACATGAAAAGATTGATATGGAATGTAGGTCACTTATCACAGTGCCTGGTCCTTAAGAGGTGCTTAATAAATGCTCAATCACTTATTGACCAGAATATATTACATATTTCAAAACAAATTTGATGCAGATTTACTAAATTACAAATGGGGGAACATTAGACTATAATATTATATTGAAAGCTCCTTGAGGGCAAGGAATTTTATAAAAAATAAATTATTTTTTATTAATTTCTTAATTCTCCAAGACAGAAGGGCAAGGGGTAGGCAAATGGGGCAAAGTGACTTGCCCAAGGTCACACAGCTAGAAATTATCTAAGGACAGATTTGAACCCACATCCTCTTGACTCAAGGCCTAGTGTTCTATCCACTATCCTCCCTAGGTGCCACTTTTCATTACTTTCTTTCAACTAATTCTTTTTATTAATTGTATCTTTTGTGCTTAGAACAGTGCCTAGCACAGAGTATGTATGTAATAAAAATTTAATGGATTGGATTGGATTTATTATATTCAACTCTAGAGTATAGCTTTATTAGATCTTCAGTACTCACCCTCCTTTGTTACAAAACAAAGAATGTTTTCAACTTTTCCATGGAAGTTCTATATCCAGTGTGGTATGCTACAAGCAACCTGGCAACAGGGGCAACACCATCTTTCTCTTTGCACACGTATTTTATTATTTTCTCTATTCTCTAGTAGGCATATGCTAGGAAACTATTATACCTAATATATAAATATGTATTTATTCAGTGTATAATGCAAACACTCCCTTCCTCAAAAATCCCCATTGGATTGTAAGCTCCTTGAGGACTGACAGCTTGTTACTTTTTAAATCTTCATATACATAACTTGTAATGGAGAGATAAATATGGAAATATGGTTTTAGATTCTATAGCTATTGATATATTCATGCACATATCTATATATGTATATATATATATATGTATATATATATTGTTCCAAAATCTTCATGCAGTTTTAAAGCTTTAGTAGAACAAATAATTTATGTATTAGTAGCTGTAATAATTTAAGCTTAGTAATTTTAAAGCTGCCCTATGACTTTTGGACACCTAATGTCTTTTAATAGTTATTCACATTTATGTGATGATTTAAAATTTTCCAAGCATTTTCCTTGCAACAACCATGTAACTTTAGTGTAAATATTATCTGTATCTTAAAGATGAGGAAACAAGACTTCTAAGGAGGATCGATGGTTTTCCCATAGTTGTACAACTAGTAAATGCCTAAAGCAGGATTTGAATCAGTCTCCTGCCTCCGTGTCCATTGCTCTTTCTTCTATAATATACTTAATAAACATTTTTATATAAATGAACTGAATTAAAATTAATAATTATTGATTTCTTTGTGGTATAGCCTCTCTAGTAGATTGTAAGCTATTTAAGGGCAAGGATTAAATCATTTTTCATCTTTGCATATCTACCTATGAACACAATGGCTTGCATATAGTTAGTGCTTGAAAAAATTTTCCTGAATTAAGTTAAATATCTATATAATGGGTTCTCATATTTCTTCATGCAACAATGGCTAATATCCATCTACTAATCTTCCCAAAATACTCTCTCCTATTAAAAAAGAAAATATCAGTCTATAGTTCACGTTATGTGGAGCCCCTACTCCTAAACAGTTATTTGGAATTCCTGCCTATACTTTTAACATAACACCTGATATTATAGGATTTGGGGGGTAGGATGAAGGAGGAGTCAGGTTTTTTATTGATCTATGTTTGTGAATTCATAGAGTGTTATTGACTTGTGGTTTTATAAGTATTACACATCTTTCCATAATCACAATTAGGAATTCTTGCACTCAGAACAAATTCTGGAGACTGGGTTTGCTTGGAAGAAGGGAAGAAATAATGGGAACAGAGTCAAGCATGATCCAGGTTGGACTGGTGTCTCTTCTCATCACCTCCAAATGTGGAAGAAGGTGCCTGGTGTGGTAGTGGTGTGTGTGTGTGTGTGCACATAGGCAAACAACAATAATATGGGCTTTTGGAAAAGGTGCCATAATAATAGAACTGTTGATGTGAATCTAGACAAGACAGTGGGGTTGATCATGAATTGTGCCACATTGTGCCACACAGGCTTATAAAAAATTGCTAGACCCAGCAATGAGAAACAGAAAAAAATACCTTGCTCAGACCTAGATGTTTACACTCTCAAACAAAAATCCAGCTGCCTCATCATGGATACAGTTCTGCTTCTTATTTTCCTAATTTGACTTTTTAATTCAAGATTAGGGATTTGTGTTTCCTTTATGTTACCCACAATGACTACAAAGTAACTGAATATGTAGTAGGGTATTCAATAAATGCTGACATAGTTTACTAACCCCAAATGGTAACATGTTTCAGTAGAAAGAGGATTGTAGAGCAGATCAAGAGATCCATGTTCCCATAATTATAGAATCTTAGATTTGGAAGGCAAGTTAAAGACCATGGAAGTCTCTAAGGACCCTTCTAATTCTAATTGTATAATCCTTTGAAACATAAAGCTCTTTTTTGGATTAGGCCTAAAAGTCATCATTCAGTCCTAAGGTGGTCTATTCATATTTTTAATTAATTAATTAATTTAGAATATTTTTTCATGGTTACATGATTCATGTTCTTTCCCTTCCCTCTTCCCATCCCCTCCCATAGCCAACAAGCAATTCCACTGGGTTTTACATGTATCTTTGATCAAGACCTATTTCCATATTATTGATATTTGCACTAGGGTGTTTGCTTAGAGTCTAAATCTCCAATCATATCCCCATTGGCCCATGTGATCAAGCAGTTGTTTTTCTTCTGTGTTTCTACTCCCACAATTCTTTCTCTGGGTGTAGATGGCATCTTTTTCATAAGTCCTTCAGAATTTTCTGGATCATTGCATGCTCTATTCATTTTTGAGAAATTTGAGTTGTTTGGAAGTTCTTCCTCATATTAAACCAAAATCAAACTCCTTGTGTCTTATACCCTCTGGTCTCTCTGGAGTCTTCAGTGTGATTTCATTAGTATGAGTATTCCCTCCATCAATGTAGATGACTAAGTCCAAGGTGTCGCCTAGAATAATACCAGTTCTGGTTCAGTCACTAACTAGTGTGCTAAACTTAGGCAGGCACTCCTTTCTTGGCTTTAATTTTCTTGTTGATCTCTGGGGCTGGAATAGGATTGGGGGTTTGTTTATTTGTACTCAATTTCTGAATTTGTACTTCACTCTAATTTTATAGGCCCTTACATTTTACAAAGAACCAGCCTTGCTTTGGAAGATGTCTCATTTCGCTGGCTTGTTGCTCCCATTCAGACAATCTGGGAACATTAGTGTCTGACACCATCCAGAGATTTATGACCAGCTATTCTTAAAAGTACAGAGTTCATAAGACTTAAAGAATGAAAGGGGTGGGGAAGAGGAGGACACTCTGAGAGGGCAAAGTAAAGAGCCAAAGAAGGAATGGGATGAGATCGAAGTGAGACATAGTTAGACTCCTTTACAAATTTGCTCTCAAGAAGATGAGAATGTCATTTATTCCTAATACTCCCTAGTTCCCAGTGGCCTAGTGCCTAGGAGCAGAAATGTGAACTATGTACAAAAACCCCATGTTCTCTGTTTTGCTTTTTTTCTTTTCTTGACTTTTATTCCTGCAGGGTCAAAGAGATGATTGGATCCAGAAATCAGTGCTGAAAATTTTCTCCTTTCTTCCAGGAAGAACAAGTTCCCCTCCCTCCCCAAGCAGCTTCTATTCTCCATCCATCACAATGGAGAGATGAAGATAAGGTCCTTACTGTGTAAGAGGGCTTGGGGCCAAAGCATTTACACCCCACTGGGCTCCCTTCTGTCACCCCTCCTGTTCCCCACAGCCACAATACAACTAGAGTTTATACTGTCTGTGAGGCCTGATTATTCTGTAGACTAATACTTTAAAAGTTGGGTCCATCTTTGGCCCCTCTCACCATAGACTGACACTTCATAAGTTTGGTCATCTTTGGTTTCTCTGTCTCTCTTGTCTTTGGTGTAATCAAGAAGTTATTCTGAAATTTGTCCTCATTGTACTTGAGAGGGTTGGAAAAATTTGTTAGAGCAAACTGACAGCATTATCTATCCCCCCCTTATGCTGGAAACAGAGGGCTGGTAGCACTAAAACCAGCACCAGCAACATCTTTCAGAAGGAGGTAAACAGGCCTGAGGGAGGTAGTTATTTTCCTTCTCAGGAACTTTGTTTCCTTTTTAAAGTGAGAGAACTGTAGAATCCTAAAGAGATGATTGAATGGAATCCACAAAAGAAACTAGAATCCCCCAAAGTCCCTGGATTTCCCACTCCTAAACCCTAAAAAATAGATAAAATGCCTCCAAACATATAAAATAAGGGGAGATAAATAGGGTAGCAACTAATGAACTTTTCATGAGAATAGTGTTTCAGAGGTGGAATACCATGTATATAGCATATCAGATGTGGCAGTATTGTGAGATCCCATTGCTATATTAGTTGGTTTTCTGAACCATTTTTCTTTGCAACAAGGGAAGGTTCTAGAAGAAATAACAGGAAATGTTCATGGTGAAAAACAAAACCAAAAAGGCACAAATATTTTTTTTTAATAATGATTCTATCAAATGATGTTAAAATATGTTGAAGTTAATGAAAAGAATAATAATACAATACAAATTTGGGATTTAACTTCTGCTTCTGAGAAAAAAAATTACTTTCCAAATGCTTACATTAACAATGAACTGAATTTGCTTTTAAAAAGTAGAAAACCTACAAACTAGTATACTAAAATTATAACATTTTCATACCAATAATCACTTGTTTATCAGTTCAGAGCTCTCATTCTCTGCCTTATACATCCATGATTTGAAATCAAAATAAGACCTACCACATGGTTTATTGGTGTTTTAAAAATAGCTTTCCTTGAAATGCTTTTTTTTGCTTTCAAATTTCTAAATTTTCTCAATAATAATAATATATTTATATAAATATTCATATATCATTATATTTTAAAGTTTGTCATGTGCTATACATAAGAGCACTGGACCTAGATTCAGGAAGACTTAAGTTTAAATGCAGTCTCTGACACTTAATACTTACACATGACCCTGGAAAAGTCACTGTCTGCCTTAATCAATCAATAAGCAGTTAGGATCTACTATGTGTTAGGCACTATACCATGTCCTTGATGGTCCCTGCCCTTAAGGAGCTTCCAACCTAATGGAAAAAAAAAGGAAGGTAATAACTGTAGTGGATAGAGTTCTAGGCCTGGAGTCAGAAGTCCTGAGCTCAAACCTCAGTTCAAACTTACTATATGACCATGGATGAGTCATTTAATTTTTTGTCTCAGTAACCTCATCTGTAAAATGAGGATAATACTAACATCTCCTTCAGAGGGTTGTTGTGAAGATCAAATAAGGTACCATGTAAAGTACTTTGGAAACCTTAAAGTTCTAGATAAGTGGTAATTGTTGTAGTAGTAGTAATAGTAGTATTATCACTAAAGGAGACATAAAGAAAAGAGCTGTAGTAAAAATACCAACAAAATGCTCAAACCATTAACAAAACAACCAAAAAGGGGAAAAAAACACTCAATCTACTTTTTTCTATGAGACAGAAATGCTTCTGTTCCCTAAATCATAGAGGTATAAGGCAGAAAATGAGAACTCCAAACCAATAACCAAACTAATATCAATACAAACCTACATAGTAAGCAATTGCCAAAAGGAATATAATTCTTAGTAAGATTATGCATAGGTTTTATTATTAAGAAAATAATTGTCCTCATAAATCATATTAAAAATATCTTTTAAAACCATGTGATTATATGGTTAGTTTTTAAGAAAATCTTTGGATAGCCATTTCAATTCGATAAGAATTCATTGTGTTTACTATGTACAAGGTGCTGCCTGGCATAGTAGATGGAGAGCAAGCCTTAGGGTCAAGAAGGCTCAAGTCTGGCCCTTGACACATCTGTATTAGTAGGAAGTTACTTCACTAGGAGTTCCACACTTGTCCCAACCATTTTTTAAACCATGTGCTAACTTCTAAGCTCTATATAGAATACAAAGAAAAAAGTGAAAGTCCATGCCCTCAAAGAACTTCCATTTTAATGGAAAGATATGCTCAGAGAGGAGAAAAAAAAAGGAAATTTGGAGGAGAGGACACCTTCAGCTGGGTGATAAGGACAGATAATGTTAGAATTTCTTAAGGATTAGAGAAGAGATAGCAGTATGGCCCCAGTAGAGACTGGGAACCACAAGGCTTCAAACATGGCAGTTACCAAAGATGTTGGAGGAACAACAAGAAGCCCATGACTAGTTTCTTGGAGAGAAGAGAAGAAATCTCAATCAGGTTTTTGGACTAAATCTCAGAGAAAGGAGAAATGAACATGATTTGGCAGCTATAGGAGCACCCAGGACCTTTTTCTTTATTACTACTATGAGTTAGTCAAACCTCCCAGGTTTCATGAGGTAAAGGTTGACTTTCTAGTGACTCAAAAAGGAAACTTTCCTTTTAGGAAGTTCCAAACCTTAGAGTAGTATTATAAGCCTGGAAGACTTTGGAGTCTTGGTAGGGAGCAATATTTATCAAAAGGAAAAAAAAATGTTGCTTGTTTATGGACTCTAAAGAATTGCTTGTGTTTTGTTTTTATGTGTTTTGTTTTGTATTTGTTTTGTTTTGCTTTTTGCATTATTGAGGGAGGGGAAGGTATGGAATAAAGACTTCACTGAATCTGACATATATTGTTAGCTTGAGTGCTTACAGAGGAGTTAGAGGTCTTTTAGCCATCTTGTGTCCTAGAAATGAGCTACATTCTATTATTCTCTAGAAATAAAAGAGCAAAATGAACCAAATTCCAGGGAAAGACCTTGGGGAGGGATATGAGCCATGGGAAGTCCTGCTGTATTGAATTCACTATGTATAAGTACAGAGCTTGAGGTACTGAGTCAAAGAATACAATTAAAAAATGAAATGAATGAAATGGACTGCTTGATTTCTAAATAATTTGCTAGCAATTTATAAAAAAGAATACAAAATAAATTTAATAATAACTACAATGAAATCTATGAGCTTGGTCAACTCCCCTCACTTCTTCGTCCAGAGATCTGTCTTTTCTCACCTTCTATCAAAATCTACTTTTGGGAAATGACCTAAAATTCACTCAAATTCAAATGTTATTCTTAATCTGAGAAAAGGTTTAAAGCTATTCCTCACTGAAGAATTTGAATTCTGATAAGGATCAAAACTTAAGAATCTAAAACCTTAATGGAAGAATTGCAAGCCCTTTCAAACAGATTAGATAAGACAATGTGGGACATAAGGAACCTTGGGAATATATCAGTTGGGAATTGCCTATTCCATGTGTGAGTGGTCCTGATAATGGTGCCATGAAAGAAAATTCACTGAAACTGTTTTAGAAGAATTTAACTTAAACATTTGATAGTAACTAGTGTGTATCTAATGTGTGGTCCACAGAAAACAATGCCATATTTGAAGCATTCTTTGGGTCAACATCCACTCAAAATCATAGCTCATAAATTCTAGGCTAGGAATGATTCAGGTGGGTCTGTTTAGGTTCAGGATTGGATTAAAATAAAACATTTATGAACTATAGCATAAAACAAAAGGAGGCTTACTCAATATTTACATGGGAAAGGATATTGAGCAAGAATATAGTATTGATTTAGTCAGAAATGACACTGTTAGGACTTTTCTGCCTCTGCCTTTTCCAAGGTGGCATACTAATCAAAAGTGTTTGTCATACCTGGGTTAGAAGCCTCCAACTCTCTGGCTTTTGTACTTAGATGACTAGGAAACTACTCCTGGATCAATTAAGTGTAAAGTACAGTTTCAATACCTTTCATGTAAAAACTTGCCCAAACTGTATCAAGTAGTTATTGGTCCCATGACACCCCCTGATCCAAAAAAGTGTGTTTATTTTTATTAAACTAACCAGGATGCATATATTACTTAAAAGCAAGATATTTAATAGATATTTAGTAATTATATTATATAAATGTATTCTATAATAATAAAATTTAATAAAAGCAAGATATTTAATAGATAGCATAGCAGGAAGTGGCAATAAAGTGCTCCTCTCCCAAACACTCATTCCTTTATGTACCAGGGAAAGTATACACATAAAAAGAACAAATGTAATCATGAGTTAAGAGTATGTACTCATTCCTCTGATTACACATGTCCATCTTCTCTTGGGCACAGTGTATCTCCTGAGAAAAGATAGTCAGGAGACCTATGGGCAACTTCTATCTATCCCAAAGGATTTCCTCCTGCTCAGGAAGAAATTGCTTCCTGTTGCATCCTCATCACCAGCTTCCTCAGGTGAAAAGTGGAGCCAAATGCTACTTGGATTATATGCTTTGCTTTCCATTGCCTGCTGGGTACAATGTATTCCCTAAGGGAAGGCAGCAATTGTCTGAGCTAGATGTCTTCCATTTGCCCCAAAGCCACAACTTCCATCTTTGCCAGAGCAAGGTAACTTCTACCAGGATTTCCCAAATAGAATGTGGTGAACCTTCAGTGCAAAGAGGATCAACCTTCCCTGTGTCCTCAGGCCTTCTGTCTTCCTACTGTGCCTATCCCTTAATGAAATCAACAAAAGGAAGTTGGTGGGGAATAGTACTTCTTTCTCTTTCTACTGTGCAGGTTAGACTTCCATCTCCTGTTGCCCCTTTTCTGACTAATCTTTAGCCTTTATAGGGAAAAATAGTGTTGAAGGACCTCCAATTTGACCATGTACCTCCTGTCATATAATGCACCATCTACAGCTTCTCTTGGAAAGAGTAGTACTCTCTGCTTGATGAACATTTTCACATCTGCTCATATCCCATAAATCCCAGTGACTCTGAACTCCTTTGAATCATGATCTTGATTCCATTCCTTACTCCTCCTCCACTTTCAGATTTCTCATTCCCATTACCCTCAATTTTCCTACCCCAAAGTTTCTACAAAACATCACCTAGTCCTTCCACTGTTCCCTCTGTAATGCCCATTTCATAATCATTGAACTTCCTTTTATCCTACATCCTTTCTTTTCCCATTCCTTCCACTTTCGATTTAACTCTTCCTCAAACATGCTATCTACTCGGTTCCTCAATCTATTCACTTTTCATGTGATGTTCCTCCATCCGACCTCAGCTATATACAAGCACAGTCACATCTTTCATCTTGCTATCTCCCAAATGTATCATTTCCACATTCAAGAATTCTGAAATTTCCTCATCTGACCATAATCTATTGGTTTTCCACCTCTTTCTCTGCTATTTCTTACAATGTCTTGCTCTTTATCCCTCCTCAACTATGCCTGATAGCTTCTCTGGCATTCTTTAAGTCCCAACTAAACTCCTGACTTTACAGTAAACTTTTCCCAACCCCTCTTAATTGCAGTGCCCACTCTCTGCTAATTATTTCATATTTATCCTTTATATTGATTGTATGTTTGCATGTAATCTCCCCCCATTAGATTGTGAGTTCCTTTCTGAGAGAAGGGACTGTCTTTTGTCTTTTTGTATCTGTAGTGTTTTGCAGTGTCTGGCATATACTAGAGGCTTAATACATCTATAGACAGATAGATTGACATCTACAGACTGATAGATTGACATATATAAACTGATAGATTGGCATGAATGAGAAATGCATGTAAATTAGCCATGTGCTTTCATGGGAGTAAATAGAGGGACATGCTTTTATAGGGAAGATGAATGACTAGGACAACATATAGCCTCTGGTAATGTCATTGTGTTGCTCTCTGCTGCCCTCTTTTGGTTATTCAGCCTTTACTCAGAGCCAGCCATGCTTCATTTCTAGAAGACATTTTATCTTTGCTTCCCTTTCAGCACCTTATCTGTACTAGGCAACTCCACTCAGTCTCTAGCTGTTTTCTGCTATAATTTGCTGGGAGTATGGTGGTAGAATATGCCTCTCTCTGGAAATGGCAAGCTAAAGCCATTTGTGTTTGCCTAGTCTAAAATTGTGACATCTTTGATGTAGTCATTGATGACTGTACCTCTAAGACAATGAACAAAGTCCATTAGAAGTCTTTAAGTCAAGGTGAGAGTTTGCTTTTGACCTCTTTTATTTTTTAATTTATTTTTACTTTTTAAAAATTTAATTTTTAATTTTTTAATTTAATCAACAAATTTAGAATATTTTCCCATGGTTATATGATTCATGTTCTTTCCTTCCTCTCCTCCCTACCCCCTCCAGGAGCTGATGGGCAATTCCACTGGGTTTTCATGTATCATTGTTCAGAACCTATTTCTATATTATTAATATTTGTAATAGAGTGATCATTTAAAGTCAATATCCCCTATCATGTCCACATCAAACCATGTGATCAATAGTATGTTTTCTTCTGTCTTTCTACTCCCTCAGTTCTTTCTCTGGATATGGATAGCATCTTTCTTGCAAGTCCCTCAGAATTGTCCTGGATCATTGCATTGCTGCTAGTAGAGAAGTCCATTACATTCTATTGTACCACAGTGTATCAGTCTTTCTGTACATTATTCTTTTGGTTCTGCTCCTTTTGCTCTTCATCAATTCCTGGAGGTTTTTCCAGTTCACATGAAATTGCTCTGTGAGACCAGTCAACTATTTGCTTCAGACTTAGGAAATTATTTTTTACTTAATGGGAAATTTGAGTTCATTCAGTCTATTTTGGGGAACCTACTCAATAAAATCACCAAGAAGCTGGTTGCAGAAGGGATTAAGAGGATCCTGATGCTAATAATTGGCAGGCAAATAAAACTAGAGGGAAGAATAAAAGTGTTATATGAAGGGAGAGTATCTATGCCTGTCTTGGATTTTTTATTACATATTCTGGTCTTTATCATATATACCTGTCAGTCCAAAATATCAATATTCCAAAGTTTAGAATGAATTCTAAAATGGCATTCATTATGCCTTTCCAAATAGATGAGAAGGATTCTGAGTTTCCTAATCAAAGATGCAGCCTATCTGAGAATATGTTGGATTCATTTCTTGATAGGATTAATAAATTAGTTAAGGAGAATACTATAGATATAGTTTTCTTAGAGACTTCTCCCCCTAAAACCATACATTCTGTCTTAGTAGAAGAGCAGCAAGGATTAGACAATAGAAGTTAAGTGATCTGCCCAGGATTTCATAGGCAGGAAATGTCTAAGGTCAAATTTGAACTCAGGTCCTCCTGACTCCAGGTTTAGTACTCTGTTTGCTGTACTGTCTAGCAATGCTTGTTTACTTAGATTTTTGACAAAGCATCTCATTCTATTGCTGTGGAGAAGGTAGACAGATACAGATTAGGCAATAGTACAATCAAATGATTCAAAATTGATTGGATGACCAGACTCAAGGAACTGTTATTAGTGTAAGTTTCACAGGAGGTCCACAGTGGAGTACTCTAAGGTTCTCTGCTTGTTCTTGAGCTATTTAATATTCTTATCAATAACATACAAAGGTACAAGTGTGATTCTCATCAAATCTGTACATAACACAAATCTGGGAGGGATAGCTAACACACTAGATGATAGGATCCAAACACCATCTTGACAGTTTAGCTCAATCTGTGAAATTAAATTCATTAATGATAAATATAATTTTTTTTTAATTTGGGGACCAAAAATCAGTTTCACAGATATAAAATGAGACATAGGTAAATAGGAGGTTATTTTTTATGGAAAATATATAGGATTTTTAGTAAACTGTAAGCTCATATATGAGCCAGCAGGGCAGCTACAAATGCTAATGTGATTTTGAACTTCAGTAAGAGTAGCATAACTTCTAAGAAAAGTGATGTAATGGACTAACAATACTTAGCCTCTATCAGACCTCCTCTGAAATGTTGTATTTAGTTCTTGGTGCCATAATTTAATAAATATATTAATAAGTTGAACTATTAAGAAGAGGGTAGGGGCACCTGGGTAGCTCAGTGGATTGAGAGCCAAGCTTAAAGATGGAAGGTCTTAGGTTCAAATATGGTGTCAGAAACTTCTCAGCTGTGTGACCTGGGTCAAGTTACTTAACCCCATTGCCTAACCCTTACTGCCTTGGAACCAATACACAGTATTGGTTCCGAGATGGAGGTAAGGGGTTTAAAAAAAAGAGGGCAACCAGAATGATAATGACATAAAGTTCATGTTATGTAGGGATTGATTAAAGATATGGGTATATTTAGCATGAAGAAAAAACATCTCAAAGTGAAAATCATAGCTATCTTCAAGTACTTGTCTTTGAAAGGCTGTTATATGGAAGAGGAATTCATCATGTGTTTGGCCCCAGGCTTGTCATCAGAAAAAACTTCCTGACAATCAGAGTTGTCCAAAGGTAAATGGGCTTTTTGAAAGAATGTGTTCCTTCCTCCTTGAAGTTCTTCACAGAGGGGATATTGACCATTTATTGGGTGTGTTATAGAGGTAATTTCTTTCATGTTTAGATTGAATGAATGTTTGCTAAGTTTCCTTCCAACTCTCAAATTCTATGGTTCTATATTTTGAAAGAAAAAATGATACACAAAAATTCAGAAAAAAACATACCAGGAAAAGGTAATTGGAGACATGGACTAATAGAGACTAGAAAGTCAGCTTTTAGGAAAATACTACTTTTCTGATACTAAAGTAGTTCAAGTACTACTTTTGATATAAGGTGGCTCTGTGACTCTTCCCAGTGTGAACACAAATGACTTTAGGGGATGCTCTAAGACTGTCAACTACCAAGCAATTGTTGATGTGTTTTAGAAGAGGGAGCTCCTTATTGGGAGTGCCTAATAACAATTAAAGCATTGTCTAATCTCCTTGGAAAAGGTCATTTGAAGTGAAAATGAAAGAAAATGGTTCTGTCCTGAAAATGAATGTGCTCAGCTGTAAAATTTTTCTATCGAGTGTCAATTTCCCTAGATATGGCTTGACCCATAATTCTCTCCAGGCATCAAGTGTCCAGGTTCCTCATACTTATCACAGAGAATAAGAGATTTTATGTCAAGAAATCTACTCTTCCCCTCATTCTACCTGGCCTGGTCTTATTGCTCTACTATATAATACAAGACTTGTTCTTTATCAGTCAGAAACATTCATGGTAGATTTTGAAAAGTTCTCTTCACATTTTTATCTCATGGTTTATTGACCAATGAGAAAAAAACCAGCTATGGGGTCAAAATAATTCAAACTCATGCCCAAAAATGTAACTAAAATCAGAAGGGAAGCAACAAATTGGGAAACAATCTTCATTACAAAAACCTCTGAAAAGTTCTAATTACTCAAATTTACAAAGAGTTAAATCAATTGTACAAAAAAGCAAGCAATTCTCCAATTGATAAATGGGCAAGGGAAATGAATAGGCAATTTTCAGATAAAGAAATCAAAACTATTAATAAGAACATGAAAACGTGCTCTAAATCTCTGATAATCAGAGAGATGCAAATCAAAACAGCTCTGAGGTATCACCTCACACCTAGCAGATTGGCTAACATGACAGTAAAGGAAGGTAATGAATGCTGGAGGGGATGTGGCAAAGTGGGGACATTAATTCATTGCTGGTGGAGTTGTGAATTGATCCAACCATTCTGGAGGGCAATTTGGAACTATGCCCAAAGGGCGAGAAAAGACTGTCTTCCCTTTTATCCAGCTATAGCACTGCTGTGCTTGTACCCCAAAGAGTTAATAAGGAAAAAGACTTGTACAAGAATATTCATAGCTGTGCTCTTTGTGGTGACAAAAATTGGAAAATGAGGGAATACCCTTCAATTGGGGAATGGCTGAACAAATTGTGGTATATGTTGGTGATGGAATACTATTGTGCAAAAAGGAACAATAAAATGGAGGAATTCCATGGAGACTGGAACAACCTCCAAGAAGTGATGCAGAGTGAAAGGAGCAGAACTAGGAGAACATTGTACACAGAGACTGATACACTGTGGTTCAATCAAACATAATGGACTTCTCCATTAGGGACAATGCAATGTCCCTGAACAATTTGCAGGGATCCAGGAGAAAAACAGTACCCACAAGCAGAGGACAAATGGTGGGAGTAAAAACAATGAGGAAAGGCAACTGCTTGACTACAGGAGTTGAAGGGCTATGATTGATGAGAGACTCTAAATGAACACCCTAATGCAAATACCAACAACATGGACATGGGTTCAGATCAAGGACACATGTGATACCCAGAAGAATCACAGGCTGGCTATGGGAAGGGTGGTGGGAAAGGGGGGGAGGAAAAGAATGAACTTTGTTTCCAATGAATAATGTTTGAAAATGACCTAATAAAATAATATTTAAAAGGAAAAAAAAAGAAAAAGTCTGTTTCCAACACTATTGAAAAAAAAAATCTATATTTCAGTGACACATTTGCTGTTGGATGACTCTCTTGCCCATGCATAGGGTCACTCCTACTTGTAGCCAGAATAGTTGCCTACCAGGACCTCTTCCCTCTAATCCTTTGTGGTCTGACATTTTTCTCTACATCAGTACATACTTTAGCAGTTTAAGGACAGGTGATTCCATTAGTGATACAGATTCTAGTTTCTTAGTAAACCATTTCAGAAATATCTATGGATGAAAAAACTTATCAACCAGTTGACAACATTGAAAGAATGACCCCCTCAGAAATCAGCAAGGCTAATCGTTGAAATATAGATGAACAATCCTACCAAGGACATTTCCTGGCTGGCTATATTCCTCTAGACTGTGCAGTCATGCCCCAACATGGGATACTGACTTCCACTTGATCCTCAATATCCTCCTCCCCTTTTCAGCTTCCTTTTGAATATTATCTTCCCTTTAGAATGTAGTTGCCTTGAGAATAGGGACTGTCTTTCTTTCTGTTTGTATTTGTATTCCCAGTGCATAGGGTAGTACCTGGCACAAAGTAAGCACTCAAAAAATATTTATTGATTGACTGATTTAGTCTTTCAGGGACAGTCCTTGAGCAATCAGTATCATCTTCAAGTTATGATGAGATATCAAGTCTTCAAATTGTTTGAAATTTTACTAATTCAATTAAACTATTTATGAGACTTTTAAGGATATACTAGCAGCTAGAGTGGATAGAGGGCTGGGCATAGAGTCGGGTTCCCTAAATTCAACTCTGGCCTCAGGCACTTATTGATGGTATGATCCTGGGCAAGCCACTTAACCCTGTTTGCCTCAGTTTCTTCATCTGTAAAATAAGTTGGAGAAGGAAATTTAAAAAAAAAACACTGAAGTATCTCTGCCAAGAAAATGCTAAATAGGGTCAAAAAGAGTGTAATATTTATTACTAATAAATATTACAAGAGTTAGATATGACTGAAATAACTCAACCACAGCTACATAAATAAATTATAGACAAAGATATTCATTGTGCTAAGCAATGAAGGAAGCAATGAAGGAAGAACAAAAATTACAAAGATAGAGTTTTGTGAAGCTTGTAGTCTAGTTGGGAAGGGGGAGGTTGAGAGGTACACAAATAACTATGATATAAAATAGGACCCAGGAATTTCATATATAGGCAAAATACTTTATGAGGAAGTCAATACAGTGGATAGAGCACTGGACTCAGGAAGACTCCAGTTGAAATCCTGTTTTTCAGAAATTTAAAAGTTCTGAGCCTGAGCAGATTACTTTGCCTCTCTTAGTCTCAGTTTCCTCATCTGTAGAATGAGGGGTAGTGATAGCATCTGGCTTTCCAGGCTGATGTAATAACATGTAAAATATTTTGCAAACTGTATATGTGATACTAACTATTCTTATTGGCAACTAGGTGGTGCAGTGAATAGATTCCACTCGACTTGGAATCAGGAAGACTCATCTAAGACTTTAAATCTGCCAGACACTTAGTATCTATGTGGCTAGCCCTGGGCAACTCCCTTAACTCTGGCAGTAGCTTCTTCATCTGTAAAATGAACTGGAGAGAAGGGAAAGGCACTCTGCTTCAGTATCTTTACCAAGAAAACCTAAATAGGGTCACAAAGACTTGGACACAATTGAAATGATTGAACAAGAACAATATTATTATTATTATTACTCTCATGGGTTTGTTGTTATTGTTATCATTATGAAGCCCTGGGTGAGAAAAGATAGTTCCTAGCTAGAGGGATCAGAGAAGGCTTCATGGAGGAGATGGTCTTTGCAAGGGATGCTGAAGGATGGGTAGGGCTTTAGTAAGTGGAGATAGGGACTTCATGAACTGAAATAATTATCCTGAACCCATAGAACATTTTTCTTCCCCTTCATTAAGCATCAGTATTGGGGCCATTACAAAGCCAAGACAGGAGGAAAATCAACTTATGGTGACTGCCTCAGGACATAATTGCCATTCAATCTTATGGTAATAGGCAGGGAGAGCGGAGAACAAGAAAGACTTATTATTAATATTACTTTTTTTGCAAGGTCGTGTGAATATTATTTTTATTTTTCATGACCGAAAACTCTTCTCCCCGACACATAGACATTGATTTTTTATGACTGATTCACAAGATTATAGATTTTAAGCTGAAAGAAATCTTTGAAGGCATCTAGTCTTCAAGAAATGAATGCTGAGGTTCAGACAATTTAAGCAACTTGACCAGAGTCACACAATTAATAAGTGTCAGAGGCAGAATTCAAACCCTCAGCTTTTGATTCCAAATCAAGAACTTTTTTCCTTTATAATTTTTTTAACCCTTACTTTCTGTCTTAGCAACAACTCTAAGACAAGAGAGAGGGCTATGCAATTAGAGTTAAGGGAATTATTCGGTGTCATATAGCTAGGAAATGCCTGAGATTTGACCACAAGTCCTCCAGCTCCAGGCCTGGTGCTCTCTCCACTGTGCCATCTAGTTGTTCTGTTTTTCTTTATAATTGGCAAGTCAAGTTACCTGGCTAACTAGATATGTGACCTTGGAACAATTGTTTCCCCTTTCTATCCCTTGGATTCTCATCTGTACTATTAAAGTCTTGTGACAAAGGGAGCAATGTGGTACTAGCCATTTCTGGTCTTCCAGGTCCTTGTGTGGTCCAGGCCAATAGGGTTTCAGCTTGTGAGGTCAGGCATCAATTCTTCTAAGAGATGGGAGAAAGAAAACCTGATAATCACTGCTTTCCAGTTGATCAGCTGTGCTGAGGTTAAGAGGAGAGAGTAAAAGGAGCTGCAAATAGCCTCTTGGGTCTTGCTGGGTCAGCCGTTGAGCCTCCACAGGATTTCTAAATCTAGCAGTTGTGGGTGGGAGATGGAGATGGAAGGAGTGAGAGTCATGGATCAGATCATAGAGTCAGAGGAAAAGGGTGGGGAGAGAGGGAGGGTAGGCAGCCCACATTCAAAAAAATAGAAAGCAAAGATATTCAAGTGACTGTCACTTTTGTTGTTGTTCAGTCATATCCAATTCTTTGTGACCTGATTTGGGTTTTCTTGGCAAAGATCCTGTAGTGATTTGCCATTTCCTTCTCCAGCTCATTTTACAGATGAGGAAACTGAGGCAAATAGGGTTAAGTGACTTGACCAGTCCAACACAAGTAGTGAGTGTCTGAAGTCAGGTTTGAACTCAGGAAGATGAGATTTTCTAACTCCAGGTCTAGCACTCTATCCACTTTGTCACTTAGCTATTCTGTCATTTGGCAGCCTTCTAATAGAAGCTAGATAATTGTTAGTTAAAGAATGTTCTGGGAGTCTGTGGATTGTTTTTCCCTATCACTGCAATTGAATATATGCTTGGTTTTACTGAGGAATTGGATAAAGGGGACTAGCAGAAATTTCCATGATCACTCACCACCTACATGCACAAAACAAACAAACAAAATTCACAGTATGGTTTTGTGAACGAGAGTGCTGAGATACAATGGCCTGTACGTTCAACAAGATGTCTGGCAGGAATTGTAGGAACTGTAGCCTCCTTCCTCCTCCTCACACCCCTCCACACACATACACACTTGTGTCCCTGAGAGTCACCAAAGGCAGAAGTCACTTGGAATTTCACAGAACATCAGAGATGGGACCTTAGAAGCCATCTCTTTCAGTTCATTCCTGAGAAGATCACGTAGCCTCTAAAGCATAACCCCTATTAAAGTACAATCTATTTTTGGAAAACTCTAATTTTGAAGAAGATTTTTCTGAAATCAAACAGAAATTTGTCTATAATTCCATATAGTTTTGCCCTATAGAGTCAAATAGAAAAAAAAATCTAAGCATTCTCCTAGGTAATAACCTTTCAAATACTTGAAAACAGTTATCCTAACCTTAGATAAAGTCCAATGCATCAAACACAATCAAAGTAATTTCTATAACATTTTAAGGTTTGTAAAGTGATTTAGATATGACTTTATTTGACTCTCAGAACCACCTACAGAGATCAGTGCTATTAACAATAGTACCCACATTTTACAGATAAAGAAAATGAAGGTGGTTAAGTGATTTCTCCATGGTAATATAGCTACCTATCCAAGGCAGAATTTGAACTCACTGTTCCATCTACTACACTTGCTAGCTCAACATCTAGAGCCAAAAGAATCAGGACCTTAGACATTATGCATGCCCAACATGTTGGGTATCTTTTCGGTGGGATTCATCCTAACAAATCATAGGATATAATTAGAGAATTGCAGTCATGCATAAATGAGGTGAAGTGCTCAGAGATCCAGATTTCTGAAGCAAAATCCCAAGTACTTCTACTCCTAGTTACCCAGAAGTTGAAGAGTCAACACTTAGAGTATTGCCACCCTCAATCATTACAGGACCCTGGAAGATGAAGACCTCCATCAATTGGCACTTATAGCCATCAAATTCACCCTTGTTTCCCATTATTGGTAATTCAGAGTAACTCTTCCCCAAAGGCAAAATTCCTGTCTGATGCAAACTCTTCCCCTTTTCATTTCAAATTCAACACTACACCTCAATGGCCTCTGTAGACCCTTTCTTTTCTGATCTGTTTTTCCCCGCTGGTACTTCTGGAATTCCCAATCTATGAGATTCTCTTCTCCCCAGATCTTCTTGGTACATACATTCCTTCTCCTTGTTCACATGGAAACAATTCTCCCAAGAAACCATGGCATCTCCAACTAACTTCCCTGCTATTGGTTGCTCCTTCTCTCTTGCCAAAGAAGGTGGACCATAGGAAGAGAAGTTGAAATGTTTCTTGCTCCTCACTTTCACTTGCCAATCAATCTTCTGCCATGTTACTCAACAGCTTCTCTGGTGAAGGTCACTTTCTTGTCTGTATCAAACAGTTAAGCTCTTTGTTTTCCTGAGCTACTGGCTCCAGGTCATTCTGACTTTTTTTTCTAAGAGTTCAGTGCCAGGCTCAAAATCTTCCCCTGATCTCCAAACCTATGCTCATACTTAAGGATTTCAGTATACATATTGATATTCTTTCTAATTCCTTAGTCTCTTTAATTCCCAGGACCTGATTTTTCACACTAACTCAGGAGCCCAAAGGAATGGCCACATCTTGGACATCACCATCTCCATCTGTGTCACCTGAAAGGACTTTGAATCATAAAATCCTTCCCCTTGATATTTATTTTCTCAGTGTCTTTCCATTCCTGTCCTTTTCCCCTCCCCCTTTTTTGAGGAAAGCTAAGGCACCAATGAATGCCAGCTTTATTTTCTGTTTCATGCAGGGGGGAGTTTGGGGGTTTTGTTTGATTGTTTTCTGTTGAGGTGAAAGAGTTTGGGAAGAGTTAAGGCAAAGTACATTTCTGTCCTTATCCTGCTATCATTTGTCCCTTACCAGTCATCAATCTTAGATGACTACCAACAACCCACTTCCTTCAACTCTTGACATGCTAACCACTTTGAGTGAGTCATTAGTGTCAAAAGCTGCAGAGGTCAAGGGTGATAAAAATTCTGAGTAGTTTCTCAGACCTCTTTCTTCCTTTAGTAACTACAGACTTTGTGTGCTAGAGCATTTCCTCGTCCACTCAAATCAACATCATCTGCTGCTTCTCAGCAACCTGTCTGCCCAGCCTTCAGAATATAGTCTTGGTCATTTTTCCCTCTTTGCTTGACCTTACCCTCAGACACAAAAAGGTTCAGGATGACAACCTACTTATTCTTCATTATTAGTTTAGAAAAGGTACCATATGGATCTCCAAAAATGCTTCTCTCTTGACACATTTTTTTCAGGGAAGTCAAACTGAGTTTAAATCCAGCCTTAGATACTTACTATGGGCAAGTTATTTAACCCTGTTTGCCTCAGTTTCCTCATCTGTAAAATTAACTGAATAATAAAATGGAAAATTGCTCCAGTATCTTTGCCAGGAAAACCTCAAATAGAGCCATGAAGAGTCATACATGACTGAAAAAATTGAACAACAACAAGGGGTAAAGAGAGAGGTAGACAAGAAGGTCATAGAATAATACAAATGGGAGGCTCAGTATTCTATATTAAAAGCCTCTCTGGGGATTTGAGAGTGTTTCATAGTCTATAGTACACAAGACTTGCCTGGGTCTCAAATTCCAGGGACTGTGAAACATCAGGTTTTTTTTTTTATTTTAAAAAATTCTTTCATGAAAACAAACAACAAAAAAGATACAGTCCAAGTTCCAAAAGGATAAAATTTCATGTGTCTTCAACCACAGCCTCCTCCTCTCATGCAGAGCCCAAGTTTGCCAAGTTATTCAGGAAAGACAAAGAAAAGCCAATACTCTGGCCTCTGAAAAGAGGAGTAGGTCATAAAATGAGTGACAGAGACAGAAAGTGCCTGGACTGTTGAGGTCCACCTCCCAAGTGTACCTCTGGGACCTTATGAGGGAGGGATCCAGGAGACTGCACAAGTCCAGATTCTAGGACGAGATCCTTAGGTCCAGAGGAATGACTAAACCAAGAAGCCTTGAAGGTCAGTAGGATGTATTAACCATCCCTCCCATCAGGAAGGGATAACCCTTGCTCTATGTGATCACCCAGATCTTTCTAGGCATTTCTACTATGGTCTGCCTTTCACATAGGCTCTGATTACTGAAGCAACATGTAAGAAGCCAATAACAATTAGAGCTTCAATTTGATGATGAACTAGAAGAAGGAAAATATATCTAGTCTACAGTGAAATGAGTTCTAGGCTGTTAGTGTCAGGAGATTTCCTTTTATTTTAAACCTTTATCTTCTCTCTTAGAATTGATACTAAATATGAATTCCAAGGCAGAAGAGTAGTGAAGACAAGGACAAGTAGTGAAGACAAGACTGGGGGGTTATGGGGGGGGGGAGGGCGGATTAAATGCCTTGGCCAGGGTCACACAGCTAGGAAGTGTCTGAGATTGGGTTTGAACCCATGACCTCCTGTGTCTACCCACTGTGCTACCTAGCTGCCTAAAGTCTTCCAGTGCTGCCCTGACACTATGTAACCTTAAGCAACCCATTCTCCTGTGCCTCAGTTTCTTCATAGATAAAATTTAAAGAGTAGATTAGGTAACAATCAGGAAAGGCTTCCTGAAGAAAAATTCTCAATTAAAGACTTCTACAAGAAGGTTTGCCTAAAGGGAAAGGAAAATTAGGGAAAATTATCTCATTAGAGTGAGAAAGAAGATATCTTTTCAAATGAAGGGATAGGGGGAACAGTTGATGATGCAACCTCAAAGGAAGGAAGAATACAAACATATGCCATTAGGTACAGAAGTATATTTAACTCAACAGTGAAGTAGAAGGAAAATATAGGGAAAATTTGTACAAACATAGCTCTGTGAATTGACAGGGAATGGGGATCGAGGAAGTTTCCATAAATTGGAGAATGACCAAGTTATGGTATATAAATGTGGTAAGTTTTTTAAAAGTTGTGCTATAAAAAATAATGGAGGGGATGGTTTCAGAGAATATTCCATCCCAGTCATACACCATTATCTGTTCAACCATTCCCCCATGGATTTGCAGTTAATAAATGATATGTACCTGTATTTCCATTTCTTAGAACAGAGTTCATGGTAAATATCTTTTAGAGGCTCATTGGTACAGAAAATCACAATTCAGTGGTTCCCTCCTCTGTCCAAACTGTTATGCAGATACAGTAAAGAACATTTTATTATGTTTTACCAGAAGAAAACAGTCTTGCCTAGTCCTTCTTAATCTTAATTCCTGCCATTCGAGATCATCCTCTCTGGGATTTCCCCTGCCCAACTGTGAGCTCTTTAACAGCAGGGACTGTTGTTTATATTTTCGTGTTTTTTTTTGGCTTGTTTGCTTTTATATGTAGGCATGGGATAGAGTTTGTCTCCTTTTGGTCTTTCTTTGTCCCAAGTGCTTAGCACAGTGTCTGGCATGTAAAAGATGCCTAATAAATGCTCAGGCTAACAAGTTTGTTATTTAGTGCTGACCATATTACAAGCACTTAAAAAGTACTTTTAAACTTACCAAAGAGCCCTGAACAGAGCATATAACAATGCTGAACCTTGTAAGAGAGGTACAAAGCCTAGGCCATTACTGTAGACTGTAACTGAACCTTTTCCAGCTTGGTAAATTATGAAATTGTGTGCTCTACTGACATAGCCCTTAATAAATGAGAATCATGGAGCAGCTAGGTGGCTCAATGGATAGTCAGTGACCTGTAGACAAGTGACCTGGGTTCAAATCTGTTGTCAGATACTTCATAATTGTGTGACCTTGAACAATTCACTTAACCCCAATTGCCTAGTCCTTATTGAGAAGGAAGGAAGGAAGGAAGGAAGGAAGGAAGGAAGGAAGGAAGGAAGGAAGGAAGGAAGGAAGGAAGGAAGGAAGGAAGGAAGGAAGGAAGGAAGGAAGGAAGGAAGGAAGGAAGGAAGGAAGGAAGGAAGGAAGGAAGGAAGGAAGGAAGGAAGGAAGGAAGGAAGGAAGGAAGGAAGGGGAAGGAAGGAAGGGAAACTAGGGTTATCTCCATACTACAGTGAGACATCCATCAGAGGAAGCTTTTTGTGGAAGAGTACTTAGTAGAAAAAATTTTCAAAATGCCTTTCACTGGAAAGCAATGACTCTAAAAGAAGGGCAATATAATGTTTTCTGGCACTTGGAGTAGCTAAAGCCATGTCTTCCTCTGAAGGCTGAACTTGGTTTAGAGGAAACTGTCCAGAGAACAGAAGTAATGGTAGCTACAAACCAATATAGTGACTGACATCCAGACTGTGCATTAGCAGTGTTCCTTGGAGTGTGGGCATCTAACAACCAGATATTCTGGGATCTTAATAGAATCTTTAACCCTGGAATATATCCCAATTTCCCCAAACCCCTACCCTAACCTAATAGGTCTCCCCAGGATGATGGTTATCATGCTGGCTTCATGTAAGTAACATGCACTGACAATTTAAGGGGGGCAGCATGTCTTACTGGCCACCTGGGCATCTGACATCTGTGCAGATCTAAGCAGCACAGCCAGAGTCCCTCATCCCACACATGGTCTCCTGGAAACATCCTCATCTTGTTATCCCCAGGCTTTAGCTTCCTATGTACTACCCTGAGCCTCCCACTCTCTGTTACCACATATGGGTTTGCATTTCAGGAGCAACCAGTGAATCAGTTGTGGTTTTGGCTAGATAGGGAACATTCTGGATTAGTTATTGTTAAATGATCGCACCTTTATGAATAATACCTAGTTCCAAGATCTTTTACCACTTTGGGAACATGTAATTAAAGATCTTCCCTCAAAAGCATCTATAGGGTGCTACAGAGCAATTTTTTTAAAATCTCCTGATATAAAAAAATAAACCTGGAGTGAACAGAGATTGAATGACTTGGCTGAAGTCATACTGTGAATCAAGAGTTAGGAATCAAGGACCCTTAGTCCCAGGAGTGCTCCAATTTATCTTGGAACTCTCCAGAGAGGGAAATAAAATGCAACAAAAATATTTCTGTAGGCTTTCCTTGAAATAAGAAGGATGTTCCCTTCCATGCCAGGAGTGAACACAGGATGGGGGTTTGAGAGACCTGGACTCAATTCCTGGCATAGGCACAGATACAAAGAGTTATTCTGAGCTGGTCTTTGCCCCTAACTGGCTTCAGATTCACTGTCTATAATGTGGGAAAGCCAGCTTTTTATTATATCTATGGTACTGAACAAGGCCAACCAAATAAAAACCCAAGTAGAAAAGAATATAGTGTTTTCCTCTCAACTCCATTTCTTAACTTCCTGTCCCCCAATCCTATTCCATGAGAGCAATTTTAAAAAATATATATGTATGTATATGTTTACATTTATATACATATATAAATATATATATATTTATTTGAATTTATATATAAATTTATATACATACATATATATGGAAAGCTAGGTGTCATCAAGAACAGAGAACTAGACCTGGAAAGAAGATGAGTTGAAATTTGGCATCAGAGACTTCACAGCTGTGTGACCCTAGGCAAGTCATTTAACCCTATTTGCCTTAGTTTCTTCATCTGTAAAATAAACTGGAGAAGAAATGAAAAACCACTACAGTATTTTTGCCAAGAAAATCTCAAATTGAGGTTATGAAAAGTCAAACACAACTGAAATGGTTAAACAGCATACACACATACATTTATATATGTATTATATATGTATACATATATATGTATACATATATTCATATGTCTAAATCTATCTAGAACTATCTATACATGTATCCATCTAGATCTTTCTATCTATATATCTTCCCCTCAATAGTTCTTACTGTTGCTTAGCATAAATCATAGACTTGATACCAACTTGATAGTAATTAATATCAACCAACCCAAATAGCCAGAAAAGGAGTAGGACTGTTGCCAGACATTTTCTCTCTTGTTGTCTCACCCCCTTGAGCAAAGAACTTTTCCCCCTGTTGCATCCAGCATGACTCTGACAATCACCAGACCTAGTCAACTCTACCATCAGGGTCCTGTGGACATTCTCCCTCCCTCTACTTCCCTTACCTCTTGTTGGTTGCCCAGCATCCCAGGTGCTCTCAGCAGAGGCTGCCAAGTCAACTTGGCCCTGCACCTCCAGTGACTCCCAGAAGAAAATGAGATGTGACTCTTAAAATCTCATGGCTTCTGGGGAAGATAATGGGAACAGAGAGGGTGGAACAAAAAAAAGAAGTGTCTTTCTCAGGATTATTGCTTTGGGGATTTCTTGATATTAGGGTTCTACAATGGTCTTTCTGCTCTCAAAGTATTCAAAGTAGCTTCTCTCCAAACTCTTCTTTATCTGTTTCATATTCTCTTCACAATTGTCCTTTGTTTCTATTTTTTTCAGGTATAAATTTATAGACTTCTCAGTTGGCTGGTAGATGGAGGAGAGTTGATGGAAAACAGAAAACATCTATTGTATCTCCCCATTTCCTAGCAGAACTGATCCTAAATCAATTAAAGAGATTAAAAAAAAGGAAAAAGACCCATAGAGACAAAATTATAGCAGGTCTTTTCATAGCAGTTCCAAACTGAAAATTAATAGGATACCTACACATTAGGGAATAGTGGAACATATTATAAGTATGTATAGAATATAATATAATAATTGCACAAAAAGAAATGATTAATTCAAAAGACCTGTATGAACTGATACAAAGTGAAGTGAGCAGATCTAGAAGAATTGGTGTAAAACTACAATATTATCTTTAAAAAAGCTTTGAAAGATTTTAGAATTCTGACCATTGCAATATTCAACAACAATTCTAGATGAAACATGCTACTCACCTCTTGCCAGAGTGGTAGGGAATCTTAAAATGCAGAATGAGACATATCTTTTTGGGAAGAGTTAATTTGGGAATCTGTTTTACTGGATCACATATTTGTTATGATTGTTTTATTAATTTTTGTTCAATGTGAAGGGGGTAGGTAGTGGAAGAGATACAATAAATGCTTGTAAAAAAAAAAGTAAACTACTTCTAAAATACTCTAGTGCTCATGAAGTTCTTATCTGGTTGAAGAAGAAAAGAATCATCTTGTAAGCAATCCTCTTTTTCCTCCACTAGCCACTAGAAATTTCTTCTTTCTATCCCCTAGACCCATTGAGATTCATGAACCTCTTTTATCATGTCAATGTGACCATATGATATGGCCCCTGTAATCACTACTTTTCTTCAGAAAGCCTTTTCCAACTCATATAACCTATTTCTCTGATCAACCAAGATTATCTAAGTACTGTTTGGTCTTTCTAACGCCACAAAACATCATGCTTCCTCTAGGACAGGATGATCACCTGAATTCTCATCACCATGCTGATTGACTCAGTATTTGCTATTCAATCCTTCTTAGAACCTTTGGTTACCTCTCTCTGACTGGAGAACTGAAGGATTAAGCAATAAACTCTTCCCAAATCTTCCTTTATAGAGCATTGAGAACTTCCCAAATAGCTCTTTTTTCCATCAGGAGCTCTACATGGTTCCAGCTCCATAGAACATCCTGTAATAGCTAGTCCTTTCCTCTGCCTTTGGGCTTTCCTTTATGTGTTGTCTTCCTCATTAGATGATAAGATCCTTGAGAGCAGGGATTATCTTTTTTATTATTTGTAATTCCAATACTTAGCAAAGTGCCCAGAATACAGGTACTTAATATTTATTGAATTTAAATACCAGACCCTGTAAAGATTAAAATTTTGGGGAGACTGAGGCAGGTAGAAATTAGTTTCTCTCTGCAAGGAGTATTATTTTTTTACAGGTTTATTAAAGGTTGAGGATTAAAGAAATTACAGAATAAGAAAACACGTGTCTAGGCCCACAGAAAGGCCTAGACACAATCTCACCTACATTATCAAAAGAGCCATGTCTGCTTGCAAGTGGAAAACAGGGAAGAAAAAAGAGGCACAAAAGCCTTTGCAATCAGGTTAAATATCCCCACCTCGTTCTCGGCCCAGGTGAGGTTTTCAGTGAGATTACAAAGCATTCTGGGGAAGTGGAGCAAGGGTTTCTGGGGATTGAAGTCCTGGATTCAAGTCTATTTTTTACATTTACTTATTGAATTTAAATACCAGACCCATCCCCTGCCACTCTGAGTTATATGTATCTGTGTCTTATTTTCCCTCTTATGGTTAGAGGATCATCATAAGCAAAGGAGGGAGAAGACTTGAGTCCTAGGCTCAGCTCTATTATTATGTCTGTTAGGTCATTTAAATTCTCTAAGTTTCAATTTCACTGAATTTCAGAGTTGGAAGGAATCTCAGATGCTCTCTATTCTAACCAATGTCTGAATAATAATCTCTGTAATATACCCAGCAAGTAATTCTTATACATCCCATTTATGCAAAAATAACAAATTCCTCCTATTTCTTTATATTTTCCCTGGGGTATTCCTTTGGTCTTCTGCCTTTCCCTTTTCTCTCTTAAAGGTTATAGCATGGAACAAAATTACTCCCAGGTCCACCATTTCCCTATGATCTCAGAAGACAGTGAGATTAGGAAATGACACTAGTCTTTCCTTCCCCTACTAGAATCTAAGGATTTCACCATCTTTTTTATCACTATCATTCAGTCATTTAGCTGTATCTGACTCTTTGTGACTCCACAGACACATAATGCTGTCCTTTGAATATCCAATGAATACCAATGCTATCCATGGAGTTTTCTTGGCAAAGAGATGAGAGTGCTTTGCCATTTCCTTCTCCAAAGGATTGAGGCAGAGGTTCAGTGACTTTCCTAGGGTAAAAAGCTAGTAAGTTCCTAAGACTGAATTTGAACTCAGGTTTTTCCTGATTCCATGCCTAGAGCTCTAGCCACTGAGCAACCTAGCTACCTCTTCACTATCAGTTAGCCACTTCTAAAAATTAAGGCATTTGTTTTTCTAGCTATTTCCTGCATTAGTAATTAAAAGACTACTCAGTGTAGACTTCTCATCAGGAATGCTAGACAATCTTCTGTCTATTAAAGGCCCATATTTTACCCTCTAGGATTATACTATTTTCCAGGATTTATTATTGTTTATAGGCCTTTCTCTTTTGTGCTTTAGAATATAATAATTGAATATTTTATCTATTCTTTATAATAGTTGCTATGAACTTTTATGTTTCCTTAATTGAATTGAATTCTTAATTTAATTTTCAATTGAATTCAATTATCATCTTATTGAATTTTTCCTGACTGCCTGCAGTATTTTACTCCCCTTTGCACTGGAAGATCCTTATTTTGACTATAACATACTGTGAGTGTTTTGATTTGGGATTTCCTTCATAAGGTGATAGATGGATTTTTTCTAGTTTTACTTTGTCCTCTGATTCAAATTGATGAGGAATTTCTTTTATCATTTCTTGAAATATGGTATCTGGATTTTATTGTTTGGTTAATCATTCTTAAATTATTTCTCAACCTGTTTTCCAAGCCAATTGTTTTGTATAGTGGATGTTACACTCTTCTATATACCTAGTATTTTGAGTTAGTCATGATATTTTGTTGTGCCATAGAACCATTTAATTATGTTCTAATTTTTTTAGAGTTCCATTTTCTAGATAAGGTTTCCCACTTTCTATTTTAAGCTATTTTATCCTCCTCCTAATATTGAGTGGTGTTTTTTTTTTTCTGTGAATAGCTCTAATTTTACTTGTAATTCCATTTTTTTCTTTCATGCTTCATTTCTTCCATTCAATATTGCAGTCTTTCTGGTCATACCATTCTTTTATTTGTCTCTATATATATTAATGGAATTATTTTATGGAAAAAATGGAATGAGATCATTGATACTTTGCTAGCAGTCAGTTGTAGTTGGAAAATTTATGGTGTTGATGCCATAGACAGTAATTATCTGGTTCTCTTATTTGGGGGGAAGGACCAAACCATCTTTGTTCAATTTAAGGATTTTCTTTTGACATCTCATGTGTATTTCAGGTTTATAAATTAAAAATATCCTTTACTAAAGTTTGAGACTATTAATCTTGAAATGTCAATATGACATACTCTCTGTTCTAGGTAGTAAATTTCTTTTAATGTCTTTTATTTGCTCTTAGAATTTCCAATATGTCTCCCAATGATTGCTGAAATATTCTGAGCATCTCACCTAAATTATTCACAATTCACAAAATAAGCCACTATTAATGGACTTCTCTACTAGCAGCAATGCAATGATCCAGAAGAATTCTGAGGAACTTAGGAGAAAGAATGCTATTCACACCCAGAGAAAGAACTGTGGGAGTAGAAACACAGAAGAAAAACAACTGCTTTATCACATGGATTGATGGGGATATGAGTAGGGATGTTGACTTTAAATGATCACTTTATTGTAAATATTGATAATATAGAAATAGGTTTTGAACAATGATACATGTAAAACCCAGTAGAATTGCTCATTGGCTCTGGGAGGGGGGATGGAGGAGGGGAAGGAAAGAACATAAATCATGTAACCATGGAAAATATTCTAAATTAATTAATAAAAATGAAACAATGAAAAAAATAATAAGCCACTATTTCTTCAAATTTGTTTTAACCTATATTATAATCATTAACATCATGATCATGATTATGACTGTGAAACCTGTATTTACAAATTCTGACCCCCCCAAAAAAAGGAGAAATTGCTCTCTTCGTCTGGGTTTGCCATCCAGATTTCTCTTAAGTCATTCTTGCATTTGGTGTTTTCTTTTATTTGCTCACATTTTCAGTCTTTCTTTGAAGACTAAGGGCTTTGTGTTGGGATTCTTAGATTCAACATACTTTTGGATAGAAAAATTCTTATTCCTATCCCTTCTAAATTTTAGATCCTGCTGCTACTTCAATTCTGGACCAAGTGGCTAAGACTAGGACCTGCCTTCTGCTGGAATCCCTGCCTTCTCCATTTGTCTCCTGATGACTCAGGACAAGGTTGGCTTTGACCTTTCCCTTATACAAACTCTAACATGGAATTGGCATCATATCTCACTGTGGCTTCATAGGGCCAAACTTGAAATTGTAGATTGTACTGGTTACAGCCATGGGACTGCCCAGCTGCTGGACTTGCACTCTGTTCTGGCTTTTATCTCCTACTATGTCTCTGTAATAGGCTGCCTGGGTGCTGCAGTGGCCTGTTTCTTGTTGTGGCTTTGGTAGAGTCTGCCAAAAAGTGCTGGCCTCAGACCTTTTGGAAGGCCCCAGATGTACTGTCTGTTCCTGGCTCTCTGAGCAGTAAGATATGGAGAGGACCGTCCCTTGCTGCGGGCAGGTCTGAGATTCTGCTGATTTAGACCCTACTTCCTCTTCTCCTTTCTTGCCTCTACTCAGAATACCCTACAGACTTTTGGAAGTCTTCTTGTGAAGTCTTGGATTAGATAGAGGAGCTCATTCTTATTTATTTGGGTCCTCTTTGTCATTTTTACTTTTTGAGCATTTTTAGAGCATCCCTGCTATGTTTATAGGAGGATTGGTCCTTTAGGACCCTTACAATAAGAATCTTAAGGATAATTTCTGCTTCAGATTTTTCAAAGGGCTTTCATATTAGTCATTCCCCCCCTATAACCAGCTAATAAGGTGGGATAGAAGCTTGTGTAGCAAGGTATAGAGAAATTTACTTCCCCAAGATCACTAAGAACCATATGCAGCTCAAGTAGGAGTATAACATATATCATCTGACTCTGTGGATGAGAGAATTGGAAAAATTGGGAAAAAAATCCTGCAGCAGAGCCAAAGGAACAAGATATGCAGATCCGTCAATCAAGGAAAGCATTCTGAAATGGAATGGTGACCAGGAAAGTGTAAACCTTAAAATTTCTTAGACTAATAAATGTTGGAAATTTCACCATTGGGAAATTTCATACTTGAAAAAATTCCCTATTGATAGTGGGAACTCTATTGGAATGTGAACCCCATTGGCATGGGAGGTTCCTCCTCCTCCCTTCTTAAGATTACTTTAGGACAGAAACCTTTTGCTGAACAATGGAAAGGGCTTTGACCTATGCTTAAGCATAGAACAGGAAGTTCTTTGAGTCATGATTGATTTTAGAATTGATACAATAGAGATACTTGGAATGACAGAACCAGGTCTGGGAAAATACAATTTCCACCCCACTCAGTCCTAACAGGATTTAGGAAGGGTTGCAGCAAAGGATCATGATTTAATTATTTGAGAATATGACCTTCAACAGACATGTACAAAGCCACAGACCTCTGGGCGGTCCTGGGTTAAGCTAGAGCCACCATTGGCACAGGGAAGACATGGACAGTGATTGGTAGATGTGAGAACTGAGGGGAGGGAACTTGGATGGTTTCCTTAAAGATAGAGTGGTCTGAGGACTGAGAGGTTGTTGGTTGGAGAGGTTTTTGCTCTGAGAGGTAGTGCTTTGAGAAGTTTGCTCTGAAGGAAGCTGGAGGTGGAGGCCCCTGAGACTGTCTCTCCATTTTGGTCACGTGAATGATAGGGACTGATCTCTTTTCTTTGCCTCAGCTATCTAAGGGCTTGGGCCTTTTGGCCCAGCCTAAACAGAAGGGGTATTTAAGCCCTATTCCCTTCTCTCCCCTTTCTTTCTCTCTCTCTCTCTCTCTCTCCCTCTCTCTATCTCTAATATCTTTCTTCCTCCTGTTTGTAATTAAACTCCATAAAAGGTTGACTGCTGAGTTGAGTTTTAATTTAGGAATTACATAGCTCCCTTGACGACCTTAAATTAATATATATCAGTCTTTTAAAGTGATTTCCTTGTCATAAAAGACAGGTGAAGAAAGGAACAGCCAAGCTGAGAGAGTGGGCCTCTTGATCCTGAGACAAGAAGGAGTAAGGACTGAAAAGATCCTGCTCTTACTGATTTCTCCCTACAAGACTCAAGTGACTAAAATCCTCAACCTTGTTAGTTATCTTCCCAATTCAAGACTCTATTCTGCTATCCTTCAATTTAGGAGTATTTTAGGATTAGGGAAACCCAAACCCTCTCTTCCATCAACTTCCCTACCTTTCCCCTTCTCCTAAACAACCCCCCTTTATTTAAACTAATCAAAGAGAGAGAGTTATCTGTCTGATACATCAAGATACTCATTCAGAGCTAATTTCAGTGTCACCAACTGAAGAACCAACTGAGAGGGGAAGGGAGGAGGGAGGAAGGAAAGGGAAGGGGAAGGAGAGCAAGGAGGTTGGCTGTTCTGATTTTTCACTCATCATAACCCTCAAATCAATTCCCTAATACAACTTCCAAACAATTTTCAACAAAAATGGCATATTGTTAAGTCTGTGCTTAGTCATCGATGGAAAAAATGAACATTAAACAAAGGAGAGTCATTGGACACATTTTGGTAAAAACAATAACAAAATCCCAAAGCAGCAATATTCAACTTGCAAAAAAACCACTATAAGCTTTGGAAAAACAAGAAAGATGAATAATAACTACAACTAAGAAGGAAAGAAAGGGTAATGACTGAAATTATTGAAAAAAAAGAGAGAAATAGACACTGATATTCAAAGGGGTACAAAATAGGGAAGAATATTCAAGATTTAACAACTTAAAATCAATAATAGGAGATGAAGGAGCAAAACTGAAACACTATGGATTAAACACAGTAACACTTCTCCAGGAAAAATTTTGGACTGAATAAACTGTCAAAGAATTTAGAGCTAAAAGACTTAAGGAATCTTTTTAGTAGGAATATTTTATAAATGTATATATAAAGAATATTATATGTATAATTACATATACATATTTTTCAATATAATATAACATCTTTGCAAAAATTCATCATGTACTAGGGTATAGAGAAATTACAAATAATTATTTAAAAGACAGAAATGTCAAACATATAAAGATCATGACACAATAACATTAATAAATAAAGGGAACATAAGCAAAAATGTATATTTATATATGTAAGTTTATACACATACACATGAAATCAGTAATATCTTGAAAAATATGTACACCAAAGAAAAAATCATAGGAACTACTTAAAACTGCATGAAAGACAATGATGATAAAACAAAGTAACAAAATTCCTAAGATGGAGTTTAAGCTGCCCTCAGTGAAAAAATTTCTAAAGGCATAAAGATAGGGACTAGACTGATGATAGCAGTAAAGTGTGTTACAAAAGTAGTCGTGTTATCCTATCATTGCATCTTAATCCCCTGATTATCCTCTTTGCTTCCCTCTATGCCCCAATTGCCTTGTACCATTCTAGTACTCAATTCAGATTTGTTGATGGGTTGCAGTGTCTTGGGATAATGCCATTCAGAGGATATTCAGACCACATGGTAGTTTGTGACTCCAAATTCTCTGGAATATACTTCACAGTCTAGTCCAGGAGAGGGAAAACTACAGCCCTTGGTTTGTATAGCCCCAAGCTAAGACATTTTAAAATTAAGTTTTACTATATTAAAAAAGTGTAAAAGCCATTCTTAGTTCAAAGGACATATAAAAACATGTAGAGGGCCTTGGGTCATCGTTTGCTGATTCCCTGGTGTAATCAATTGAAAAAAAAAAACCCAGTTTCTGGATTTCACCACCCATTGCACTCTGGGGCCCTAGACAAGTGATATTCCTAATATTTTGTTTCTCCATTAGATTCTAAGCACAACAATAACAACAAAAAGCATTTATTAAGTACCTACTATGTGCCTAAGTACAGGGGATACGGTTTCTGCCCTAAAAAATCCTACAGTCAAACTGGAAGGATGTATGCAAATAACTACATAGAAGATACAAGAGATTTAAATAGGAGGTCATCATTGAGGGAAGGATATTGGGAAAAGCCTCCTGCAGAAGGTGGGGTGTATAAGGTGTTTAGGGAGGACTAGTACCTCCAGGCAGAGGAATTACAGAACTCTTTTCAGGGCTGCTCCTCCACTTTTGGTGTTTACCTTTGGTTCAGCTCTCTTTTAGCTCCAAGAAGCTAGAGAATGCTTAATAGCCACATTCCAGTAAAACTAAGTCAGCAGATGAGCTAAACCAGATTGAGGGTAACCAAGAGTCTTCCATCTTTTGATGAGTTAGGGGGAGGTCTACCCCAAACATTTGAAGACTTCCTCTAGTGGAATGGGTGGATGAAAACACTTCATTCCAATGACCATAAAAGCAGCTCACATGGAACATTTGAAGCCCGATCAGACACGGAAGAGGCCACCACTGCATCTCGGGCTATTGACAGTCATCTTGGAATGTTGTCTTACCACTGGACTTCAATGACTGAAAGAAAGAGACCCTCTGTGATATAATTGGTGCTTTATGAAATGAAGGACAAACAACAGATATTTTGTATAACTGACATATTTACTGTCTTCTAGATAGGTGGAAGAGTGGCAGGAAGGAGAGAGATGGAACTCAATTTTTTTTTTAAAAGAGTAAATGTTAAAAATAATGAATTTTAAAAAGAATATCACACTTCAGAATAAAAATGGAAACAATACATTCCAGAATGTGGAATTTGTACTATCTTGAAAAAAAGCCTAGAAGCCAGGACCTAAGGTGAGGTACTAACAGGAGCAATATTGAGTTGGCTATGGTTGTCCTTGATGGTGGAGAATAGAAACCTGTTAGTATTTTGGCACTGTCTCAATCTGGGGAAAGTTGGTCCAAGTCAGAGTAGGGAAGAGAGGAAAAAAAACCCAAACAAACATGCATTCAAGTTCCAATATTCTTTAGTTCCCATATAGTCTTCCAACCTTTTCTTACATTGCTCTCCTCTCTTTACATATGCTTTTCATAATCATTAGCAAAACTGAACTCCATTCCTTTCCCCATTTTCATCCTGTCTTCTCACTTCTTTTAGACTACAACTCCATGTTAAATAAATAAATGAAATTGTTTTTTGGTAAGTGATTATTATGTGCAAAACACTTCACTAATTTGTGGTGACATAAACATAAAGTCAAGAAAATTTCAGGTCTCAGGAATGAAGAGAGATAAAACACATAGGAAGTTTCAGCTACAAATCTTGGTTGGTTGAAGGCTTTCCTTTCCTTCAAAGTCCCAATTCAAATGCCACCTCCATCATCAAGAAGTTTTCTCTTTACCCATAAATTATTCATATTTTCCATTTTTGTCTGAATCTCTTCCTGGCACTCTTCTCACTCTCTCTTGCATAGTGGTTACTTGTGTACATATTATTCTCCCCGTTAGATTGTAATCTTTGTATCCCTCATGGACTCCCTGCATGGTAGGTGCTCAACAAATATTTCAAATATTTGTTGAATTGATTTAAATTAAAGAGAACAATGAAAAGAGACTGTGATTCACAGCTGGCCAGAAAAGCAGTAAGCCAACCTTCCTAAAAACATTTGAGCTTGTTGGAATCACAACAAAAAAACTGTTGCTGGAAGTAATGTAGAAGAACTATCATTCTTTTGCCAAGGATTCTGAGAAAGAAAGTGCCAGAAATCTGAATTTCAAATGCTGGAATCTTAAATGCAAGCATATCACAATGTACTCATTGTTGAGGAAAGAAGAAGGTGTGCCCTGCTACCATATTAAAACTGAAGGTAATAACATTTATATCCCACTTACTATATGGTAAACACTGTGCTAAGCACTTTACAAATATTTCATTTGATTCTTAAAATAAACTCAGGAGGAAAGAGCTATAATTATGCTCATTTCATAATTGAAGAAATGGAGGCAGTCAATAGTTATATCTGAAATCAGCTTTGAACTCATCTTTCTAATTTTAGACTGACCTAGATGCCACTGGCTGGGGTAATAGATAGAGTACTCAATTTGGAATTAAGAAGGTCTAGGTTTGAATTCTGGCTCAGACTCTTATTAGTTGCATGGCCCTATGAAAGTACCTTATCCTGTATCAGTCACAGGTTCCTCAACTGTAAAATGAGGATAATAATATTGTGAAGATAAAATGAGTTAACATATGTAAAGTACTTTGCAAACCTTAAAGTATCATACAAATGCCACCTATTGTTTTATTAGTATGGCCTTTAATGAATTCTAAGAATCCTTTCAGTTCTAAATGACCCTATGAACATCTGTGAAGAATGTGGAACTACAAGCAGCTGCACAAGGGCTACTTAGATGATATTCACCAATAAATTGATGAGAGAACATCTTTGGAAGAGGCCAAGTCACACTAAGAATTATGAACCAAAGGTAAGTGGGGATTGGAGGTCAGGAAAGGGATAAGGAGCTGGCTGAATACAAATCAGACAATAGATATCCAGAAAGCAAAAGCCAGTGCCAAGGAAACACAGACAAAGTGGAAACAACTATATTGGGAATCAGGAGATTGGATCGGGAGGAAAACTGGGAGCCAAGATGAGAAATCAAACACAGGGGAGCTATTCATAGTGGAGTTACAGACAGTTACACTACTACAACTGGCCAACTTATATCTCCGGAATTTCTTATTTACAGGATGTTCTTATGGCCAAATGCTGATCTCCACTCATTCATGCTCTGACAATATTCTTCAATAAGGACAAGAAATAAAGTTCCTCATAGTTTGATGAATTTCTACATGAGAGGTTATGTGGTTCTGAAGGAAAGAACACCAAATTTGCAGACAGAAGATCTATGTTTGAGTCCTGGCTTTGCTGGCCTATATGATCATTTTAGGACCCTTGATAAGCCATTTACTTATCAATATGATTGGATTAATAATAACTGAGGGGTAGCATATAAAGAGGCAAGGAGATTCATCTTATATTCTTAAGATATGAGTTAAAGGTTTTTTTTTTTTCCTCATACAAGCTATATAATAATGATTTTCATTTTTCTCATGTATAAAATGAAATGGTAACATTTGAATATCACCTACCTTACATCATCACCAGTCACCCTGACTTTTGTCTTGCTGATGAAGTCCAATGACTTGAATCAATTAAAAAAAAACCAAAAAATAGAAATTTTGAAAATAAGAGAGGAGGCTAACAACTTTGCACAATTGCCTCACTTAAATCTAATTCATGTACAATTTAAGATATCACCCTTAGATATCATTGGTCCACTTCAAAACATGAAGAACAAATAACAATAATCTTTAGGGTAGTTATAAGGAAAAATATGCTTTACAAACTTTAATGACCAATACCAAAGTGACCTCTAATCCAACTCAAAATGCTCCTTTGGGTAAGGATCACATCTGCTATTACTGCTTTAATAATAGCTTGTTTTTAAATTGAACTTAAAGGTTTACAAAAGTCTTTACAGAGATTATTCTGCTTTGTTGTCTTGTGTTTACCTCACACAATCCTTTGAGGTTTGGTACAAAGGAAACTGAGTCTGTGGGGTTAGGCCATTTGCCCATGGTCACAAAGCTAGTATTTGAGTTGAGATTTAAATCCATTTCCCCTAGACTTCAAGTCTAACACTATCTTATGTCATACTTCCTTTCTCTTGACATTATGGAAAGATATTCAATGGGTGATATGATAATTAACTGGTTTTATAGGATATTATCATCTATGAAAAACTTTAACTTAAAAGGTATATAACAGTGACATATTCTCTTGGTCAGTTAAGTGTTTATTACTAGTGTAAGTGAAGCAGAGACCTTGATACACAGGAAGCAACAGAACAAAGCTTCAAGATAATTTACATTGTCATCTAACTCTCAAGGAAGTAAAATAATAGAAATAAACACCCTAGGACCACTAAAATATTTATAGTAGCCCTTTTGTAGTAGCAAAGAATTGGAAATAACATAGAAACTCATCATTTGGGGAATGGGAGAATTAGACAACATTACTAGACTAAATGGAAACATTGTGTACCTAGACAAATTGAATAGAAAAATAAACAAAAAAAAGATGTTAAGGATCTGAATAGAACTTTTGAAAAAATATATAACTGGTTATTATTGAATGAATACCATAAGGACTATATTATTTTTTCAGCTTTGCATGGCACATTTAAAAAAATAGAATGTATGCTAGTACTTAACTCATAAACATTGCAGAAAAATTAAGCACATCCTTTAAAGACTAAAAAACAATAAAACTTTTCATCTGTGAGAATATGGAGAAAAGATTCAGGTCTAAATGGAGTCTAAATATCAAAATACTAAAAAAAAGAGTGAATTAGTGAACAAATCTCAGACAATAAATAACTTTATTAAAAAAAAGTGACAATCTATTAAAACTTTTGAAATGCAACCAGAATGGTCTTCCAGGGAAAATTTGTCTTTTTAAACATTTTCATCAACAAAAGAGAGAAAGAAAAGATCAATAATTAAGCATGAAAATACAAAATCAAACAATTAGCAAACCAACTAGTTCAGAAAAATATGAAAAATAAGAATTCTGATAATAAGGGAAAACCAAAATTGGGAGAAGAAACTACCAATTTCATTAAGAATAGGACCTATTTTTAAAAGATTAATAACATAGAAAAACTGTTTGATAATTTGATATTTTTCTAAAGATAGAACAAATTATCAAAATAATTTTTAAAAGGGAATTCTCAAGCAAAAGGAAATAATGAAAATTGTCAGAAATAGTTCACAATTATATACCAACCAAACTTGAAAGGAGTAGATGAATATTTACAGAACTCTAAAATAACAGGATTAAAAGAATTGAACAAAAACCCCCAAACATCCCTGTCTTATATACAGAAAATAAGCAACCAATAAGTAAAAGCCCAACAGGAAAAAAATCAGATTGATGTAAAATAGGATTCTATAAAACTTTCAAAGAACAATTAACAATTGATATTATACAAATTATTTTTTAATTTGGATATATAACATATTTCCAAACTCCTTTTACAAGACAAATAAGACACTGATAGTGAAATCAAAGAGAAATTAAGCAGAGAAAGAAATCTATAGGCCAATATTATGTGTATGTATGGTGGGGGTGGGATGGGGACATGTGATTTTATCAGGGTAGGGTATCCCCACAAGGAACTTTCTCTGTCAGTATAGATCCATACCCTCCCTGCAACTTCTGGTCTTAAAGTGTTACCTGTGGGTACTGAGAATGCAAAGGACCACAGAACCAGTGTATTTTAGAAGGGGGATTTCAACCTAAGACTTCAGGATCAGAGGTCATTTCTTTGTCACTAATAAACGATAATGTAGAACATTTGATGAGTAATTATCCAGACATTATAACATTATATTAAAAAACATATTCACCATGGCCAGGCTGGATTTAAATGAGGAACAAAGGAGAAGTTCAAAAGTAGGGTTAGTATAAATAAAATATAGTATGTTAATAACAAAATAGTAAGATCACACAAATGATAATAAATGTAGAAAAAGCATTTAACAAAATACACTTGTTTAAAAAATTAAATAAAAGGAAATAATATTTTCTTTAACTTGATCAAGAACTAGCAATACTAGTCACACAGCAATACTAGATTTTCTAATAAGATGAGGTATAAAGATCATAGTCCTGGCAGCAGAAGTCTACTTCAGTTGCCTGAATTCAGGTAATCATGTTCACCTGAGAATCTTAGATTCTATCCCAGGAATATTGGTCTGTAATAAAGCTTTCACTATGGCCTTTTTTGGCAATCTCTACACTGTGGCAATATGCAAGCCCTGTGAACCCATGCAACCCCCACTAGCTCTTCTTTATGTATGGTCTTCCATCATTAGAATGTAAGCTCCTTGAGAACAAGAACTATCTTTTTTGCTTGTGTTTGTGTCTTCAGCACTTACAAAGTGCCTGGAACACAATATTCATTCACTCACTCACACATCTAGCTATCTATCTACTTATCTATCTATCCATTGTCATTATGTTCTTTGATATTTTCCAAGAAATGCTCATTATAACAATAAGATCTAGAAAAAATAAAATGTACAGAATCAAATAAAATACAAAATCATCTCTACTTACAAATAATGGCTTACAGAGAAATTATTAGATTGAATACTGAATTCAATTAAAAATTAATTGATAAAATTAAGAACTTACTTGAAATAATACAAAAGAAAATAATTCCCAAAGATAGTCACATAAATACATGTACACACAATATTTCATTATTTTCTTATATAATTATATATTATATTAGCACATATGCTAATACCATAATATAATATACTATGCTATTTATTATATAGTATAGTATCAATTATACTTATGTGTAATTTGTCATATAGTGTTATGTATCACATATTAGCATTACTCATTATAATAGGGTGTATAACTGTATAATGTTAATAGCATATTTTGTATTATGTCATGTTGCATTGTGTTATATGTAAAACAATTTATATACTCACAAAAATGCATACATGTATAGCATAAATATTTATACGTACCTACTATGTAGTTAACTACAAGGTAGATTGAAAAGGAATGAGTTTGAAGTTGGGAAGATATGTGTGTCTATATGTAAAATGCCTATACAATATACATGTATGTTTGTGTATATGCATATATATTCAAATATATATTTGAGTATGTGTTTATATGAAAGAACATCCTTCTTCTGGGAGGAATACAGGCAACAACCAGAGGAACTCTGCCAACATTCCTCTACATCCAAACAACTTTAAAATAACTCTTCAAATCAACTTTTAGGTTGTTAGACTCATAGAGGGTCAGTGTGAGACATTTTTCCTGCCTAAGACAATTTAGGAGGTCAGCAAGAGAGGTCTGGACAAGCCTGAATCTGGCAACAAGCACCAGTGGTAGACTTTTAGAGGTAGTAGATACCTGAGACAGCTGCTGCTGCTTTAGGAGCTTTCAGCCTAGAAATGGTAAGTAGAGGTGAAACAACTAGTCAGAGATTACAAAAGATCTTTTGCTGAAACTGGGCATAACTGGCACTAATTGGAATCTCTATTTTCCATTCTGGGTCCCAGTACTAGGCAGAGAGGAATTTTCTTGGTCAGTCACAAGGGCTTATTATCACTTCTAGTTTCAGGAAAGGAGGGTCCCTTCCTGAAGGCAGACTAGAGGACAGATAAGAAGAGCTATGACCACCCCTGTTCTTCAATCATACCACACTGGAAGCACCAAAAACTTGTTGATCTGCAGGACTAGCTCTGAAAACAGAAGGACAAAAAAGTCTGAAGATAGGGATCGTGCCTTCTGACCTGCAGATGAGCAGAGACTAACTTTAACATAAAGTTTAAAGTCAAGTAATAAGTTGGAAAATGAGCAAACAAGAACAACAAAAGAACTTGATCATATAAAAGCTACCACAGTGGCAGGGAACAACTATACAAAGCCTGAAAGAATAATGCTAATTGGATAAAAGCCTAACAAGAATTTCTAGAATTTAAAGAAAGAGATGAGTGATAGAGAAAAAATTGGGGAAAGAAATGAGAGAGATAGAAGAAAATATTATTTATAAATTAATAGAATTTTGGGATTCCATTTGGAATTTGGAAATCTATGAATTGGAAAAAGAAGCACAAAAAATGAAGAAAATAACATCTTAAAAACAGAACTGGCCTGATTGGGTAAAAGAGATACCAAAATTTACTAGGGAAAAGTATTAAAAATGATAGAAAAATTACAGTTGGGCAAGTAGAAGCTAATGGTTTCATAAGACTTCAAGAAACAATAACATAAAGTCAAAAGAATGAAAAAATTAAAGAAAATAAAAAAATATCACATTGGAAAAAATGACTAACAAGAAAATATGTCAAATAGAAAGAATCTAATAATTCTTGGACTTCCTGAAAGCCATGATCAAAAAGAGAGCCTAGACATCATATTTCAAGAAATTATCAAGGGAAATTGTACTGATATGTTAGATCCAAAGAGTAAAATAGAAATGTAAAGAATCTACTGATCACCTCCTGAAAGGAATCCCCAAAATAAAAACTCTTGTTAATATTATAGCCAAATTCTAGCTCTCAGAGATCAAGAAGATAATATTGCAAGCAGACAGAAAAAAAATACATTTGAATATTGTGGAACCACTGTAAGTATCACAGATGATTGAGCAGCTTCCATGCTAAAGAAGCAGAGGGATTGGAATTTGATATTAAGAACAGTAAAGGAGAAAGGATTATAACAAATAAACTTTACCTGAATATTTAATGAGTGTAGGTCTTTCAAGCATTCTTGATGAAAAAGATCAGAGCTAAGTAGAAAATTTTACATTCAAACACAAAACTAAAGTACAAAAAGGTAAGTATGAAACAGTAATCACAAGGACTCAATAAAGTTAAACTGTATATATATACCTATATGGGAAGATGATATATGTAATTCCTAAGAACTTAATGATTTTTAGGGCAGTTAGAAGAAGTCTACACAGCTTGACAGAATGAGTATGAGTTGATTATGTTGAAATAATCTAAAAAAATAAGGGATAACAAATAGAGATACACTAAGCAAAGGGCAGAGGTAGAGGCAGAATGGGAGAAATTTTCTCACATAAGAGAGACACATGGGAAGATCTTTGACAGAGTAGGAAAAATAGGGGGTGACAGGATAAGATGTATGGGGGAGATGATAAAAAGGAATATTAGGTTAAGGGAGGCAATCATCAGAGGGAAAAGAAAGAGAAAGGATAAAAAGAAGAAAGCAGGATGGAGGGAAATACAGAATTACTAATCATAACTATGAACTTGAATGGGATGGGCTCACTCCCCCCAAAAAAGAAGCAGAAATCAGAATGGATTAGAAACCAGAATCCAATAATGTGTTGTTTACAAGAAACAGGCCTGAAACAGAAAAACACACAGAATTAAAATAAAGGGTTGAAGATTCTTTTATGCTTCAGCTAATTTTTTTCTAAAAAGGCAGTGTAGCAATCATGATCTCAGACAAAGCAAAAACAAAAATAGGCCTAATTAAAAGAGATAATCAAGGAAACTATATTATGCAAAAAGTACCATAGACAATGAAGTAAAATACAAAAATTTTATAGCAAGTTTCTCTGATAAAGTCCTCATTTCTCAAATATCCATACTAAGTGTAAAACTGAATCAAATTCATAAAAATGTGAGCCATTTCCTAAATGATAAATGGTCCAAGTATATGAATAATCAATTTTCAGAAGAAAAAATAAAAGCTATCTCTAGTCAAGAAAAAAATACTCCGAATAAGTACTGATTAGAGAAATAAAAATTTAAACAACTTTAAGGTACTTCCTCCTACACCTATCGGAAAAGACAACTGCTGGGTGATCCTGAACAACTCAGAGGGATTTACAAGAAAGAACACTATCCGAATTCAGAGGAAAAACTGTGGGAGCAGAAACAAAGAAGAAAAACAACTGCTTGATTACATGGATTGAGGGGGATATGATTGGGGATGTAGACTCTAAATGAACATCCTAGTGCAAGCATTAACAACATGGAGATAGGTTTTGACCAAGGACACATGTAAAAACCCAGAGGAATTGCAAATCACTTAAAGGAAGGGGTCAGGTGAGGGGAGGGAAAAATATGATTCTTGTAACCAAGGAATAATGTTGTAAATTGACTAATTAAATAAAAATTTCCAAACCCCCTCCCCTAAAAAAACAGAAATGGCCACTGCTGGAAGGGATGAGGGGAAATAGGTACAGTAATAAACTGTTGGTGTCATTGTAAATTGGATCAATAATTCTAGAGAATAATTTGGAACTAGGCTATAAGGGCAATACTACTAGTAGGTTTGTACTCCAAAGAGATGAAAGGAAAAGGAAATGGATCTCTGATTATATTGAAATAATCTAAAAAAACAAGGGATAACAATTAGATATGCACTAAGAAAAGGGCAGAGGTAGAGGCAGAATGGGAGAAATTTTCTCACATAAGAGAGGCACATGGGAAGATCTTTGACAGAGTAGGAAAAATAGGGGGTGACAGGATAAGATGTATGAGGGAGATGTATAAAATGTTCATAATAAATCTTTCTGTGGTAGCAAAGAACTTATTCAATTTATTTCTCAGCAAAGGGGATGCTTCTCAATAGGGGAATGGCTAAAGAAGTTGTGGCATACGATTGTGATAGAATACTACTGTGCTGTAAGCAATAACAATGATAAACTGCAAGCCTTCTGTTTGGTCCACTGGAAATGAACTGTCTTCTTTTAGCCCAGCACTCCCCTCCCATAGACCAAGTTTAGTTCTGGGAGATCCTGATCTCTAAAGAGAGGAATCAAGCTCCTCCTTTCTCACAGGTTCAATACTTCAGGAAAATAACCTAAAGCTTAGGTATAACTCCCATCTAGACTGTTCAGGAGAGAATCTAAAAAAGTCCTTTCAAGAAAGATATTCATTCAATTAACAAAGTAAGTCAGGTATAGGACAACTATGTATTTCCTCCACCAAAAAAAAAAATCTTGAAACACAAGTGCTTGTTAATCTTTACATAAAGACTGAAAACATTAACCAATAACTCACAATTCCTATAATCCACTCTTTATATCTTACCTACTGCTACTTACCTACTTGGGCAAAAGTTTTGCCTGCCAATAATTATCAGCTTATGTTTGGGAGTCTGAGGCTGAGAATATCTCAGAAAATTTCTCAGTTGAAGAGAGAACTTGAAAGATATCCAATAACAACTCCATCTTAGAGAAGGCAGCCAGAAACAAATGATGATGTGATAGTCATTATTGTTGTCAAGAACTTTAATAAAATGAAAGTTTTGCTGGGAAACCTCAGTATTTATGGGACATACAAATTAGCAGATTTATAGATAGCTACTCCATACATAGTTGTGAAGAGACTGGGTGACATGCCTATTTACAAATTAAACTCAGGTTGGGGGGAGGTGAAGAAAGGGAGAAAATATAGAATTGAAAATACAGTAAAATTGAATGGAAAAAAATTACCCCCAAAGTCTGGCAGAGGCTCTGTAAAGAAAATTTCCCTCAATCACTTATCACTCATGGGTGAATGAATTTGACTCCCTGATGAACATGTAGAGACTAATAGACACTTACCTCATTGAAACTCTTAGCAAAAGAGACTCCCTGTCAATTGTTCAAAGACTGCTTGATGCAGACAAAGGTTCAGAAACAGACATTTCAAATGTAAAACACTAAAATAAACAGTTCAACTCAAAGGAAGAGGTTCTACCTTTTCTTCTTGGGACTTTATCTTTATTGTTAATTATTTCAGTATGTCCACCTCTTCATGACCCCATTTGAGATTTTCTTGGCAAAGACAGCAGAACTTTTGCCATTTCCCTCTAGCTCACTTTACAAATGAGGAAACTGAGGCAAACAGGGTTAAGTAACTTGCCCAGAGTCATAAAGCTATGTGTGTGAGGACAGATTTTAACTTAGTAAGATGAGTCTTCTTGACTCAATGCCCAGAGTCCACTGTACTACCTAGCTGCTAATTTTATCATTAGGAACCCTTAAACTATAGACATATCCCAAATATCTTAATAATCCTACTCTCTAATCTGGTTCTTCCATGAGTTTGGAATGCAGAAATAGATGATAATTATGATTAGTCCAAACCAGTCTCTGCTCTGGATATAGGAACAGACAGGTCAGCAGGTCCCAGGAGAGCTAGGACTGCTTGATTGGTGATTATGACACTCGTATGATGGATGTTATGGGGAAAATTGAAGAAATGATTACACATGAAGCCAGATGAAGATGCTCACATTTATCCATTTGAATTGTGCTTTCCCTGTAATTACATATTTTCATTGATATGCATTTAATTAGTACATATTTTGAGCAAGCTTTTGTTTTGGTATTTTCATGTTTATTTGCTTTTGTGTTAGTATCATTAATGTTGTATAGATAAATTGTCTAACTATGCAGTTTCATGATTTGTTTATTTTCATATATGCAGCTCTTTTGGTATCCTTTGTCATTCTACATGTCTATGTTATTATTGATTCGCTTTCACTTGTTTTGCATAGTGACTTGTGTTCTTTGAATACGATTGTAATAACTATGGCACATGCATGTATCCTTCATGTAACTTTGCTCTACAGTCACTAAAGCAGCCAGTTAAGCAAAGTTTCATACTGCATTATGTCTATGACATATAATGTTAAAGTGTGTTTGCTGTGATGGCACCTTCAGATGATTACCTAGGATGCTGGGTTAATCATCCTTATGCTGTTAAGTTCAGATGTTTATTTTGATGCTGTGATCTATAAAATTCCACACGCCAAGTGCAGCATAGCTGGTTTTGCAAGAGGCTAAGGAATACAGAAAGCAATTGGAGATCAAGTGTCTGCATGTGGATATGAAGCCTTAGAATTTGTCTGCATAGTCCCCTGAAATCCATGTTATTGTGTCTGTACCTAAGAAATAGAGGGTTTATCTTTCTTCATCCTAGGAGGCAAGCAGCCAAAATCTCACTAAAGTTGAGCTATGAGCAGCACTCCCAAGAAAAGACAGGTTTGTTTATTTGTTTGTTTTTTCATGGCACAACTGAGAGGGAGAAAGAAAGGAAGAATTTCTGAGGATCAGTTCCACTGTTCCTCTTAGTGCTGCCATTACTACTACTATGATGACTGGGAGGCTAAGTAACTATGTTAAGACAATGCGAAAAAGACTGTACCTGTCTTTGTTTGAAGGGACTGATGATGGTGATACTTCCCCTCTTCTCCCTCTCAAGGAGAGTATCTGTTTCAAAGTTCATATTTTACAATACTGTTCCCCTAGCCTCTACTAGCTGATATTAAGAAAAAACTATTTCATTTGATCAAGGACAGTTGAGAGGAAGATAGGGTCAGTTAACAAAATGTGAAGGAAGTATTCCTTCTAAATTACTAGAGAATTTCCCTGACTGGAAGCTCAAAAGTAACCAAAGAAATTTTACTGATAAATATATAACTCTCCAAAAGCAGGGGAAAACTTCGGCTATGTGAATCTAGATTACTACCGATTTCTTTAGGAAAAGAAAAAAGTTAAGCAATGAGACATTAACATAAGGAGGTTTGGTGATTAGGACCTGATTTGGAGCTGCCTCTCTCATCAGCCATTGCCCTTAATTCCTTCACACAAATCTCCTTTTACTGTTCCATTTCAAGAGGAAGATTTAAAGAATTCTCTCTAAACCCTTCTAAGGAAGATGACTACAGAGAAATCATGACTATATGGAAAAGCTGGTTATTGTTCTTCATACTTGAATAGAACCAAATGATATTAAGGGTTTTGATCATTTCATAAATTAGATTTAAGTGAGGCAGAGTTGCACAAAGTCATCAGCCTCAATTTCTCTTCTAGAGTCAGCATAGTGGCAAGACAAAGGACATGAAGACTGTTGATGGCGTGGGATGTAGTGGATGACCTTAGCTTCTTCAATGTCTAAGCAAGCTCTAAGTGCTCCAAAGTACTGGCTTCAGTCTCTTTCATGGACATTGGAACAAAATGTTCTTATCCATCCCTTCAGAGGAAAAGTCTTCACATGTCAGAGATGGAAACGTACTTCACTCACGATGGTCTGTCAATTACCTTCAACTTGGCTTAGGCTGCCTGCTGATATAGCTTCTTGGAATCACAGGTGAGAGTTGGCTGGCAAGTGGACACCAAAGGAAGAAAGTGGTCACAAAAAGAGCTCAGCAAGTTCAAATTCTAGGGGTCCTAGTCTTCCCTGAAGATGCCATACACTCATTATAGAGAAGTGCCTATAGAGAAGATGCCTAAAGGAAGTAGCTGAGAAAGTTGACTGCCCACAAAGGGTAGGAATCTTCTGAGACTTCTGAGTATAATAATCAAACCATACAACTGAAGATTTCTGATACAGAAAAATTCCATAAAATATTCCATGATCTGCAGTCAGAAAACCTGAGTTTAAGCCCTGGCTTTATTATTCACTCTCTATGTGACTCAAACAAGTTATTTCATTTATTTGAGCCTTAATTTTCCCAAATGTAAAATGCAAACAAACTAGATGATTTCTAAGCTAGCTCCCTTCTAGTTTTAAAACTGTGATCTTATATTTACCACTTGCAATTGGTGACAAGACAAAAATCATGATTAGAGGCATGCCCTAAAAACAAAGAAACATTCCTTGTATAAGAGCATTTGCATAAAAACATTTATAATATATTTATAAATAATATAATATATTGCATATAATAATATAATAAATAAATACAATAAAATAAACTGAAATCGTCTATTTTATCTTCTGTGATCTTTTGTATCCTTTGGTTATGACATAGCCATTGTTATAAAAGATATTTCCTTCCTTGTTCTTCTACCTTAATTATGAAATGAGTTTTAGAGTTAAGTCTTGTGTGTATTTGGAGCTCATCTTATAACACAGTTTGAAATTTTGGTCTAAACCTACTTTCTGCCAATCTACATTTCAGTTTTCTTTGTTTTTGGAAAATGGTGAGCACCAATACTAAAGGTCTTTGGGTTTATTGAACATGACATAATATGTTCATTTGCTTCTGGATATTGTGTGCCTAATATGTTTTGCTTATTAATTGCTATTTTAAAAATTGATATCACAATTTTTTTTGTTGATTACTGCTTTCAAATAAAGTTTGAGATCTGGTACTCCTCTCTTGCTCTCATTTCCCTTGAGATTCTTGACCTTTTTTGTTCCTCCAGATTAATTTTGATATGATTTCTTTCCAGCTCTTTTGATTGGTTTGTTATTCAATAAATAAACATAGGTACAATTATCCTTTTATTAAATTGCCTTGGCCTATCAAATGAGCAATTAATGTTTTTTGAGATATTCAGATCCCTATTTCTGTAAAGTATTTTTACAGTTGTATCCATATAATTCTTGTGTATGCCTGGTAAGTAGAATTCCAAATATTTTTATTTATTCTGAATTATTTTGAATGGAATTTCCCCTTCTATATCTTCCTGGTGGGTTCCGTTGATGACATACATAAATGCTGATTTCTCTAAATATATTATGATGTCATCTACAAAGAGTGATAGTTTTGTTTTCTCTTTACCTATTCTTATTTTGTTATTGTTGTTTGTTCATTTCAGTCATATCCAATTTGTATCCATTTCTTTTATTGTTTTGTCATAGCTAGAATTTCTAGCCTATATATATATATATATATATATACATCTCCACCAACATTATATGTGTGTGTGTGTATGTATATATATATATATATATATATATATTTATATATGCTTTCTCTAACCCTGAACATATTGAAAAGTCCACTAGACTTTCTCCATTATATATAATGTTGATTTTAGGTTTCATTTAGAAACTTATTGTAATATTAAGGAGAAAACCCATTTATTCCTTCTTATGTGTTCTAGTTATTTTTAAACCAAAATGTGTTAAATTTTGTCTTAAGCCTTTTCAGAATTTTTAACATCATATGGTTTCTAAATTTAAATTTCCTATTGATATATTTGCATATTTACAGTTTTCCCTATATTGAAATTATCCTACATCCTTGACATCAATCCAAACTGGCCACAGTTTATTATCCTTGTAATGTCTTTTGTAGCCTCTTTGTAAATATTTTATTTTGTATTTTTACATCAATATTCATGAAAGTTACAGGCAGATAGGTTTTGATCTCCTCTTTTTCTTTTCCTAGTCTAAGAATAAAGACCATATTTATAACATAGAAGGAGTTTGTAGGTCCCTTCATTTACTATTTTTGATACATTTTATTTAATTTTAAATGTTTTTCCTTGAGTGTTTGATAAAATTAGCTTGAAAATTCCTACAGTTATGGTTCTTTTGTCCCTTTGGGAGTACATTCATGACATTCAATTTATTTTTCTAAAAAGTGGGTTCCTTTACTACTTCCCTGATGATAAAGCTTTAGAGGCTCCTTGTTGTCTTTAGAATAAAATATAAAATCCAATTTTGGACATTTTTATCTCTTTTCAATCTTTCCTATCCTGTCTTTGTATACCAATTACATATCCTTTATGCACACTCCATCCTTCTATAATGACTCTGTATAGGGTTCCTCATAGACAATTTTTTCACCTATAATCAAAACTCCTGTTTTTTGTCAATGTGATTTTCTCCTGGCTAGATTGAGCTCTACCTTCTCTTAAGTTTTGTAGAATTTCTTTGTTGTTGTTGTTAGTTATTTCAGTCATGTTTGGCTCTTCATAACACCCTTTGGTTTCTCTTGGAAAAGATGCTAGTGGTTTCCAATTCCTTCTCAAACTCATTCTACAGATGAGGATACTGAAGCCAACAGGGTAAAGTGACTTGCCCAGATTCACACAAGTAGAAAGTGTCAGAGGTTGGATTTGAACTCAAGTCTTCCTGACCAGGCAAGGCTCTCTTTCCACTGTGCCACCTACCTGCCCTCATCAAAAAGAAATTTTAGGAATAAAAATAGGCAATGAGGAAACTAAAATATCATTCTTTGCAGATGACAAGATGAATTAAAGAATCCTAGAGAATCATCTAAAAAGTAAGTCAATTAATTTTAGCAAACCAATAGCATTTCTATATATCGCCACTTAAGTTTGTCATATAAAATATAAAAATATTAGTTGCTCGTGAGTAGGACAAGCAAATATGATAAAAATGACAATTCTACTTGAATCAATTTTCTTATTTGGTGCCATATGAATCAAACTACTGAAAAATGATTTTATGGAGGTAGAAAAAATAGTAACAAAATTCATCTGGGAGCCAAAATGTTCAAAATGTCAAGGAAATTAATAAAAATAATTGGGTTACTTAAATTCTCTATTTCTTATTCTATTCATTTTAGTATTTTATATGATTCTGTGGTATCAGTTTCTATGAGTCTAGCAATATTTCTCTCTCTGTATATATGTATGTATCTGCATGTCCATACATACATAGTATTAATCTCTCCTCTGATCTGCCCAGGCCCATTAATTTCCTAGTGAGCATTTCAAACTAGATGCCTCATAGGTACCTCAAACTCACCCACATCCAAAAATAGGTTTTTTTTTTTCTTTTCTACAATACTCTCACATCATCTGAACATCCTGATTTCTGTTAAGGGCAACAGCATGTAGAAACAGAGGTTGAGATATTAAGATAGATAGGGAGATGGAGATGGAAATAGAGATGGAGAGAAAGGGGGAGAAAAGAGAGAAAGAGAAAGAGAAATAAAAGATAGCCATAGCTATGTTTATATTCATATAAACTATCGATATAGTTGTGGTTATGGACATAGATATGAGCATATTTTATAGAAGATCTATGATTTCATTAGTTGAACAGAACTTCCAGAAAGGAAATTCCCACCAACAATGCTTATTTGTTCCTAATCTGTAATTTGTAATCACAAAAAACTTTAACACATTTATTTTATTATGTATATTTAAATTTTCACTATTCAAAATTAATAGCTAAATGCATCAAAGATGTATAAGCAAATTGTATATAAGGTTTGAGGGAATATATATCATTATCTACTGAGACAATTAAGGAGGGCTCCCGGGAATAGCTACTATTTAAATTGAGCTTCAAAGGATATGAACTGAGCAGGTAGAGATTAAGAGGGAGATTATTTATACTTAAGAGAAGGAAAGAGGAGGAAGTTAAAGAGTTGATCATGTCATACAATATAGCACATAAAAGCCTGGATCCAAATAGAGTATAGGAAAGGTAGCAGTATGAGCTGAGACTAGAAAGTTATGGTAGCACTTAACTAGTAATAGCTTTGAATACCAGACAAAGGAGTTGAAACATTACTTGAGACGAGATGGAGTCATCAAATGGATATGCATAAGTAATATTATTCTAATATGTCATGAAGAATAAAGTAGAGAGTCTTTGATTCTCCTATGTCAGAAGGTTATGGGAAGTGGTTCAGCTAGGATAGAGGAGACACATTCTGAAACTAGAATGAGGTTGGACTGTCTCAACAGGTAGTTCTTTATTGCAAGTGTTTGAGCAAGTCCTGTTAGATCAGTGATCAGAGATGTTAGAAAGGAAATCCATTCATGAGGTGGACAGTTGGATATGTTTCCATCTAACTCCTCTTCATTCCTCAGAGAGTCATTTTGACAAAGGATCAGATGCTATGAGTGAAAATACTTCCATAGAAGAAACAGCCTTAGGCTCTATATGCAACAATGTCTACTCCAAGGTTTTCCAGTCTTCAGGATTTGGGGTTGAACAAGCCAAGAAACCAAATCTCTGTTCTGCCCCATCTAAGAACAAATAAAATTTAAAATAAAGTCAAGGAGGATTATCAAATTCACTTTCTCCAAATGTCTTTGGAGTTGAAAAAAAGGGACATCATAACTTTGTTACCATATCAGAATAGTGGCTTTAATGAAATGCAAAATGTCTTTTGACCCATCAAAAATACCTAGGATCAGAGGTGCTTTCCCAAGCTTGTCAAAATCAAGTGGATGCTGGTCATTGATTATGGAGCCATGCAAATCCCAACTGAACTGATTTTATCCTTAGAGACAGCTTAGAGGCAGAAGGGTAAGGAACTGGTCAGTGGAGTGAAGACATTAGGAAAGGTGGGAAATGCCCCTTCTAAACACCGAGAAGGATCAAGAACCTGATGTTTAGGATTTGCAAAGTTACTTGTAAAGGAAGAAACACATTCTTGTGGCAAGTGTTTTTTTCCCCCTCTTCACTTAGGCTCACTCATCTGTCTACAGAAAGGAATAACACTTCACAGAGGGAGGCAGTGATAATTCTGCAGGTTCTTTGAATAGAATCTTTCCAAGGGTATGGTATGCCTACTGGTTGGTTGAGAAGCATCTACACTTCAAAGAACGTCAACATCAGTTCTCCTGTCTTTGAGAAGATGGATGTCATAAGTCATCCAGGACAGATAAGTCTCTTATCTATTCTGGAAGGTCTTCCACAATAGAGATGCTGTGGCCTTCATTGGCAAGAAAACCACTTTTTTCATCTAGCATATTCTTCATCAGCCTACACTGGAGTCTTCCTCCAATGCTTTATTAAAGAGCAGAAACCTATCAATCTAGAAACACTAGAGTTAAAAACCTAGTGATGGAATGCATCTATTTTCTGGTGGCCTGTCTATGGCATGATGATGATGATGATGATGATGATGATGATGATGATGCCTCCAGTGAAACTCTTCTTCTGTGCTTCATTATGGTATGGTGATAATGCTGCTTTATCAAGGACAATACAAAAATTTGAAACTTTTAGTAGCTCTGATCAAGCTGTGATTACAGGTCTGGAAATATCTGTCATGCTAGGACCAGCCTAATTAAAATCAGATATTCTAGTCACTGGAAATTTAGAAACCAAGTATTGATCACAGCCACAGCAAATTATGAAAAAAAAATTTAGATGGAGAGGAAAGTCTTGTGCTGATGAATAACAGAATTCCAAAATTAGAAGGGAAATCATTGGTCATGGATTCCAATTACACCTATGAATCCTCTCTATAGAATTCCTAATAAGTGGTCATTTAGCCTTGCCTGGAAAAGTCTAAGACCCAGGGCAGTTTATTTCAGTCTATATAGTTTAATTGTTAGGAAGATTTTCCTTTGAGCCTTAATCTGCCTCTCTGAAAAGTTTACTGTTAGTTTTTCTACTGTTGTATTGTGGAAAGAGGTTTTGAGTCATAAGACATGGATTGATTCATTCATTATCTATGTGACCCAAGTAACAATATAATCTCTTTGCTCTTTGATTTTCTCCAATCTTAAAAGGGGAGAATAATATTATCAAGACCTACTCTGAATGTTGTTATAAAGTATTTTTGTAAACATTAAAATACAATATAATGAGCGATTTTTAACTCCAAGTCAGATTTTCCTTTCAAATATTTTTAGAATCAATCAACTTTATATACTTTGTTGATATAAATAGAATAATGGCTTTTACTCTCATCCAACTCCATCAGAAGCTAGAAGGTAAGACTTTTCTAACCAAAGCAATCACTCTTCCACCTTCCCTGGGAAATATGCAGGACAATAAATGTGCAGAGAACCTAGGCTGGTCCTTTATATCAGTCCAGAAAGCAATGTGAGGTATTCTCATCTTGAAATGAGTACCAAGGATGATCTAAACTAAAGTAAGGAAGAAAGGAGAACTTTGATCATCTGGCCATCTCCTCAAAGTTAGATGAGATGTCAAAAGTCTAGTCCAGCCTACACCTGAGCAGAAATAACTTTTATATCTTCAGTGTGAAGTTTTCTTGTAGCCTTTGTTTGAAGCCTTCCAGCAATGAGCAACTCCCTAACTCTTGAGACAGACCATTTCATATTATGAATTAGAATGTCCTCACAATCCTGATTACCCTTCTTTAGATATGTTTGTTTGTCACTGTCTTTATTAAAATGCTTAATGACCAGAATTTATCACAGAATTTCAGATGTGGTCTTACCATTACAGAGGTCACCAATCTTATGAAATTTTTAAGTGGATTCCACAATCATCTAGCTCCATTAGAATATAGAAGGTAATACTTTCAAAAGATAACAAAAGGAAAATCACTGGCACAGACAAGGAAATCTGTATAATTCATATGCCTTCTTTCTTTATCTTCTCATTCACATATAACAGAACCAGATTTTGTTCATATCAAGTAATCAATCAAGACAAGATTTGATCTACATTTTGAAAATTCCTGGCTGAAGAGCCTATCATATTAAATGGATATCTTGACCAAACTGTCTTACTCCCATTGTAACATTTCATTGCTCTGAGGTTCCTAATGAATTCCTTCTTTCCCCTAGATATGAGATGCCCTTTTAGGGCATGGGTATGTCTCGGGGTAATAATCAGCCACTTCATAGTTTCTGGATGCCTGAAAATGCAAAGGGACCACCTAGAATCCAAAAAGAAAGAAAACAAAATGTATAAATTGACCACTTCAGTGAAAGCACTATCATATAAACTATCAAAAGCTTATCAGTCTGGGACCATCGTACAAAAGTTGTAAAGAGAATCTACCCAATAAATAATTCAGAAATTGGTTTAATAGACCTATAGGAAGTTTCAACTTAGCACAAATAATCCTCTACTCCAGGCAGAATAGCTACACAGAATCAATTCTTTGGGCCACATGTGCAAGTATATATGATGGTTAAAATCTAAATGGTAGTTAATTTAACAATCTATTCACTGTTAAGATAAGCTCTCTTGGGAAGCAGAGTCAAGATGGAGGCTTAGAAGCAGCAAAAGTTCAGACCTCTGAAAACCTTCCTTACCAATCGCAAACTGAATGCTCCTAGGGGACTGAAATTCAAACTTAACAACAGGACAGAGGCAGGTAACCTTCCTTCTGGACTCAAATCAAAAGGTACGCTCCCCAAGAGCCAGAATCCCAGAACACTTGGGTCTAAGGGGAAGGCATAAAGAAGGTCCCAGGACCCCTCCCCTCCCAACTCAGAGCGCTGAGCCCCCAGCAGCAGCGGGAACCTCAGAGCCAGCAAAGGTACTATTCTGAAAGGTGAACCTTGAAAGCAACCTGGGCCAGGCTCGGAGCATCCAACAAAAATGGCAGGGAATCAGTTGAAGAGTGATGGGGGAAGTGTGCAGCCCCGTCCTTCCATCGGAGTCTCACCAGAGGTTTTTGCTTTGGGGCACATCCAGACCAACCCATTTGAACCTAATCCCATCAGGAGTCCTCAGAGCTCAGAGATGCCAGGACCCCTCGCCCTCTAGAGAACAGGGCCTCACGAAAGGACAGGAACCTCAGGGCGGGCAAAGCCACTGGGCTCCCTTGCTAACAATGCTGTGCCAGGCTCAGAGTGTGGAAGTAAGACATCAGAGAAGAAGCTGGAGAGAACTGAGAGCAGTAATACCCGAAACACCGGCAGGCAGGGGAGGGCAGACCCTGGGCTTCCCCAGGAAGACAGCGCAGCTGCAGAGAACGGACAATTTGCGTGGGGCTAAAGCATTGATCATTAGACCCATACACTGAGAGCCAGCCCTCCTCACTCAGATTTCTGACTGGAAAGGTGAGGAAAAACCATAGAGATGGTAAACAGTGCTCAGGGTCAGCCTCCCAACACCAAGAAAAGCAAGAAGAAGGGGGTGACTTTGGACACATTTTATGGAGCAAAAATACAAAATACAGAGGAAATAGAAGAGGAAACACAAACAAATGCTCCAACACATTCCCCCCAAAATGGAAATTCTCCACAAGCTCTTGAAGAATTTAAATTGGATATTATCAAAAAGATGGAAGCCTTCTGGCAGGAAAAATGGGAAATAATGCAAAAGAAACTCAGCAATCTGAGGGACCAAAATATGCAAATGCAGAAACAGCTCAAAGCCTCAAAAAACAGGTCAGACCAAACTGAAAAGGAAACCTAGTCTTTAAAGGTCACAATCAGGCAACTGGAAAACAATGATCTTGCAAAAGAGCAAGATTTAATAAAGCAAAGTCAAAAGACTAATGAATTAGAAGGTAACATAAAATATCTCACTGACAAGATGACAGACCTGGAAAACAGAGGAAGGAGAGACAATCTGAGAATAATTGGTCTACCAGAAAAGCCAGAAATAAAAAGTAATCTTGATATCATAATACATGATATCATCAAAGAAAACTGCCCAGAGTTCTAGAACAAAGGGACAAAATATGCATTGAAAGAGTTCACAGAACACCCTCTACACTAAATCCCCAAAAGAGAACTACAAGAAATGTAATTGTCAAATTCCAAAGCTTCCAAGAAAAAGAAAAAATCTTACAAGAAGCCAGAAAAAGACAATTTAGATATAAAGGAACACCAATCAGGGTCCCACAGGACCTAGCAATCTCCACTCTGAACAACCATAAGGCATGGAACATGATATTCAGAAAAGAAAGAGAAGTGGGTCTTCAACCAAGAATCAGCTATCCATCAAAACTGACTATATACTTCCAGGGGAAAGTATGGGAATTCAACAAATACCAGATTTCCAAGTATTTGTAAAGGAAAGACCAGAGCTCTGTGGAAAGTTTGACATCCAAACATAAAGAGCAAGAGAAACATGAAAAGGTAAATATGAAGGAAAAGGAAAAGGAGAAAAAAGTTATCTTTTTCTTTTATTCAAACTCTCTTCTATAAGGACTACATTTATATCAAATTATAAATATATATATATATATATATATGTGGGGGGGGGAAATGTAATGTATAACTCTCAAAAATTATATGCATCATTAGAGTAGTAAGAAGAATCATGCATAGGGGATAATATGGAGAAAGGTAGAAAAGTAAAAAAGGGAGGGGGGAATCACTGATGATACTAACATATACTCGAAGAAATAGAAAAAAACTAAATAAAATAATGTTTCTCACACAAAGATACACATGGGCAGGGGAGGGGAAGAATTCTCCTATAAGAAGGAGAGGAAGAGAGTTTTTAGTTAAACCTTACTCTCAGTGAAATCAACTCTGAGAGGGAAGAAATCTAGATCCAGTGGGATCCTGGATTCTATCTTATCCAACAGGGTAAGGGAGAAAGGAAAACCAGGGAAAGGGGGGGGGTGGAGGGAACAGAAAAAGGGAGGAAAGGAGAGGGGGTATGGGAAGGGAACAAAAAGGGAGGGGCTAGAATGTGAAATATATCAAGGGAGGGGACTAGGGGGACTGATTTAAAGTAAATCACTGGCTTAATAGGTTATAGCTAGAGAAGAAAGGTAAGAATTAGGGGAGGATATCAAAATGCCAGGGAATCCACAAGTGACAATCATAACTTTGAACATGAATGGAATGAACTCAACCATAAAATGTAGATGAATAGCAGAATGGATTAGAATCCAAAATCCTACCATATGTTGTCTTCAAGAAACACACATGAGGAGGGTAAATACTCACAAGGTCAGAATTAAAGGATGGAGTAAGACCTTTGGGGCCTCAATTGATAGAAAGAAGGCAGGAGTTGCAATCATGATATCTGACAATGCCAAAGCAAAAATAGACCTGATTAAAAGAGATAGAGAAGGTAAATATATTTTGTTAAAAGGGACTATAGACAAGGAGGAAATATCACTAATCCACATGTATGCACCAAATGGTATAGCACCCAAATTTCTAATGGAGAAATTAGGAGATGAGGGAGGAAATAGACAGTAAAACCATATTAGTGGGAGATCTGAACCAACCACTCTCAAATTTAGATAAATCAAATCAAAAAAATAAATAAGAAAGAGGTGAAAGAAGTGAATGAAATCTTAGAAAAATTAGAGTTAATATACATGGAGAAAATAAACAGGGGAAAAAAAGGAATACACCGTCTTCTCAGCACCACGTGGCACATTCACAAAAATAGATCATACACTAGGTCACAGAAACATGGCATACAAATGCAGAAAAGCAGAAATAATAAATGCAGCCTTTTCATATCATAAGGCAGTAAAAATAAAGATCAGTAAGGGCACATGGAGAGCCAAATCAAAAATTAATTGGAAATTAAATAATATGATACTCCAAAATCATTTAGTTAGAGAACAAATCACAAAAACAATTAATAATTTCATCGAGTAAAATTACAATGGTGAGATATCCTTTCAAATCTTATGGGATGCAGCCAAAGCAGTATCCCTGAGTGCATATATTAACAAATTAGGGAGGGCAGAGATCAATGAATTAGAAATACAAATAAAAAAACTTGAAATCAGACAAATTAAAAACCCCCAGAAGAAAACCAAACTAGAGATCCTAAAAACTAAGGGAGAAATTAATAAAATCGAAAGTGATAGAACTATTGAACTAATAAATAAGACTAGAAGCTGATACTTTGAGAAAACAAACAAAATAGACAAACTACTAGTCAATCTAATTTAAAAAAGGAAAGAAGAAAAGCAAATTAACTGCATCAAAGATGAAAAGGGGGAACTCACCTCCAATGAAGAGTAAATTAAGGCAATCATTAAAAACTGCTTTGCCCAATTATACGGCAAAAAATATGCCAATCTAGATGATATGAATGGATATTTACAAAAATATAAATTACCTAGACTAACAGAAGAAGAAATAGAATTCTTAAATAATCCCATATCAGAAAAAGAAATCCAACAGGCCATCAAAGAATTCTCTAAGAAAAAATCCCCAGGGCCTGATGGATTCACAAGTGAATTCTATCAAAAATTCAAAGAACAGCTAATCCCAATACTATACAAACTATTTGACATAATAAGCAAAGAGGGAGTTCTACCAAATTCCTTTTAAGACACAAACATTGTACTGATTCCAAAGTCAGGCAGGTCAAAAACAGAGAAAGAAAACTATAGACCAATATCCCTAATGAACATAGATGCAAAAATCCTAAATAGGATACTAGCAAAAAGACTCCAGCAAGTGATCAGGAGGGTCATTCAATATGATCAAGTAGGATTCATACCAGGAATGCAGGGCTGGTTCAATATTAGGAAAACCATCCACATAATTTACCATATCAACAAGCAAACCAACAAAAATCACATGATTATTTCAATAGATGCAGTAAAAGCCTTTGATAAAATGCAACATCCATTCCTATTAAAAACACCAGAAAGAATAGGAATAGAAGGGTCTTTTCTAAAAATAATAAACAATATATCTCTAAAACCATCAGCTAATATCATCTGCAATGGGGATAAACTAGATGCATTCCCAATAAGATCAGGAGTGAAACAAGGATGCCCATTATCACCTCTATTATTTAACATTGTACTAGAAACACTAGCAGTAGCAATTAGAGAAGATAAAGAAATTGAAGGCATCAAAATAGGCAAGGAGGAGACCAAGTTATCCCCCTTTGTGGATGATATGGTGGTCTACTTAAAGAATCCTAGAGAATCAACAAAAAAGCTAATCAAAATAGTCAACAACTTTAGCAAAGTTGCAGGATACAAAATAAATCCACATAAGTCATCAGCATTCCTATATATTTCCAACACATCTCAGCAGCAAGAACTAGAAAGAGGAATCCCATTCAAAATCACCTTAGACAAAATAAAATACTTAGGAATCTATCTCCCGAGACAAACACAGGAACTATATGAACACAACTACAAAACACTTTCCACACAATTAAAACTAGACTTGAGCAATTGGAAAAACATTAAGTGCTCATGGGTAGGACGAGCCAATATAATAAAAATGAACATCTTACCCAAACTGATCTATCTATTTAGTGCCATACCCATTGAACTTCCAAAAAATTTTTTTACGGAATTAGAAAAAAACATAACAAAGTTCATTTGGAAGGACAAAGGATCAAGGATATTCAGGAAAATAATGGAAAAAAATACAAAGGGAGGGTGCCTTGCAGACCCAGATCTCAAACTATAGTATAAAGCAGTGGTCATCAAAACAATTTGGTACTGGCTAAGAGACAGAAAGGAGGACCCGTGGAATAGACTTGGGGTAAATGACCTCAGCAAGACAGTCTATGACAAACCTAAAGACCCTCACTTTTATGACAACAATTCACTATTTGACATAAACTGCTGGGAAATCTGGAAGACAATGTGGAAGAGACTAGATCTGTATCAACAGCTCACATCCTACACCAAGATAAACTCAGAATGGGTGAATGACCTGAACATAAAGAAGGAAACTATAAGTAAATTAGGTGAACACAGAATAGTATGCATGTCAGACCTTTGGAAAGGGAAAGACTTTAAAACCAAGCAAGACATAGAAAGAGTCACAAATGTAAAATAAATAATTTTTACTACATCAAATTAAATTTTTTTTTGTACAAACAAAACCAATGTAACCAAAATTAGAAGAGAAGCAACAAACTGGGAAACAATCTTCATAACAAAAACGTCTGGCAAAGGTCTAATTACTCAAATTTATAAAGAGCTAAAGCAATTGTACAAAAAATCAAGACATTCTCCAATTGATAAATGGGAAAGGTACATGAATAGGCAGTTTTCAGCCAAAGAAATCAATACCATTAATAAGCACATGAAAAAAGTGTTCTAAATCTCTTATAATCAGAGAGATGCAAATCAAAACAACTCTGAGGTATCACCTCACACCCAGCAGACTGGCTAACATGACAGTGGAGAAAAGTAATAAATGCTGAAGGGGATGTGGCAAAGTTGGGACATTAATTCATTGCTGGTGAAGTTGTGAAATGATCCAACCATTCTGGAAGGCAATTTGGAACTATGCCCAAAGGGCAATAAAAGACTGTCTGCCCTTTGATCCAGCCAAAGCACTGCTGGGTTTGTACCCCAAAGAGACAATAAGTAAAAAGACTTGTACAAGAATATTCATAGCTGCGCTCTTTGTAGTGGCAAAAAATTGGAAAATGAGGGGATGCCCTTCAATTGGGGAATGGCTGAATAAATTATGGTATATGTTGGGTGATGGAATAGTATTGTGCTAAAAGGAATAATAAAGTAGAGGAATTCCATGGAGACTGGAATGACCTCCAGGAAGTGATTCAGAGTGAAAGGAGCAGAGCCAGGAAAACATTGTACACAAAGACTGATACACTGTGGTACAATCGAAAGTAATGGACTTCTCCATTAGTCTCAATGCAATGTCCCTGAACAACCTGCAGGGACCAAGGAGAAAAAAAATACTACCCACAAGCAGAGGACAAATGGTGGGAGTAAAAACAGGGAGGAAGGACAACAGCTTGACTACAGGGGTGGAGAGGATATGAAGGAGGAGAGACTCTAAGTGAACAATCTACTATGGAAACCAATATCCTGGAAATGGGCTCAGGTTGAGGAAGCATGTGATACCCAGAGGAATTGCGCATCGCCAATGGGGGAGTAGGAGGGGAAAAAAAAGGTGATCTTTGTTTCTAATGAATAAAGTTGGGAAATGACCAAATAAAATGTTCTTTTAAAAAAGAGATAATCTATCTTATGTTATTTGATAAGGGCTAAGGAAATTCTTTTGTTTATATGGTGGAAGTTCAACATTTGCTGTTTGGCCAGTATGAAAATAAGAAACAAACAAAAGAAACTTTGAAAGGAGGAGGATGTTTTTCCCTCCTTTTTTCCTTCCTTCTTTTTATGATGGATGAATAATATCACAGAGAAGAACCAATAGAGCACTGAATAACTGAATGAAAACAGAATTACTTAAGGTTTCTGATAAGTAGACATTAAGGGGAAAGACAGCAGAATTTGGTGCAAAGGATCAGAAAAAGGTTTCTCTCAACTTGAGAGCTATTGTGTTACAATGAGTTGCTTTCTGGGTTGTTGGCTATTCAATTAATAGTCATGAAATTGAGCTGGCAAATTAAATTTGGATTACCTTGGTTCCACACATTATGAGAGTCTTGGCTGATGAACAATAAGACAAGAGTTAGAACAAAGCACCAAATAAGGCCAATTAATGTTTTAATGGGTGTTGGGGGGCATCATATTATAATAGAATTAAATTCACCAAACACTAAATACCTAATGTATATAGCAAGACACTCTTCCAAATTGTTGGTAACACAAAAATAAAAGTACAAGTCTTCTTTCTTGAAGACCTTTCATTTTTCAGTAGGATAAAGCTACTTCAGCTAGCTTCATGTAGAGACTGAAAATTTAAGGCTGGAGGTGCCAGAAGCAAAAGGAAAGACCCCCCCCCCCAAAGATTGTAATGGTGGAGAATCCTTTCACCTGAGGGAAAGAGAAGATCAAGGAAGACTTCACAGAAAAAAAGAGCATCTAATTTGAGCCTTGAAGGAAGAGAAGAGACATGAAAGGTTGAAAATAGGTTAATAATCTTGACTTCTATCAATGTATAAGGTAGTAAATGTATGATATACAGGAAGATCCCAAAAAGGTTTAATGCAAATGGAAACTGCTGTCACTTAAAACCTCACTGAGACTGAATTAAGTCCCACTTAAGAAACTAAATTAGATCCTGCTGCAATTGAAGATACATGAAAGAAAGGAATATGTCTTGGCAACTGACTGGCTATAGAGGGAGGCTTCAATAAAGGGATGACTCAATGATGACTATAAGATTTCAAACCTGAGAGATTAGTGAGGCCTTCCGTGTTTTGAGTCAGTCTTTCATCTAGCTCTGCAACTGTACTGTGATCCAAGTTGATTAGAGACTTTGTCAAATGTTTTGCTGAAATCAAGGAAAGCCATGAAGGAAAGAGCAAATGCAAACAGCTATGGGTATTAGGAATGATGTGAGAATCTTGAAGAGAAAAGAGAAAATTTAGAACTGTAACAATTGAGTCAGTAAAAGAAAAATAAAGGGATTGCTATGCAGCAGTGAGTGCCCATATGAGATTAGATTAAAAATTTATAATAGATCCAGTCAGCAAAGTTGTGTGACTTTTTCCTATGGTGTTTAACATGTGAATTAGAAGAAGATGGGAGAAGCCAAAGATGGTTTTAGCAAGCTCTGCACAAAAATAAGATGGGGTCAAGGGAATGGCACATTACTTCCTATGAAGAATGTAATCACTTTAAGGACAAAGACTTTTCCTATATTTTTTTATCCCTGCACTTAGCACAGTGCCTGGCAGGGACTAGGCTCTTAACAAATTCTTGATTGATTGATAGATGAACTGACTAATTTTAGGAGCAAAACTACAGAGGAAGGTAAATGTGGCTAGAGCAGAGGTGATAGAGTTGGACACCCCTCTTACATCCCTCTCACACAGTTTTTATATTTACTGTTCCTTTATATGTATATCTACTTGATTAAGTTTGGCAAAATCCTAAATCCCAGATAACTCTCCAGTGACTTGGAGAGATTCTGCTTTATCCTTTCTAAATGCCTACCCCAGAGCATTATACTAAAGAATCTGGGGGAAAAGTCTGTGTGGCATAATTCATAATCAAATCTGGTATTTAACATTCTTCCATACTACCAAATACATGGTGATACAATTTAACAAACGAGTATCATTTTACAAAGTTCCAAAAAGTTGCCGCCTGTCTTGTTGCCTGCAAAGGGCTTTCCCAGACCCATAAACAATAAAAAAGGAAAAGTAATATGAAAGAAAATTAAGCATCTCTTCTCAGAAGGGAAGCCTGGTTCTTTACAGAGAACATAGCACTCTCCCCACAGGGATTACAGAGGTGGAGTTTTTTGGAGCCTGGCCAGGTATGCACTGTCCTCCAGGGAGTTCCAGGTCTCCTTAAGTACCAGAAGATGGAAGGAATATATGAAGCAATTTGAGAGGAAGAAGTATTAGGTGAAGGAGTGTATGTTATCAATAAGACAGATATACCAAGAAGCATAAAGGAAGGGGAAAGAACAGTAAGGGGAGGACCAGGATGGACACAGTTAAGAGGAGGGGTAAATAAAGCAGGAAACATTAGCAAAAAGGGGTATCAAGAAAGAAAGAGTTGGGAGCTTGCTATTCACAAGAGAGGAAAGTAAAATTTGATGAGGATTTCCAGTTACTTTATTCTCTCTGAAATATAAGAGAAGAAAAACTACAGATTCGGCAACTGAGTGAGTTAATTCCTAGTGATTAAGGACCCAGGGGAGTAGTAGGGGAATGATAAATTCAACTCAAACCTGTTTGGAAGACCTGAGTGTAAAATTTTCACTTGTGAGCATTTACACTTTGGAACTTGTCAAATGGTGCAAGTCAGGATTTGATTTATTGTCTTCCTTATCATGTGGATGAGTGGTGTCAAATTCAAATATAATCAGACAGGATATTTTGAAAAAAAAAATGCATTGTACTGCATTTTTATTTGTTTTTTTAAACATTTCTCAATTTTATTCTATCTGACTTTTGGAGGTTTATGACTAAAGGCTGAGTTTTATATCTCTGGTCTAGAATTAAGTGATGGGAAAATGTAAACATTGCAGATTAAATTTAAAAGTGTGCTGTGCATACATAAATATATTTTTCTTCAGAAAACTCATGGCTAAACATTTATTAGCACATCTCTCAACTTGACGGAATCTCCACCCTGCCAATTCTTTTGCCTCATCCTAAGATGACAGTGAATGATTGATGTGCAGTCAGAAGGATTATGCTCATACATCATATGTGCTTGGCTTCTGGTCTTTCCTGCTGTTTGCATTCTTGTTTCTGGAAGAGATTTCAGTAGTGAGAAGTTTGATTTGGAAGGTTCTACCCCTAGGCAAGGTCCTGACAGTCAGAAGTCTGGTGTTTAAGGGATCAATAACTATGGGAATATTGTTGCTTTTCTCATATAGTTTGGTAAAACAAGTCTAAAGGTAAAATGCCTCCACACATGGCAGGAGGTAAAGACTTGTAAATCTAATATCTGGGCAAAGATCTGTTGACAAAAATGTCTGGTATTTTTTATTGCTAATATATTTCTTTGATGATAACCCTTAAGTCTCTTCTTGACTCTAGATTATTACTGGAAATATGCTTTAGCCATAGAGCCATATTTCACCAAATGTTCATCTCTCTTTTATGCCTTTAATATAATATATTCTAGAATTCTATCTGAAATAGAAGTCAGACTCATCTTTTATAGTTTATAGTCTTCATTCTCTTCCTTTTACTTGTAATCCTCATTCTTTACTTTATCCCTTACTTCCTTGCTGTGAGTAATGTTTGCCAGCAAAAAGGAGGAGGGCAGAAGTAGGAGGAAAGGAACACACTTCAGACAAAGATAAAGCTGCCCACCAACTTTTGGCTGCTGAGGGAGCAAAAAATGTACCAAGTAGCACAGAAATGTAGCTGTGTGGAGATCTGGAAAGTGACTGAAGGAAGCAATGGTGGCCATGGGAAGAAGTCATTGTTTGACTTACCCTTGACATCACTCCCTATTTTCTTTGATAACAAACAAGCTAAGAGATTTCAGTGAAACACCAATTAATTGCCGGGGCGGGGGGGGGGGGGGGGGGGGGGGGGGGGGAGGGAGAATCACAGCTGGATGGCTCAGTGGATTGATAGCCAGGCCTCAAGACCAGAGGTACTAGCTCCAAATTTGGCCTCAGACACTTCCTAGCTATGTGACTTTGAACAAGTCACTTAACTCCCATTGCCTACCCTTACTGTTCTTCTGCCTCAGAACCAGTACACAGCATTGATTCCAAGATGGAAATTAAGGGTTTAATTTTTTAATTAAAATATTTTAAAAGAAAGAAATACCACCTAACTCAAATGAAAGCCATGTAAACAGCTGGAAAAGAGGATTCAAAATTCCAGTCAGTAATAGAAGAGTGAGCAAGGAAAAATCTATAAACTATAAAAGATGAGTTTAACTTCTTTTCTTGACAGAATTCTAGAATGTATTATTAAAGGGATAATAGAGATAGTAGAAGATGGCTAAAGCATATTTACAATGATAGCCTAGAGTCAAGGTAGAAGAAAACTCAAAAATTTTGAACATAAACAGATAAATCAGCAGGAAAGACACAGCTGACAAAAGGAAATATGGCCTCTTGATTTCAGTAAATGCGTTCAGACATTTTGAATAAATGCTACAAAAGAAAGGAAAATGATCTGTCCTCTTTGTTTTAAACATAAATGTCCTTGAAAGTATCTTATTTAGGTGGTCTCTCACTAAATTTTATTTAAATTTGTTTTTTTCACCATAATTGCTCACTGTTTTGTGAGGCATTATTTATATCTCTTCCATTAAATTTTGCCAAAGAACTTATTAGTATTTTTCTATCACTTTCTCAAGACCAAACAATCAACAACAACAATAAACAAATCAAGCTTTGATTTGTAGTGTTTACTGATTTCTGAGGTGTAAATGCTTATGAAGAAATTTAATAATTGATTTTTCCTAGCTTCCCTGTCTATTCTTTCAGTGATCAGATTCCATAAATTTGATAATCATTTATATCTAAATAACTTCTAAATCATATTTATGAGTCAACCCTCAATTTTCACCTGAGTTCTAAACTGACATTATCAACCTCCCCTTGTAAGCTCCAGGAGCATCTCAAACTCAACAAGCCTAAAACAGAATTAATTGTATTTCCTTAAAAATCTATCCCTTCTCTTACCTATCCATTTGCTTTTGAGAGCACCACAACTCTTATAGTCATCATACTTAATAGCCTTAAAGTTATCCTAGACTCTTTGTTCTCCCTTACTCAAAATATTTTATTAATTATCAACAAGTGTAGAGTCTATCTCTGCACCATCTCATATCTGTCCTCTACTTCCTTGGTTTAAACCTTAATGGACCTCCTAACTAGACTATTGAAAATATTTCTAAATTGGTCTTTTTGCTTCTAGTTTCTCCTCTCTCTAATATGCCTTCCATATAGCTGTCAAATAGATATTCTTATATCATAAATTTGCCCTTGTCACTCCCCTGCTCAAGGAGTTTCATTAATTTCTTGTTGTTTAGCAGCTGTTCTCAAATTATGTTCCAATGATCCATGTGGTTCCCTGAGAGCCTTTCATCAATCTTCAAGGTCAAAACTTTTTATTCATAATAATACTAAGATACTATTTGTCTTATTAAATACTCTTCCCTTTTCTAGCCTCTTATCTTTAAGACCATATTTTTTCATATACTTCAACCAAAATAACATAATGCAACAAATTAAATGCAAAAGCAGATAAAAGAAACCAGCTGTCTGCTATTAAATCAGACATAAAGTAGATTTGCAAAGATATAGAAGACAATGTCACTCTTCTCACTTTATTTTAGAAAATATAGTTATTTCTTATAAAGCATCATTTTATGTTTATTAGTGGTATTTTAAAATGTTGCCATTTTAAATTTTAAATGTAGTAAATATTGATAGATGTAAGTCACACAAAAACTCTTTGGGGCAATCAATAATTTTTCAGAATATAAAGTAGTTTTATAACCAACAGGTTTGAGAACTGCTGGTGGTTAGAATTGTAATAATAATTCATGGTTGATTTGGGACTTCAGTTTGAAAAGGTAAATAAAACTTAAAAAATATATATGACACATGTACAATATTTAGCATTTAACAAAAAAAAAATTACTTAACCTTATCAGAAGAAAGACATTCAGCCTTAATTCAGTTGGACATAGTTTTTGTGCATGTATTGCCATGATTATTTATGATTAGCAGTCCAATGGAGCATCTAGAGTGCCTTACGCCCCAGCCCAGATAACCAGGAAGCTATATCCTCAGTCCAAGTCTTAGCTCCAAGTGACAATTAAGTCTTCAGTTCCATTATAGTAGATTTTAAAAAGAAACTTACCTTCTAGCAAGAGATAGAGAACATTGAAAAATGTAAAATGAATGACTTTGACTATATCAAATTTAAAAGGTTTTGTACAAGCAAAGCCAATGCAACCAAAATTAGAAGGAAAACAACAAACTGGGAGAACACTTTTATAACAAAACTCTAACAAATCAAGCCATTCCCCAATCGATAAAAGATCAAAGGATATGAATAGACAGTTTTCATATGTTGAAATAAAAATTATCAATAAGCACATGAAAAAGACAATCTGTCTCTTTCACTTTAAAGAGAAAGAAAGTCACATAGAACTAAGGAACAGTGAATTTATCACCTGGTAGCCAGTCTACTCCTATGATGCTCCCTACAATCAAGAAAGTTTGTTGTAGGGCTGTTATTCAAAGCCTTCTAGCAGAGTGAACTCTGGTGGAGCTTGTAGTCTATTAGCATAGCATTTGAGAATCCAGGGGCACCTCCTTTCCATGATGTGGAATTGGAGTAGGATTAATTGGAGGCAAACATATCTCTTTATAACATCTAACCATCTTCCTAGTTCTGCCCTTTGGAGTCAAGTAGGATAAGCATGTTTGTATGTATGTGTACATATAAATATGTGTATGTATTTTCTCCACATGACATCCATTCCAACAATTGTCATCAGCTATTATTTTTCCACACATTTTCTCTTCTTTGAGCTAAAGAATTTTAGCTCCTTCCATAGGTCCTCTTTTCCATGTATCCATGTCCAATAATGTGATAGAGATCACAAGTACTGGAAAGGTTCAGAAGAAATTGAGATCAGTGAAGAATCAAGTGGTCACCAAAAGCAGAGATAGTTTCCTTTTGGTCTTTGTATCCCTAGTGTCTCATGCAGTGCCATCCACATAGTAGTTGCTTAATCAATATTTGAAATGACTTGAACTTGGCCTATAAAATTATACAAAGGACATGGAATTTGAGCTAAGGATTTGAGGACTGAGCATGCCCATCCTTGGCATGGCATGGTTCTCACAAATGCCTACTCATCCACAGAGAGCTGGCAAAAGAACATGGT